>NW_016804242.1:1973-35311 GCF_001698545.2 Rhinopithecus bieti
ATTTTTGGTGGCCCTAAAACTTTACTCTTCAGATTATTTTACTTAAAAGACATTAAAACCAAAATATTTTAATTGGTTGTTATCATATGTTACTATGTTAGGGTAATTTTTAAACTAATAGAATTTATTCCAAACTTTTAGTCTATGTCTATTTAGATACAAGTAAAAAGTTTAAGAGACTGGTGCAAATGGAAAATGAAAAGCAGTCATGAATTAATGGAACCTTTATGGGGTACAAATCATGAAATTCTAAGTTAATCTCATTTCACTTTAGATCTAAGATCGAGTATGCTGGAATTTCTAATAGCTACCTTAAAAAATAAGTGGGAGAAACATCAATACTAAACATGCAACATTAACTAAACTCTGTATCAGTTTGCTGTATAAATGATATTTTTATATATAAAGCTTTATATTACAGCTTTTCTACACTAAAACATAGTGTATTCTGACTTTTCTTTCAATTTCATGAAACACTCCAGGTTTTTTATACCATTATGTCCTGTAGAAATACAAAGAAAAGGTGATGTGAAGAAACAGTCGGGTAAATAAACATTAGTTGTTTATTCAACATTTAAACCAATATTTATGTGCCTCCCATGTTCAATGCTTTCCTAGGAACATTTGTTTTTGCACTAAAGCACAAGTGATGTTGGATGTTAAACACTACTGATGTTCCTACAGCAAAATGGAATGTATTCAAACATGTTAAATGTATTCAAAAAATACAGATGGCTAAAAATCCTATACCATATTATAAATTGAAATGCAATATGCATACACTTGTCCCATATCAATAGGTATAGTTTATTGTTATGTCTTTTCAAAATTGAGTCACATAATGGAATTATATATTTCAATATGTACCACAATGTGCAGTATAGTAATCTCTACAGAGTTAGAACAAACCAAGAATTGTAGCAGAAATTGTATGAGCTGCCTACTTTTTGTCCTTTCCTTTTTGTTCATAATGTGGTCAGCAAATCCCTATTTATTTTCATCAGTCTAATCTTTAACAAACAAGATTCATAGTCATGAAATTTTATATATTCCATATTTACATTTTATATCTATCCTAAGATGCCTCCCCCCTCCTACAGAGGTGTATTTTAATAAGAATCAAAGTCCTTTACAAGGGCTCATAAGTCTCTACATAACATGCTATTCCCCAACCACCATCCCATTCTCTGCTCATGGACCCTCCGACCTCACCCACTACTCTCCCTCTCTCACTACTCTCCCTCTCTCACTCTGCCTCAGTCTATCCGAGTATAATAAAATATAGGGAGGAACCTCTAAATTTAAAATGTTTTATTTGGGAAGAATTGCAATTTGGGCAAATACACACTCAGACAAGGCGCAGTTGGTATGTCTGAAGAACAAAGAAAAGTTTGGAGATTTTATTAAAAGAAGAAATATTATGTATCACTCTTCAAGAAAGTTCATTGCACTAGTAAAGTTTTGGGGAACTGGCAAGCTCTGGTTGATAAGTGACTGTGGTGGATAAAACTGGTCTTAAAGTTCCAGCAGGTTGTTTCAGTAACTATCAGACAACACGGGTTTCAGGTTCCAACAGGCCATTTCAGCAGTCAGACTTACAGAGCAGCCTTATTCTTGGAACAGCAAGGTTATGTGCCTCGAGTGCTGTTTTTCCTCTGGCCTCTTGACTGTCTTAGGTAGTTATGACAAGAATGACCCAATTCATATGATCAAGTTTCAAAAATCCCACAAACCTTCCTGCTGTTTCTAAAACATGCCAGGAACATGATCATATTAGAGTATTTGTACTGCCTCTTCCCAAGCCCTGAAACTCTGTATTCCCAGATATCTACTTGGTAATTCCTGCACTCCAAGTCTTCACTCAAGTCTCACTTTTTAAAAATAAGGCCCATCTTTACCTCCTATTTTAATTATACCTCCGCTCCACTCATGCCTCTGTTCCCTCTTACTCTGCTTTGCTTATTCTTGCAAGAGCCCTGATCACTTTCTAACATTATTTATTATGCCTAATATTTACTGGCTGTTTCCTCCTGCTAGAATATGAACACTATATGGTCAGGGATCTTCATCTGTTTGGTCACTGCTTTATCCCAAGAGCTAACACAGAGCTACAAAAGATATGCCGTAATCTCCATTTCATGACCAAAATCTAAACAAACGTTCATAAAGAAAAGTTAGATACTTTTTAAATGAGGCTTCCATTTCTATTTCTTTTGTCAAGACATACCATATTAGATTTAAAAGTATTACCATCGGGAGAAATAGCAATTAAAAAGCATAATAAATTAATTATAATGTCATATAAATCATTTGTAATAGAAATCATTAAATGGCTTCTGATATCAGATCATCTGGTTTCTAATTCCAAATCAACTGATTTGTTGCGTGACCTTGGGCCAGTCACTTAACATCTCTGTGTCTCTGTTTCCTCATTAGTATTATGTAAATAGTAATAGTACCTACTTAATAGTGTTGTTATGACAATCAAAGCAGAAATAATAAGTACTATATAAGTGTTAGCCGGTAGTAGTAGTAGTAGCTATAGCTATAGCAGGAGCAGCAGATTTCTTAACAAATATTTAGAGTGGTTGAGTATCTTTCTATATGGACACCTCTAATCAAGACAAAATGTACTAATTTGTTTCACATATGAAATATATACATAATAGTAACTCATGAAATTTCTAATGGTTTTTATAATTATCCTAATAATCTTTCTCTCAACAGAACTATACAGATATGTAAAGAACATAAAACACTTAGAGACTTAAAATTACCTTTTAAAACTCCCATGCCTGCAGCTAAAATCACATATAAATTATCCTAACCACATGCAATTCATTTAATATGTATTTAAATATACATTGATATATTACTCATAAATGTGTACCTTATTTTAATGTTACCATTCAGGTTTTTGATAAATATTTATTGCTTACAGCTTATAGCCTCTCTTCTCTAGTTTTTTGCTATGATAATGTTATTAATTCCTCTTTGGGTCTATCTGTCACCCTGAATCACTATAGGGAATAAATAAGATTTATATTTCAATGATGTATAGGAATCTGGAGCAAGTTTAATTAAAAATAAGTTAAAAGATAATGTAGTTAGTCTGCATAAGGTAGTAAATGTGAGGATATCAATTACAATTAGTTAATCTGAATTCAATATTTTAACACAAACTTAAAATTTAAAACATATTTTTTGAAGTATAGATAAAAGTGTGACTTTTCATTTAAGCATATATTATCAGTTGAATAGTGTATCACCAAAAAGATATGTTAAAGTTTTACCTCCCAATATCACAGAATGTGATCTTATTTGTTATTTTTTAAATTTATTTTATTTTTTTATTTCAATAGGCTTTTTGGGGAAAAAGTGGTGTTTGGTTATATGAATAAGTTCTTTAGTGGTGATTTCTGAGATTTTAGTGCTCCCATCACTGGAGCAGTGTACACTGTATGCAATCTGTAGTCTTTTATCCCTCAGCCCCCTCCCACCCTTTCCTCTGAGTTCCTGAAGTCAAATGTATCATTCTTATGCTTTTGTGTCCTCTTAGCTTAGCTCCCACAGTGAGAACATAACGATGTTTGGTTTTCCATTCCTGAGTTACTTCCCTTAGAACAATAGTCTCCAATTCCATCCAGCTTGCTGCAAATGCCATTATTTTGTTCCTTTTTATGGCTAAGTAGTAGTCCATAGTATATATATTACATTTTATTTATCTGCTCATTGATTCATGGCCATTTGGGCTGGTTCCATATTTTTGCAATTACAAATTGTGCTACAATAAATATGTGTGTTCAAGTATCTTTTTCATATAATGATTTTCTTTCCTCTTGGTATATACCTAGTAGCAGGATTGCTGTATCAAATGGTAGATCCACTTTTAGTTCTTTAAGGAATCTCCATACTGTTTTCCACAGTGGTTGTACTTGTTTAAAATCCCACCAAAGTGTAAAAGTGTTCCCTTCTCACCACATCCACACCAACATCTGTTACTTTTTTATTATAACCATTTTTCCAGAAGTGAAGTGGTATTGCATTGTGGTTTTGATTTTCATTTCCCTGATCATTAGTGATGTTGAGAATTTTTCTGTATGCTTGTTGGTCATTTGGTATATCTTCTTTTGAGAATTGTCTATTCAGGTCTTTAGCTCACTTTTTGATGGAATTGCTTTTTTTTTTTTTTTTTTTTTTTTTTTTTTTTTTTTTTTTTTTTTTTTTTTTTTTGTTTTTTTTGTTTTTTCTTGCTGATTTGTTTGAGTTCTTTGTAGATGCTGGCTATTAGTCCTTTGTCAGGTGTATAGATTGTGAAGATTTTCTCCCACTCTGTGGATTGACTGTTAACTCTGCTGATTATATATTTTGCTGTGCAGAAGCTTTTAGTTTAAGTCCCATCTATTTTCTTTGTTTTTGTTGCATTTCCTTTTGGGTTTCTGGTCATAAAGTCTTTGCCTGAGCCAATGTCTACAAGGATTTTCCAATGTTGTCTTCTAGAATCTTTATGGTTTCAGATCTTACATTTAAGCCTTTTTTTCATCTTGAGTTGATTTTGTATAAGGTGAGAGATGAGGATCCAATTTAATTCTCCTACATGTGGCTCGCCAATTATCCCAGCACCATTTGTTGAAAATAGAGTGTCATTTCCCCGCTTTATGTTTTGGTTGCTTTGTGGAAAATCAGTTGGCTGTAAGTATATGGCTTTATTTCTGGGTTTTCTATTTTGTTCCATTGGTCTATGTGCCTATTTTAATACCAGTACCATGCTGCTTTGGTGACTATGCCCTTATAGTATAGTTTGCAGTCAGGTAATGTGATGCCTCCATATTTGTTCCTTTTGCTTAGTCTTGCTTTGGCTCTACAGGTTCCTTTCTGGTTCCATAAGAATTTTAGGATTTTTTTTTCTCGTTA
Source organism: Rhinopithecus bieti (assembly GCF_001698545.2). Lineage (NCBI taxonomy): Eukaryota > Metazoa > Chordata > Mammalia > Primates > Cercopithecidae > Rhinopithecus > Rhinopithecus bieti. The sequence continues at coordinate 6,888 of NW_016804242.1, forward strand.
TTTGAAGAATGATGGTGGGATTTGGATGGGAATTGCTTTAAATTTGTAGATTGCTTTTGGCAGTATGGTCATTTTCTCAATATTGATTCTACCCATCCATAAGCATGGGATGTGTTTCCATTTGTTTGTGTCATCTATGACTTCTTTCAGCAGAGCTTTGTAGTTTTCACTGCAGGGTCGTTCACCTCCTTCATTAGGTATATTCCTAAGTATTTTATTAATTTTATTATTTTATTTTATTTTATTTTATTTTATAGCCATTGCAAAGGGGTTTGAGTTCTTGATTTGATTCTCAGCTTGGTCATTGTTGGTGTACAGCAGAGCTACTGATTTGTTTATATTAATTTTGTATAATGAAACTTTACTGAATTTATTTACCAGTTCTAGGAGCTTTTGGATAAGTCTTTAGGGTTTTCTAGGTATACAATCATATCATCAGCAAACAAGGAGAGTTTGACTTCCTTTTACTGATTTGGATGTCCTATATTTCTTTCTCTTGTCTGATTGCTCTGACTAGGACTTCCAGGACTATGTTGAATAGAAGTGGTGAGAGTGGGCATCCTTGTCTTGTTCCAGTTCTCAGGAAGGATGCTTTCAACTTTTCCCATTCACTACAATGTTGGCTGTGGGTTTGTCATAGATGGCTTTTATTGTCTTAAGGTATGTCCATTCTATGCTGATTTTGCTGAGGGTTTTAATCAGAAAGTGATGCTAGATTTTGTCAAATGCTTTTCTGAATTTATTGAGATGATCATATCATTTTGTTTTAATTCTGTTTGTGGTGTATCATATTTATCGACTTACAATGTTAAACTATCCTGGCATCTCTGGTATGAAACCCATTTGATTATGATGGGTTATCTTTTGATATGCTGTTGCATTCAATTTGCTAATATTTTGTTGAAGACTTTTGCGTCCTTGTTCATCAGGGATATTGGTCTGTGGTTTTCTCTTTTGTTATGTCCTTCCCTGGTTTTGGTGTTAGGGTGATACTGGCTTCATAGAATGATTTAAGGAGGATTCCCTCTTTCTCTATCTTTTGGAATACTGTCAAAAGGATTGGTACCAATTCTTTGAATGTCTGATAGAATTCAGCTGTGAATCCATGTGGTCCTGTACTNCTAATAGAATTTATTCCAAACTTTTAGTCTATGTCTATTTAGATACAAGTAAAAGTTTAAGAGACTGGTGCAAATGGAAAATGAAAAGCAGTCATGAATTAATGGAACCTTTATGGGGTACAAATCATGAAATTCTAAGTTAATCTCATTTCACTTTAGATCTAAGATCGAGTATGCTGGAATTTCTAATAGCTACCTTAAAAAATAAGTGGGAGAAACATCAATACTAAACATGCAACATTAACTAAACTCTGTATCAGTTTGCTGTATAAATGATATTTTATATATAAAGCTTTATATTACAGCTTTTCTACACTAAAACATAGTGTATTCTGACTTTTCTTTCAATTTCATGAAACACTCCAGGTTTTTTATACCATTATGTCCTGTAGAAATACAAAGAAAAGGTGATGTGAAGAAACAGTCGGGTAAATAAACATTAGTTGTTTATTCAACATTTAAACCAATATTTATGTGCCTCCCATGTTCAATGCTTTCCTAGGAACATTTGTTTTGCACTAAAGCACAAGTGATGTTGGATGTTAAACACTACTGATGTTCCTACAGCAAAATGGAATGTATTCAAACATGTTAAATGTATTCAAAAAATACAGATGGCTAAAATCCTATACCATATTATAAATTGAAATGCAATATGCATACACTTGTCCCATATCAATAGGTATAGTTTATTGTTATGTCTTTTCAAAATTGAGTCACATAATGGAATTATATATTTCAATATGTACCACAATGTGCAGTATAGTAATCTCTACAGAGTTAGAACAAACCAAGAATTGTAGCAGAAATTGTATGAGCTGCCTACTTTTGTCCTTTCCTTTTGTTCATAATGTGGTCAGCAAATCCCTATTTATTTTCATCAGTCTAATCTTTAACAAACAAGATTCATAGTCATGAAATTTTATATATTCCATATTTACATTTTATATCTATCCTAAGATGCCTCCCCCCTCCTACAGAGGTGTATTTTAATAAGAATCAAAGTCCTTTACAAGGGCTCATAAGTCTCTACATAACATGCTATTCCCCAACCACCATCCCATTCTCTGCTCATGGACCCTCCGACCTCACCCACTACTCTCCCTCTCTCACTACTCTCCCTCTCTCACTCTGCCTCAGTCTATCCGAGTATAATAAAATATAGGGAGGAACCTCTAAATTTAAAATGTTTTATTTGGGAAGAATTGCAATTTGGGCAAATACACACTCAGACAAGGCGCAGTTGGTATGTCTGAAGAACAAAGAAAAGTTTGGAGATTTTATTAAAAGAAGAAATATTATGTATCACTCTTCAAGAAAGTTCATTGCACTAGTAAAGTTTTGGGGAACTGGCAAGCTCTGGTTGATAAGTGACTGTGGTGGATAAAACTGGTCTTAAAGTTCCAGCAGGTTGTTTCAGTAACTATCAGACAACACGGGTTTCAGGTTCCAACAGGCCATTTCAGCAGTCAGACTTACAGAGCAGCCTTATTCTTGGAACAGCAAGGTTATGTGCCTCGAGTGCTGTTTTCCTCTGGCCTCTTGACTGTCTTAGGTAGTTATGACAAGAATGACCCAATTCATATGATCAAGTTTCAAAATCCCACAAACCTTCCTGCTGTTTCTAAAACATGCCAGGAACATGATCATATTAGAGTATTTGTACTGCCTCTTCCCAAGCCCTGAAACTCTGTATTCCCAGATATCTACTTGGTAATTCCTGCACTCCAAGTCTTCACTCAAGTCTCACTTTTAAAATAAGGCCCATCTTTACCTCCTATTTTAATTATACCTCCGCTCCACTCATGCCTCTGTTCCCTCTTACTCTGCTTTGCTTATTCTTGCAAGAGCCCTGATCACTTTCTAACATTATTTATTATGCCTAATATTTACTGGCTGTTTCCTCCTGCTAGAATATGAACACTATATGGTCAGGGATCTTCATCTGTTTGGTCACTGCTTTATCCCAAGAGCTAACACAGAGCTACAAAAGATATGCCGTAATCTCCATTTCATGACCAAAATCTAAACAAACGTTCATAAAGAAAAGTTAGATACTTTTAAATGAGGCTTCCATTTCTATTTCTTTTGTCAAGACATACCATATTAGATTTAAAAGTATTACCATCGGGAGAAATAGCAATTAAAAGCATAATAAATTAATTATAATGTCATATAAATCATTTGTAATAGAAATCATTAAATGGCTTCTGATATCAGATCATCTGGTTTCTAATTCCAAATCAACTGATTTGTTGCGTGACCTTGGGCCAGTCACTTAACATCTCTGTGTCTCTGTTTCCTCATTAGTATTATGTAAATAGTAATAGTACCTACTTAATAGTGTTGTTATGACAATCAAAGCAGAAATAATAAGTACTATATAAGTGTTAGCCGGTAGTAGTAGTAGTAGCTATAGCTATAGCAGGAGCAGCAGATTTCTTAACAAATATTTAGAGTGGTTGAGTATCTTTCTATATGGACACCTCTAATCAAGACAAAATGTACTAATTTGTTTCACATATGAAATATATACATAATAGTAACTCATGAAATTTCTAATGGTTTTATAATTATCCTAATAATCTTTCTCTCAACAGAACTATACAGATATGTAAAGAACATAAAACACTTAGAGACTTAAAATTACCTTTTAAAACTCCCATGCCTGCAGCTAAAATCACATATAAATTATCCTAACCACATGCAATTCATTTAATATGTATTTAAATATACATTGATATATTACTCATAAATGTGTACCTTATTTTAATGTTACCATTCAGGTTTTGATAAATATTTATTGCTTACAGCTTATAGCCTCTCTTCTCTAGTTTTTTGCTATGATAATGTTATTAATTCCTCTTTGGGTCTATCTGTCACCCTGAATCACTATAGGGAATAAATAAGATTTATATTTCAATGATGTATAGGAATCTGGAGCAAGTTTAATTAAAATAAGTTAAAAGATAATGTAGTTAGTCTGCATAAGGTAGTAAATGTGAGGATATCAATTACAATTAGTTAATCTGAATTCAATATTTTAACACAAACTTAAAATTTAAAACATATTTTTTGAAGTATAGATAAAAGTGTGACTTTTCATTTAAGCATATATTATCAGTTGAATAGTGTATCACCAAAAGATATGTTAAAGTTTTACCTCCCAATATCACAGAATGTGATCTTATTTGTTATTTTTTAAATTTATTTTATTTTTTTATTTCAATAGGCTTTTGGGGAAAAGTGGTGTTTGGTTATATGAATAAGTTCTTTAGTGGTGATTTCTGAGATTTTAGTGCTCCCATCACTGGAGCAGTGTACACTGTATGCAATCTGTAGTCTTTTATCCCTCAGCCCCTCCCACCCTTTCCTCTGAGTTCCTGAAGTCAAATGTATCATTCTTATGCTTTTGTGTCCTCTTAGCTTAGCTCCCACAGTGAGAACATAACGATGTTTGGTTTTCCATTCCTGAGTTACTTCCCTTAGAACAATAGTCTCCAATTCCATCCAGCTTGCTGCAAATGCCATTATTTTGTTCCTTTTATGGCTAAGTAGTAGTCCATAGTATATATATTACATTTTATTTATCTGCTCATTGATTCATGGCCATTTGGGCTGGTTCCATATTTTGCAATTACAAATTGTGCTACAATAAATATGTGTGTTCAAGTATCTTTTCATATAATGATTTTCTTTCCTCTTGGTATATACCTAGTAGCAGGATTGCTGTATCAAATGGTAGATCCACTTTTAGTTCTTTAAGGAATCTCCATACTGTTTTCCACAGTGGTTGTACTTGTTTAAAATCCCACCAAAGTGTAAAAGTGTTCCCTTCTCACCACATCCACACCAACATCTGTTACTTTTTTATTATAACCATTTTCCAGAAGTGAAGTGGTATTGCATTGTGGTTTTGATTTTCATTTCCCTGATCATTAGTGATGTTGAGAATTTTCTGTATGCTTGTTGGTCATTTGGTATATCTTCTTTTGAGAATTGTCTATTCAGGTCTTTAGCTCACTTTTGATGGAATTGCTTTTTTTTTTTTTTTTTTTTTTTTTTTTTTTTTTTTTTTTTTTTCTTGCTGATTTGTTTGAGTTCTTTGTAGATGCTGGCTATTAGTCCTTTGTCAGGTGTATAGATTGTGAAGATTTTCTCCCACTCTGTGGATTGACTGTTAACTCTGCTGATTATATATTTTGCTGTGCAGAAGCTTTTAGTTTAAGTCCCATCTATTTTCTTTGTTTTGTTGCATTTCTTTTGGGTTTCTGGTCATAAAGTCTTTGCCTGAGCCAATGTCTACAAGGATTTTCCAATGTTGTCTTCTAGAATCTTTATGGTTTCAGATCTTACATTTAAGCCTTTTTTTCATCTTGAGTTGATTTTTGTATAAGGTGAGAGATGAGGATCCAATTTAATTCTCCTACATGTGGCTCGCCAATTATCCCAGCACCATTTGTTGAAAATAGAGTGTCATTTCCCCGCTTTATGTTTTTGGTTGCTTTGTGGAAAATCAGTTGGCTGTAAGTATATGGCTTTATTTCTGGGTTTTCTATTTTGTTCCATTGGTCTATGTGCCTATTTTAATACCAGTACCATGCTGCTTTGGTGACTATGCCCTTATAGTATAGTTTGCAGTCAGGTAATGTGATGCCTCCATATTTGTTCCTTTTGCTTAGTCTTGCTTTGGCTCTACAGGTTCCTTTCTGGTTCCATAAGAATTTTAGGATTTTTTTTTCTCGTTATTTGAAGAATGATGGTGGGATTTGGATGGGAATTGCTTTAAATTTGTAGATTGCTTTTGGCAGTATGGTCATTTTCTCAATATTGATTCTACCCATCCATAAGCATGGGATGTGTTTCCATTTGTTTGTGTCATCTATGACTTCTTTCAGCAGAGCTTTGTAGTTTTTCACTGCAGGGTCGTTCACCTCCTTCATTAGGTATATTCCTAAGTATTTTATTAATTTTATTATTTTATTTTATTTTATTTTATTTTTATAGCCATTGCAAAGGGGTTTGAGTTCTTGATTTGATTCTCAGCTTGGTCATTGTTGGTGTACAGCAGAGCTACTGATTTGTTTATATTAATTTTGTATAATGAAACTTTACTGAATTTATTTACCAGTTCTAGGAGCTTTTTGGATAAGTCTTTAGGGTTTTCTAGGTATACAATCATATCATCAGCAAACAAGGAGAGTTTGACTTCCTTTTTACTGATTTGGATGTCCTATATTTCTTTCTCTTGTCTGATTGCTCTGACTAGGACTTCCAGGACTATGTTGAATAGAAGTGGTGAGAGTGGGCATCCTTGTCTTGTTCCAGTTCTCAGGAAGGATGCTTTCAACTTTTTCCCATTCACTACAATGTTGGCTGTGGGTTTGTCATAGATGGCTTTTATTGTCTTAAGGTATGTCCATTCTATGCTGATTTTGCTGAGGGTTTTAATCAGAAAGTGATGCTAGATTTTGTCAAATGCTTTTTCTGAATTTATTGAGATGATCATATCATTTTTGTTTTTAATTCTGTTTGTGGTGTATCATATTTATCGACTTACAATGTTAAACTATCCTGGCATCTCTGGTATGAAACCCATTTGATTATGATGGGTTATCTTTTTGATATGCTGTTGCATTCAATTTGCTAATATTTTGTTGAAGACTTTTGCGTCCTTGTTCATCAGGGATATTGGTCTGTGGTTTTCTCTTTTGTTATGTCCTTCCCTGGTTTTGGTGTTAGGGTGATACTGGCTTCATAGAATGATTTAAGGAGGATTCCCTCTTTCTCTATCTTTTGGAATACTGTCAAAAGGATTGGTACCAATTCTTTGAATGTCTGATAGAATTCAGCTGTGAATCCATGTGGTCCTGTACTTTTTTTTTTTTTTTTTTTTTTNTCTTCCTGGTTTAATCTAGGAGGGTTGTATATTTCCAGGAATTTATCTATCTTCTCTAGGTTTTCTAGTTTATGCACATAAAGATGTTCATAGTAACCTTGAATAATCTTTTGTATTTCTGTGGTATCAGTTGCAATATCTCCCGTTTCATTTCTAACTGAAATTATTTGGATCTTTTCTCTTATTTTCTTAGTTAATCCCTAATGGTCTATCAATTTTATTTGTCTCTTCAAAAAAACAGCTTTCTGTTTCATTTATCTTTTGTATTTTTTTGTTTGTTTCAATTTCACTTATTTCTGCTCTGGTCTTCATTATTTCTTTTCTTCTGCTGGGTTTGGGTTTGGATTATGCCTGTTTCTCCAGTTCTATGAGGTGTGACCTTAGATGTTTATTTGTGCTCTTTCAGACTTTTTGATGTAGGCATCTAATGCTATGAACTTTTCTCTTAGCAACACTTTTGCTATATCCCAGAGGTTTTGAGAGGTTGTGTCATTATTATCACTCAGTTCAAAGGATTTTTAAATTTCCATCTTGATTTCATTGTTGACCCAATAATCATTTAGGAGAAGGTTATTTAATTTCCATGTACTTGCATGGTTTTGAGGGTTCCTTTTGGAGTTGATTTCCAATTTTATTCCACTGTGGTCTCAGAGAGTATTTAATATAATTTCAATTTTCTTAAATTTACTGAGACTTGTTTTGTGGCCTTTCATATGGTCTACCTTGGAGAATGTTCCATGTGCTGATGAATAGAATGTATATTCTGCATTTGTTGGGTAGAAAGTTCTATAAATATCTTTTAAGTTCATTGGTTCTATTGTATAATTTAAGTCCGTTGTTTGTTTGTTGACTTTCGGTATTGATGACCTGTCTAGTGCTGTCAGTGGAGTACTGAAATCCCCCATTATTATTGTTTTGATGTCTATCTCATTTCTTAGGTCTAGCAGTAATTGTTTTATAAATTTGGGAGCTCCAGTGTTGTGTGCATATATATTTAGAATTATGATACTTTCCTGTTGGACTAGTATTTTCATCATTATATACTTTTCCCTTTTTGTCTTTTTTAACTGCTGTTGCTTTAAAGTTTGTTTTGTCTGATATGAGAATAGCTACTCCTGCTTGCTTTTGGTGTCCATTTGCATGGAATATCTTTTTCCACTCCTTTACCTTAAGTTTATGTGAGTCCTTATGTGTTAGATGAGTCTCCTGAAGACAGCAGAAACTTGGTTGGTAAACTCTTCTCCATTCTTCCATTGTGTAGGTTTTTTGTTTTAGTTTTTGAGACAGAGTCTCACTCTGTCATCCAGGCTGGAGTGCAGTGGCACGATCTCAGCTCACTGCAACCTCCACCTCCCAGGTTCAAGTGATTCTTCTGCCTCAGCCTCATGAGTAGCTGGGATTACAGGTGCACGCTACCACACCTGGCTAATTTTTGTATTTTCAGTAGAGATGGGGTTTCACCATGTTGGTCAGGCTGGTCTCAAACTCTTGACCTCATGATCAGCCTCCTTCAGCATCCCGAAGTAGCTGGGATTACAGATGTGAGCCACCTTGAACGACCCCATTCTGTATCTTTAAGTGGAGCATTTAGATCATTTATATTAGAATTGAGATGTGACGTACTACTCTATCCATTGTGCTGTTTGTTGCCTGACTACCTTGTTTTGTTTTGTTTTGTTTTGTTTTTCTTTTTCATTGTGTTACTGTTATATAGGTCCTATGAGATTTATGCTTTAGGTAGGTTCTATTTTGGTGTATTTTGAGAATTTGTTTCAAGATTTAGAGCTCCTTTTAGCATTTCTAGTAGTGCTGGCTTGGTAATGGTGATTTCTCTCAGCATTTGTTTGTCCGAAAAAGACTGTGTCTTTCCTTCATTGATGAAGCTTAGTTTCACTGGATACAAAATTCTTAGCTGATAATTGTTTTGTTCAAGGAGCTAAAAATAGGACCAATCCCTTCTAGCTTATAGGGTTTCTGCTGAGAAATCTGGTGTTAATCTTTTCTTTATACAAGGTTACCCAATGCTTTTGTCTCATAGTTCTCAAGATTCTTTTCTTTGTCTTGACTTCAGATAACCTGATGATTATGTGGCTAGGTGATGATCTTTTTGTAATGGAATTTCCCAGGTGTTATTTGAGCTTCTTGTATTTGGATATCTAGATCTCTAGCAAGGCTGGGGAAGTTATCCTTGATTATTACCTCAAATATGTTTTCCAGACTTTTAGATTTCTTTTCTTCTTCACGAACAATTATTCTTAGGTTTGGATGTTTAACATAGTCCCAAATTTCTTGGAGGCTTTGTTCATTTCTCTGAATTCTTTGTTCTTTGTCTTTGATGGATTCGGTTAATTCAAAAGCCTTGTTTTCAAGCTCTAAAGTTCTTTCTTCTGCTTGTTTGATTCTATTGCTGATACTTTCCAGTACATTTTGCATTTCTCTAAGTATGTCCTTGATTTCCAGAAGTTGTAATTTTTTTTATTTATGCTATCTATTTCACGGAATAATTTTCTTTTCACATTCTGTATCATGTTTTTGATTTATTTAAGTTGAACTTCATCTTTCTCTGGTGCCTCCTTGATTACCTTAATAATTGACCTTCTGAATTCTTTTTCTGGCAATTTAGAGATTTTGTCTTGGTTTGGATCCATCACTGGTGAGTCAGCATGATCTTTTGGGGGTGTTAAAGAACCTTGTTTTGTTATATTACCAGAATTGTTTTTCTGGTTCCTTCTCATTTGGGTAGACTATTTCAGAGGGAAGATCCGGGGTTAAAGGGCTGCTGTTCAAATTCTGTTGTCCTGTGGGGTGCTCTCTTGATGTGGTGTTCTCTCTCTTCCCCTAGGAATGGAGCTTCTTGAGAGCTAAACTGTAGTAATTGTTTTTGTTCTTCTAGGTCTAGCCACCCAGCAGAGCTACCAGGCTCTGGGTTGGTACTGGAGAGTTTCTGCAAAGAGTCCTGTGATGTGATCCACTTTCTGGTGGCAGCCATGGATACCAGCATCTGCTCTGGTGGAGGTAGCAAGGGAGTGAAGTGGACTCTGTGAGAGTCCTTGATTGTGTTTTTGTTTAGTGCACTGGTTTTGTGTTCATTGGCCTCCAGCCAGGAGGTGGTGGCGCTTTCAAGAGAACATCAACTGCAGCCCTATAGGGAAGATGCAAAGTTGCTTTAGAGACACCTGGTTAAGTATTCAGGTTCCTCGGGCAGTGGGCAGGACCATAGAGCTCCCAATGACCAACTAGGATGGGTAGAGAAAACCATCAGGTGCAGACAGGGATAGTCATGTCTGAGCTAAGCCTCTCCTTGTGGGGGCTTGGGGGAGGCTTGCTGCAGCTGCTGTGAAGGATGGAGGTGTATTTCCCAGTCCAGTGGAGTTATATTCCCAAGGCAGATTATGGCTGCCTCTACTGAGTCATACAGATCACCAGGGAAGTGGAGGAAAGCCAGCAGTCACAGGCCTCACCCCACTCCCATGCAGCCCACAGTCCTAAAGGCCAGTCTCACTCCTACTATGCCCCTCAACAGCATCAAGTTTATTTCCAGGCAGCCAGTGACCAGGGCTGAGAACTTGCTCCAGATGACGATCTCCTTATTGAAAAAGCAAGTGGACTCACAGTTTTTTGGCATCTCAGGGAGTCTGCAGCAATGATCCAATTCCTTCAAAGGGTCTGTGGATTCTCTTGGCTTTCCTGGTATGTTCCTGCAGTAGTTATTGGAGCAAAAGTTCATAATGTGAGTCTCCACACACTGCTGTATCCATTTAAGTGGAAGCTGCAAGCTAGTCCTGCTTCCCGTCTGCCATCTTAATCTGTCTTGGGTTTTCAATGTGACCTTATTTGGAAATAAGGTCTTTACGGAGGTAAGCAAGTTAAAATGAGGGCATTAGAATGGGTCTTACTTCAATATGACTAGTGTTCTCATAAAAAGGAGAAAGATGGCAAGATGGACAACTAGAAGCCCCTAGTTCTTGTTCCCCCTCACAAAGACAGTCAGAAAAACAAAGCACTAGCTTTTAACAAAAGTAACTGAAAGCACCAGAGTGCATCAGAAAAGTAACAGAAATGCTGTTAAGTACAAAAAGTCAGGATGACCACACAGAGAACAGAAGGAAACACCAGACTTCCACCACCCTGTCCTCAACCAAAATCAGCTAGGAAGCAGGAGGAACTTGTCCCTGTGGTGAGGAGGTAAGCAAGAAGATCCCAGCAACGCCCATCAACACCTTGGGCACTGACAGACCTAATCACTAGGGACCTCTGCAGTCCTCGCAGGCACTAAACCGAGCTGAAGGATCTGCCTGGAGTCCACAAAGCTGTGCTCTCCTCAGAAAAGGAGCCAACACTGTGCCCCCCTCAAAAAGAAGCCAACACTGTGCCCTGTTCCCTATGGTCCATGTGGCTACTAAGCCATATAATCGTGCAACTGAGGGTGAGTAGCCATGGCTTCTCTTCATCCCTGAGGCTAAGCCACCTCTGTACTAGCCCCAGCCTCATGACCCGACATCCCCAAGCTGAGCTGCAAACAGCTGCAACACCCTTCTCTATGTGACCAAGAAGAAGTAGAGTCATTGCACCTATGCTTCTCCACTCCCTTAGGCTAAAAAATGAAACAGAACCTTGACTACTGGAAAAACAGTACCTTGACCACTCAGAGTATTCATGCCTTCCCATTGCCTAGGTTAAAGCAGTCCCCTGCATATCAGGAAATGGTCCTTTGGCTACACACAGTGGTCATGCAACAATGTACCTATGCAGAAGCAGTGCCCTGTATCTGAGGGAAACTGTGCCTGGGTCATACAGAACAGTCATAACCCCCTGCCTGAATGAAAGCAGCACATCGACCCATGGGAAATTGATGATCTGGTTAAGGTGAGCAGCTATGCATCCCAAGGTTAAGCTGACATAGTACCTCACATCCCAGGGAAACAAGCATTAGCTGAGTCAAAACACCCTGCCCTACAGGCCAAACAGTTCTAATACCCTGCTTCACTGAGGTTGGACTACTTCCCCTAGAGTCTGAGTTGCTGAGACACGGCTCTCCCTGGGGAGTGGAGTTATTGTAATGATGTGTTCCTATGCTCTTAGGGCACAAATGACAGTGGTTCTCCATGATTCTGAAGTACTTGCTGCCCCTTACCTGGCTTCAGAGTCTAGAATCTTGTTAAGCTGCACCATGTCAAGGTCAAGAGGCACTACTACAGTGTGTCTCATCCCCTAAGATCTAAGTTGCCATTGAGCCCTATCAAAAAGCATTTGATAACATTCAACCTCCCTTCATGATAAAACTCTCAAGAAGTTAGGCATAAAAGTAACATATCTCAACATAATAAAGGCAATATATAACCCATAGTCAACGTCATACCTAATGGGGAAGAGTTGATAGCTTTTCCTCTAAGATCTGGAATGAGACAAGAATGCCCACTTTTACACTTGTATTCAACATAGGACTGGAAGTCCAAGCCAGAGCAATCAGGTAAGATAAAGAAATAAAATCCATCCAAATTGGAAAGGAAGAAATCAAATTGTCACTATCTGCAGACAATGTAATCTAATAGAGAGAAAACCCTTAAAAGCTCCCCCAAAACTCTTACAATAAAGGAATTCAGTAAAGTTGCAGGATATGAAATCAATGTACAACAATTAGTAATATTTCTATACAGCAACAACAAATTATCTGAAAAAGAAATCAATAAACCAATCTCACTTAATAGCTACAAGAAAAAAAAAAAAAAAAAAAAACACATAAGAATTAATTTTAACCGAGGAGATAAAAGATCCCTAGAAGGAAAAGTATAAAACACTAATGAAAGAAATTGAAGAGGACAAACAGAAAAGGAAAGATATTCCATGTTCATGAACTTGAATAATTAATATTATGAAAATTACCATACTACCAAGAGCAAGCTACAGATTCAATGCAATATCTGTCAAAATACCAATGGCATTCTTCACAGAAATAGAAAAAGACAATCCTAAAATTTATATGGAAATACAAAAGACCTCAACTAGCTAAAGAAATCCTGAGGAAAAGAACCAAATAGGGGCATCATACTACTTGCCTTTAAAATAAAATACAAAGCTATAATAAGCAAAACAGCATGGTACTGGCATAAAAACAGATAAATAGACCAATGGAACAGAATAGAGAACCCCAAAATAAATCCACATATTTACAGTTAATTGATTTTCTACAAAAGGATCAAGATTATTCATTGGGTAAGGGACAGTCAATAAATAGTGCTGGGAAAATTGAATATCTATATACAGAAAAATGAAACTAGGCCCCTAACTCTCACTGCATACAAAAATCAAAACAAAAAATTAAAGGTTTTAGAACAAGATTTTAAACTATACAACTAGTAGAAGAAACAGGAGAAATTCTTCAGGGCATTGGTCGAGGCAAAGATTTATGGCTAAGACCTCAAAAGCATAGGCAACCGAAGCAAAAATAGGCAAAAGGAAGGACATCAAACTAAAAAGCTTATGCACCACAAAGGAAAGAAAGAATTAACAGAGTGAAGAGACAACCTGCAGAATGGGAGAAAATATTTTCAAACTATTCATCCAAAAAGGGATTAATATCCATCATATTCAAGAAACTCAAGTCAATAGCTAAAAAGTAAACAATCCAATTTAAAAATGGGCCAAAGACTAGAATAGACATCTCTCAAAAGAAGACATACAAATGGCCAACAGGTATATGAAAAAATGCTCAGCATCACCAATTATCAGAGAAATGTAAATTAAAACTATAATGAGGTCAGAATAGCTATTATCAATAAGATAAGAAATAACAAATGGATTTCTTATAAGGATGGAAAGAAAGGGAAACTTATACACTGTTGGTGGAAATGTAAATTAGTACAGCCATTATAGAAAACACTATGGAGATTGCTCAGAAAAAGTAAAAACAGAACTAGCATGTGATCCAGCAATCCCACTACTGGGTATGTATCTGAAAAAATAAGGAAATCAGTAAGTCAAAGATATATCCGCCCTCCCATGTTTAGTGAATCCCTATTCACAATACCCAAAATATGGAATCAACCTAACTGTCTGTCAGCAGACAAATGGATAAAGAAAATGTAGTCTGTATATATACAATGGAATACTATTCAGCCATAACAAACAATAAAATTATGTCATTCATGGCAACATGAATGTGCTTGGAAGACGTAATGTTGTGTTAAATAAACCAGGCACAAAGAAACAAATACCTCATGTTCTTACTTGATCTCATAGAACTAGAGAGTAGAATAGTGGTTACTAAAGGTGGAGACGAGTAGAGTTGACGAAGGGATAGCCAAAGGTTGGTTAACAAATACACATACTGCTAGATATGAGAAATAATTTCTAGTGTTCTCTAATGCTATAGAGTGTCAGTAATTAACAACTATTTATTTGTATGTTTTCAAATAGCTAGAAGAGCAGATCTTGAATGTTTCCAACAAAAAGAAATGATACATGTTTGAGGTGATGGAATTGCTAGTTACCCTGATTTGATTGTTACACATTGTATACATATATCAAAATATCACACTGTATCCCATAAATACATACAATTATATTTCAGTTTAATATAATAAAAGCAAAAATTAAAATAAAATTCATAGAACAAAGGGAGGACATTTGGAAAAAGAGACAGACACGAACGGATGAAAAACAATACAGACACACAGGAAGAGTGTCATATGAAGACAAAGGATGGGAGTGATGCATCTACATGCCAAGAACACCAGAGGATACCAGAAGAGAGCGTTAGGAGAAAAGCACGGAACAGTGCCTTCCCTATTGCCTTCAGAGAGGATGAGGCTCTCCTAACACGTTGACTATTGGCCTCCAGAACTTGAGACACTAAATTTCTGTTGTTATAAGCCACTAGTTTGTAGTACTTACTGCAACCCTAGGAGATACTATAACATAGTTTGCAAGACTTTTTACATAAGGGATAATATGCCAATAGAAACAAACAAAAAATGCTAGCTCCAAAATAAAGACAAATGCAAATTTTGCAAATACTAGAGATGCTGCTGTTTAGCTATAACTCTACATAATCTTAATTCTAGTATATTCAAACTGAAACTGCTCTTTAAGGATGTCATATCCCATAGAAATAATACTAAATCTGAAGGTATGAAACCATAGACACAAAACAATTTTTTCATCCATAGATTTTACTGTACTCTCTTACATTCTATAAAATATGTGTTTTCTTTTATGCAGAAAATTGGATTACAATTTTCCACAGAAAAGCTCATGTAAATCAGTGCTTTTTTTTTTCTTTTTTTAACCAATTTATCTTAGACTGTTTTTCAAAGAGAAAAGAGATCATTTGTGGTCTTATACAGCTTGATTTGAATATTTAATAGAAACATGTCTTAATGATAATATTGATTCAAGGATACCAACACTTACAGTGAAAGACATAGACTAAGCCACATCCTACATATAATTTGAATCACAGTAAATGAATGCATTGTACACTATGTATTAATTATAACTATTGAGCTGGCACTAAGTACAAAATAACAAAATGAAATCAACTAAAATTTCTACTGTAGAGTAGCCCATTATGATTGAGAAACATATTTATTTCATCCTTTTTTACTATCTGAGGAAGTAAATTTATTCTTGAAGCCATAACTCCTAGCTTATTCTTATACACAATGTATAGAATCTACTTCTATAATAATTGCGAGAATGAAGAATACATTTACTTCTTTGTCTCCTACTCAAAACTACCTTCCTTCTTTCCTCTTGGAATTTGTCTTTATTTTAATAAGGTTCAAAGTAATAGATATTTCACTGATTCTTTTCTGTGTACTAACTTTATTCAGTTTTAAATTCCTCAGATATTTCAGTCTTTAGTAAAATAGAAAGTTTGAAAAAGATGATCTTTATCACACATTGTTAAAGCAAGGGTGGCCTGCAAAGTTGTATGTTGACAGTTCCCTGGGGAAGAGAAAAGTAAGTTAATATGATTGGATCAAGGACAAGAGGAAACAAACGAAGAAGAATGTCATAACCATGGAGGCATAAAGAACACCCATCAATGATCAGAAGTGGAAATTTGGGATCAAGGTCCCAGGCAACTGGGCCACAAATGGAGGCAATATAAAGGATGTGGCTAAGTACACAGATTATTATATAGAGTCAAACCACTTTCACTGGTTTTTTCATTTAGTAGCTGTGTGGTCTTGATCAGTTTTTCTCATCAAAGAAACACAGTAATATAATCTGCCTAATTAGTTTATGATAGGGATAAAGTGAGATGACCTCTTTAATGCTCCTGGCACAGTATTTGTGTGGTGCATCCTAAGGGTGATAACAGCCAGCAGTTAGTAAAGAATGGTAGCTGTGGTAAGGCAGACAAGCCTGACCCATTAAGTGGCAAAACTCATCTTAGAATTATTCTCTGTATTCTTTTTCCTTTTTAATTGAGCTGATAAGCTGGATATCCTCTCTTTATGTCAATTGGGACAAAATATTCATGATTTCTATGCCTTTATTGATTATATTTTCATCCATACTCAAGGCTTTAAAAATATCAATAGCTTGATAGCTCTAAAATTTTATCTTCAGCCCTGATATTTCTTCTTGAATGTATATTCAGCTGCCTACTCAGTTTATCCATTTGCAGGTCTACAGACCTTTAAGTTTCCCTGTGATCCTCACATCCTGGTTTTCATGGCCTTGTGGAATCTGCCACCCACCACCCCCAACTACCCAATTCTCAAGTGTGGTCAGGACTTGTGACTTGAATATGTGGGAAGATAATGGAAAGTCACTCCTGTAATTGTGTTACATTATGTAAGACTCCATCTTGCTAGCTGATATTTCGTGGAGTCTCGCTGTCCTTTCTGGCCTTAAAGAAGCAGGCTTCCAGAAATCATAAGGCTGCAAAGAAAGGAAGACTACTGATAAATGGCTTGAGTGCACTTGGAAGCAGATCCCTTCCCCATTAAGCCTCCAGATAAGAACCCAGCTGGCTGATACCTTGTTTGTAGGCTTGCAAATAATTCAACTAAGTCCTGCCCAGATTCCAGCCCCACAGAAACTGGGAGATATTAATTTTGTGTGGTTTTAAGATGCCAAGTTTGTGGTAATTTGTTATGCAGCATAGTAAACAAATACCAGAATTTAATAGGCATCTTCTCACAAATGTATCATGTCCGACATAGAGCACTGATTCCTCCTGCACTCAAATATGTATCTCATCTAATGTTCTCTGAGTTAGGTGGCCCCACCATTCACCCAGCTGATTAGGTAAAATATTTTAGAACATTTGGAGCTTGGTGGTCCAAATAATCTGGCCGACTCTTACTTCATATCCTACCTCTCCCCTTCTTGTTCATTTTTCTCCAGTCACAATGATCATCTTGCTGTTTCTTGAACACACAAAGCAAATTCTTTATTATAGTCATGTAATTTGCTGTCCCTTTGCTGTCCTTTCTGTCTGGAATTACTTTTCCTTAAATATTCTCATGATTTGTTTTATTTTTTATTCAAATCACTTTATCTCCTCATGGAAGTCTTTTATGAATGATCTATTAAAGTAGAAAATTATATGACTCCCATTTCATTTATGTTGGCTTAGTTCTTTAAAAATAATGCTTATTAAAACTGTCATTCATATCATTTGCTTTTCTACTTACATTGTCATCTCATGAGAATATAAGCTATATGATGCTAGATAACTTATTGATTTTGTTATGTCCATATTCTAAAACAAAACGAGAGGAGTTGATCAATTTGGCATAAAATTGCATGCAGTTGCAATCATTTGGAATTCTTCTAGAAAAGACATTCTATCACAATGTTTTAGAAGTTCAAGTTATCTCAGGGAAGAGTACATTTCAAATGTTTATTAAATATGTAATGCCAACCAATCATGAGACTATATTCTGTCTTCATCTTTTTATATTCTGTTTTGAGAAATGATTTAAATGAATTATCCCCCAAAAGTAATAATTATCCCAAGCTGCAACTCTTAATTGCTCTGCCAGTTATACCTTAGCAATCATTTTAACTATTGTGTATATAATGCAAAGAAATGAAAAACAATGTGTCTAAAAAGTAAAATAACTTATTCCCAAGTATGTTAACAGTGAGCCTTAAAGTCAGATCTGTAACGTTATTGGACGTTAAAGTCAGATCTGTAACGTTATTCAACAGAGGCCAGAGACTGTGTTCACTGGAGATCTGCCTGGGGTGACTCAATCCATCATACTGCCATTGTTTGACAGTCACAGAAAAGAGGAAATACCTAGGAACTATGAATGAATTTACTAACGATTCATAGCAATTTGCAGAATGTTGTATTTGGCACATTTTCTTCACATAATTCCTTATATTACAATAAAAGGAAGCTGCTTTCTATGTCATTGATATTTTATACAATTTTGCTAATAGACTGGAGTAATGTGCTAATAAGTTGAATCAAATAATTATTTCTTCTCTTGTCTGAGTCAGTTCTTTGCTGCTGGAGGAATGGACAGCCCAAATGATTGATAACAGAATCCACAACCTTTCACCTCCAAGTCACCAGTTTGAACCCAAGCTAGTTGAGCAATGAGAGACATTTGTTTCCATTGGCAACTCATCAGAGTCTTGCATGAAATGAATGGCTAGTATCTCTTTGCTTGCTGGACCTGAAATGACAGTTACTTGCAATGATAAATATATTGTGCTGTGAGTAAAGACCTAGATTATCATTATCCTAACATTCTTTTCCAAGGTTCTAAAGTTAATATATGAGATTGGTTGGTATTCAACTTCTGACTAGAATTTTACTCTCTGAGGCAAATTTGTATTGTTCCCAATGTTCTCAACATCAAATGTTATTTTTCACTTTTAATGAGTAAAAGAAATGTAGTTTAGCAATAAACCAAATATTCATATGATAAGTGAAGTTTTGCCTTAGATTTTTTTTTTTCATTTCACAAAAGTTCGGGTGTCACATTTAGAAAATTTAAATCGATGTTATATGTATTTTTTAATTTCCCCAATTTATTTACTTTTATCATTTTTTAACTGTTGTTTTCAGTTCAAGTGTACATGTGCAGATTTGTTACATAGGTAAACCCTTTGTCATGGATGTTTGTTGTACAGATTGTTTCATCTCCCAGGTACTAAGCAAAGTATCCAATAGTTATTTTTTCTGTTCTTCTTCCTCCTCCCACCGCCCACTCTCATGTAGGCCCAGTGTCTGTTGTTCACTTCTTTATGTTTATGAGTTCTTATCATTTAGCTCCCACTTATAAGTGAGAACATGCAGTATTTTTCTTCTGGTCCTGCATTAGTTTGCTAAGAATAATGGCCTCTAGCTCCGTCTGTGTTCCCACAAAAGACATGACCTTGTTCTTTTTATAGCTGCATAGTATATTCCGTGTTGTATATGTACCACATTTTATGTACTTAATCTGTCACCGATGGGCATTTAGGTTGATTCCATGTCATTGCTGTTGTGAACAGTGCTTCAATGAACATTCATGTGCATGTGTCTTTGTGGTAGAATGATTTATATTCTAATATTTATATATATTTCAATAATTTTGGGGGTACAGGTGGTTTATGGTTAAATGGATACATTCTTTGGTGGTGATTTTTGAGACTTTGCAGCACCCATCACCCAAGCAGTGTACACTGTACCCAATATGTAGCCTTTTATCCCTCACCCCTCCCACTCTTCCCTCAAGTCCCCAAAGTTCATTATAGCATTTTAATGCATATATGCATATGCATCCTCATGGTTTAGCTCCCACTTATGAGTGAGAACATATAGTATTTGTTTTTCCATTCCTGAGCTGCTTTACTTAGAATAATGACCTCCAGTTGCATCCAAGTTGCTGCAATGGCCATTATTTCATTCTGCTTTATGGCTAAGTAGTATTCCATGGTACATCTTTACCACAGTTTCTTTCTTCACTGATTCATCCATGGGCATTTAGGTAGGTTCCATATTTTTGTAATTGTTAACTATGCCACTGTAAACATGTGTGTGCATGTGCCTTTTTCATATAAAGACTTCTTTTCCTGTGGGGAGATAACCAGTAGTGGAATTGCTGGATCAAATGGGAGTTTTACTTTCAGTTCTTGAAGGAGTCTCCATGCTCTTTTCCATAGTGGTTGTACTAGTTTACATTCCCACCAGCAGTGGCAAAGCATTCCATTTTCACCAATTCCACACCAACTTATATTCTTTTTGGAGGTTTTATTTATGACCATTCTTGCAGGAGTAAGTTGGTATCTCATTGTGGTTTTAACTTGCATTTTCCTGATGATTAGTGATGTTAAACTTCTTTCATATACGTTTATTGCCTGTTTACATGTCTTTTATTTATTTTTTTTTTTTTTTGCCTCTGTACTGAAATTTTATTTTGTTTTAAGCTTTTTTGAACCTGTAAATTCAGTTTATTTTCCACAAGTTATTGGGGTACAGGTGGCATTTGGTTAAATGAGTAAGTTCTTTATTGGAGATGTGTGAGATTTTGGTGCACCCATCAACCAAGCACTATACACTGCACGATATTTGTAGTCTTTTTTTTTTCATTGATGAGAAATTTATTTTATTTTTTTAATTATACTTTAAGTTCTGGGATACATGTGCAGAATGTGCAGGTTTGTTACATAGATAATACACATGCCATGGTGGTTTGCTGCACACATCAACCCGTCAACTACATTAGGTATTTCTCCTAACGCTATACCTCCCCTAGCCCCCCCAGCCACCCTGCAGTGGACCCCGGTGTGCGATGTTCCCTTCCCTGTGTCCATGTGTTCTCAATGTTTAACTCCCACTTATGAGTGAAAACATGTGATGTTTGGTTTTTTTGTTCCTTGTTAGTTTGCTAAGAATGATATTTTCCAGCTTCATCCATGTCCCTGCAAAGGACATGAACTCATTAATGACTGCATAGTATTTCATGGTGTATATATGCCACATTTTCTTTATCCAGTCTGTCATTGAGGGACATTTGGGTTGGTTCCAAGTCTTTGTGATTGTGAACAGTGCTGCAGTAAACATACGTGTGCATGTATCTTTACAGTAGAATGATTTAAAATCCTTTGGGTATATACCCAGTAATGGGATTGCTAGATCCAATGGTATTTCTCTGGTTCTAGATTCTTGAGGAATCACCACACTGTCTTCCACAATGGCTGAACTAATTTACATTCCCACCAACAGTGTAAAAGCGTTTGTATTACTCCACATCCACTCCAGCACCTGTTTTTTACTGACTTTTTAGTGATTTCCTTTTTAACTGGCATGAGATGGTATCACATTGTGGTTTTGATTTGCATTTTCTAATGACCAGTGATGATGAGCATTTTTTCATATCTCTGTTGGCTGCATAAATGTCTTCTTTTTAGAAGTGTCTGTTCATATCCTTCACCCACTTTTTGATGGGATTGTTTTTTTCTTGTAAATTTGTTTAAGTTCCTTGTAGATTCTGGATATTAGCCCTTGGTCAGATGGAGAGATTGCAAAACTTCTCTCCCATTCTGTAGATTACCTGTTCACTGTGATGATAGTTTCTTTTGCTGTGCAGAAGCTTTTTACTTCAATTAGATCCCATTTGTCAATTTTGGCTTTTGTTGCCATTACTTTTGGTGTTTTAGTCGTGAAGTCTTCGCCCGTGCTTATGTCCTGAATAGTATTGCCTAGGATTTCTTCTAGGGTTTGTATTGTTTTAGGTCTCACATGTAAGTCTTAATCCATCTTGAGTTAATTTTTGTATAAGGAGTAAGGAAGGGTTTCGGTTTCAGTTTCAGTTTTCTGCATATGGCTAGCCAGTTTTCCCAACACTATATATTAAATAGGGAATCCTTTCCCCATTGCTTGTTTTTGTTAGGTTTGCCAAAGATCAGATGGTTGTAGATGTGTGACATTATTTCTGAGGGCTCTGTTCTGTTTCATTGGTCTATATTTCTGTTTTGGTACCAATATCATGCTGTTTTGGTTACTGTAGCCTTGCAGTATAGTTTGAAGTCAGGTAGCATGATGCCTCCAGCTTTGTTCTTTTTGCTTTGGATCGTCTTGGCTATATGGGCTCTTTTTTTGGTTCCATATAAAATTTATAGTAGTTTTTTCTAATTCTGTGAAGAAAGTCAATGGTAGCTTGATGGAGCTAGCATTTAATCCATAAATTACTTGGGGCTCTCTGGCCATTTTCACAATATTGTTTCTTCCTATCCATGAGCATGGAATGTTTTTCCATTTGTTTGTGTCCTCTCTTATTCCCTTGAGCAGTGGTATGTAGTTCTCCTTGAAGAGGTCCTAGACATCCCTTGTAAGTTGTATTTCTAGGTATTTTATTCTCTTTGTAGTAATTATGAGTGGGAGTTCACTCATGATTTGGCTCTCTGTCTGTTACTGGTGTATAGGAATGTTTGTGACTTTTGCACATTGATTTTGTATCCTGAGACTTTGCTGAAGTTGCTTATCAGCTTAAGGAGTTTTTAGGCTGAGACGATGGGGTTTTCAAAATATACAATCATGTCATCTGCAAACAGAGATAATTTTACTTCTTCTCTTCCTATTTGAATATCCTTTCTTTCTCTTGCCTGATTGCCCTGGTCAGAACATCCAATACAATGTTGAATAAGAGTGGTGAGAGAAGGCATCCTTGTCTTGTGCTGGTTTTCAAAGAGAATGCTTCCAGCTTTTGCCCATTTATTATGATATTAGCTGTGGGTTTGTCATAAGTAACTCTTACTATTTTGAGATACGTTCCATCAATACCTAGTTTATTGAGAGTTTTTAGCATGAAGGGGTATTTTATCAAAGGCCTTTTCTGCATCTATTGAGATAATCATGTGGTTTTTGTCATTGGTTCTGTTTATGTGATGGATTATTTTATTGATTTGTGTATGTTGAATTAGCCTTGCATCCCAGGGATGAAGCTGACTTGATCGTGGTGGATAAGCTTTTTGATGTGCTGCTGGATTCGGTTTGCCAGTATACTAGTGAGGCTTTTCACATCGATGTTCATCGGGGATATTGGCCTGAAATTTTCTTTTTTTGTTGTGTCTCTGCCAGGTTTTGGTATCAGGATGTTGCTGCCCTCATAAAATGAGTCTGGAAGGAGTCTTTCTTTTCCATTGTTTGGAATAGTTTCAGAAAGAATGGTACCAGCTCCTTTCTGTGCCTCTTGTATAATTTGGCTGTGAATCCGTCAGGTCCTGGGCTCTTTTTGGTTGGTAGGATATTAATTACTGCCTCAATTTCAGAACTTGTTATTGGTCTATTCAGGGATTCAACTTCTTCCTGGTTTTGTCTTGGGAGGGTATATGTGNNTTGTGTATGTTGAATTAGCCTTGCATCCCAGGGATGAAGCTGACTTGATCGTGGTGGATAAGCTTTTTGATGTGCTGCTGGATTCGGTTTGCCAGTATACTAGTGAGGCTTTTCACATCGATGTTCATCGGGGATATTGGCCTGAAATTTTCTTTTTTTGTTGTGTCTCTGCCAGGTTTTGGTATCAGGATGTTGCTGCCCTCATAAAATGAGTCTGGAAGGAGTCTTTCTTTTCCATTGTTTGGAATAGTTTCAGAAAGAATGGTACCAGCTCCTTTCTGTGCCTCTTGTATAATTTGGCTGTGAATCCGTCAGGTCCTGGGCTCTTTTGGTTGGTAGGATATTAATTACTGCCTCAATTTCAGAACTTGTTATTGGTCTATTCAGGGATTCAACTTCTTCCTGGTTTTGTCTTGGGAGGGTATATGTGTCCAGGAATTTATCCATTTCTTCTAGATTTTCTAGTTTATTTGCATAGAGGTATTTATAGTATTCTCTGATGGTAGTTTGTATTTCTGTGGGATCAGTGGTGATATTCCCATAATCACTTTTTATTATGTCTATTTGATTCTTCTCTCTTTTCTTCTTTGTTAGTCTGCCTAGCAGTTTATGTATTTTGTTAATCTTTTCAAGAAAAGATTTATTGTTTTTTTTGAAGGTTTTTTCGTGTCTCTATCTCCTTCAGTTTTGCTCTGATCTTAGTTATTGTTTGTCTTCTCCTAGCTTTTGAATTTGTTTCCTCTTGTTTCTCTAGTTCTTTTAATTGTGATATTAGGGTGTTGATTTTAGATCTCTCCCACTTTCTCCTGTGAGCATTTAGTGCTGTAAATTTCCCTCAAAACACTGCTTTAGCTGTGTCCCTGAGATTCTGGTACGTTGTGTCTTTGTTCTCATTGGTTTCAAAGAACTTAATAAATAAATAAATTCTGCCTTAATTTTGTTATTTACACAGTAGTAATTCAGGAGCAGATTGTTCAGTTTCCATGTAGTTGTGCAATTTTGAGTGATTTCGTTAATCTTGAATTCTAATTTGATTGCACTGTTGTCTGAGAGACTGTTTGTTGTGATTTCCATTCTTTTGCATTTGCTGAGGGGTGTTTTACTTCCAATTACATGGTCAATTTTAGAATAAGTGCAATGTTGTGCTGAGAAGAGTATATATTCTGTTGATTTGGGGCAGAGAGTTCTCTAGATATCTATTAGGTCTACTTGGTCCAGAGCTGAGTTCAAGTCCTGAATATCCTTCTTAATTTTCTATCTCATTGATCTGTCTAATATTGACAGTGGGGTAATGTCTCCCACTATTATTGTGTGGAAGCCTAAGTCTCTTTGTAGGTCTCGAAGAACTTGCTTTATAAATCTGGGTGCTCCTGTATTGGGTGCATATATATTTAGGATAGTTAGCTCCTCTTGTTGCATTGATCCCTTTACCATTATGTAATGCTCCTCTTTGTCTTTTTTGATCTTTGTTGGCTTAAAGTCTGTTTTATCAAAGACTAGGATTGCAACCTGTGCTGTTTTGTGCTTTCCATTTGCTTAGCAAATATTCCTCCATCTCTTTATTTTGAGCCTGTGTGTGTGGTTCCATGTGAGATGGGTCTCCTGAATACAGCACACAGATGGATCTTAACTCTTTATCCAATATGCCAGTCTGTGTCTCTTAACTGGGGCATTTAGCCCATTTACATTTACGATTAATATTGTTATGTGAATTTGATCCTGTCATTATGATGCTAGCTGGTTATTTTGCCCATTAGTTGATGCAGTTTCTTTGTAGTGTCAATGGTTTTTGCAATTTGTTACATTTTTGTAGAGGATGATACTGGTTTTTTCTTTCCATATTTAGTGCTTCCTTCAGGAGCTCTTGTAAGGCAGATCTGGTGGTGACAAAAATCTCTCAGCATTTGCTTGTCTGTAAAGGATTTTATTTCTCCTTTGCTTATGAAGCTTAGTATGTCTGGATATGAAATTCTGGGTTGAAAATCCTTTTCTTTAAGAATGTTGAATACTGGCACCCACACTCTGACTTGTAGAGTTTCTGCAGACAGATCTGCTGTTAGTCTGATGGGCTTCCCTTTGTGGGTAACATGACCTTTCTCCCTAGCTGCCCTTAACACTTTTTCCTTCATTTCAACTTTGGTGAATCTGATGATTATGTGTCTTGGGGTTTCTCTTCTCGAGGAGTATCTTTGTGGTGTTCTCTGTATTTCCTGAATTTGAGTGCTGGCCTATCTTGCTAGGTTGGGGAAGTTCTCCTAGATAGTATCCTGAGGAGTGTTTTCCAACTTGGTTCCATTCTCCCCGTCACTTTCAGTTACAATAATCAAACGTAGGCTTGGTCTTTACAAATAGTCTGATATTTCCTGGAAGCTTTTTTTGTTCCCTTTTATTCTTTTTTCTCTAATCTTGTCTTCTTGCTTTATTTCATTATGCTGATCTTCAATCTCTGATATCTTCTCTTCCACTTGATCAATTCAGCTATTGATACTTGTGTATGCTTCATGAAGTTCTCATGCTGTGTTTTTCAGCTCCGTCAGTTCATTTATGTTATTCTCTAAACTGATTATTCTAGTTAGCAATTCCTCTAACCTTTCTTCAAGGTTCTTAGCTTCTGTGCATTGGGTTAAAACTTGCTCTTTTAGCTTGGAGGAGTTCGTTATTACCCACCTTCTGAAACCTATTTCTGTCAAGTCATCAAATTCATTCTCCATCCAGTTTTTTGCCCTTGCTGGTGAGGAGCTGTGATCCTTCAGAGGAGAAAAGGTATTCTGGTTTTGGAATTTTCAGTCTTTTGTGCTGGTTTTCCTCATCTTCGTGGATTTATCTACATTTGGTCTTTGATGTTGGTGACCTTCAGATGGGGTTTCTGTGTGGATGTTCTTTTTATTGATGTTGTTGCTATTCCTATTTGTTAGTTTTCCTTCTAACAGTCATGTCCCTCTGCTGCAGGTCTGCTGGAGTTTGCTCAGGTCCAGTCCAGACCGTTTGCCTGGGTAGTACTGGTGGACGCTGAAGAACAGCAAAGATTGCTGCCTGTCCTTTCTTCTGGAAGCTTCATCCTAGAGGGGCACCCACCAGGTTCTAGCCAGAGCTCTCCCGAATGAAGTGTCTTTTAACCCCTGCTGGGAGTTGTCTCCCAGTCAGGAGGCACAGGGTTCAGGGACTCACTTGAGGAAGCAGTCTGTCCCTTAGCAGAACTTGAGCACTGTGCTGGGAGCTCTACTATTCTCTTCTGAGCCAGCAGGCAGTTTAAGTCTACTGAAGCTGCACCCACAGCCACCCCTTCCCCCAGGTGCTCTGTCTCAGGTTGATGGGAGTTTTATCTATAAGCTCCTGACTGGGGCTGCTGCCTTTCTTTCAGAGATGCCCTGCTCAGAGAGGAGGAATCTAGAGAGGCAGTCTGCAGTGACTTTGTGGCATCACTGTGAGCTCCACCCAATTCAAAGTTCCTGGAGGCTTTGCTTCCTTTGGCTAGGGGAGGGGGTTCTCTGACCCCCTGCACATCCCAGGTGAGGCAGTGCCCCACCCTGCTTTGGCTAACCCTCTGTGGCCTGTACCCACTGTCTAACCAGTCCCAGTGAGATAAGCCACGTACCTTAGTTGGAAAAGCAGAAATCACCCACCTTTTGCTTCAGTCTCGCTGGGAGCTGTGGACCAGAGCTGTTCCTATTTGGCCATCTGGCCAGCCACTGATTTGTTATGATATTTTTAAGTTAATTTAATAGTAAATTTAAAAGTAAACTCAAAGGAGGATGTTTTCTGAAGATGTTTCAAGACTAGGGAAATTATATATTTTGTTCCATTGACATGGGACCCAGAGGGTGAGTTAGTCAGAAGTAAGATACATTTATTGGGGCCCTCGTAGCTTTTAAAAGCAATTAAAAGGTATATAATAGAAGAAAAACATATTTTCACAGATAATTTAAAAATACATGCTCTTTGTAATAGCCTCCTTTGTTTTCAGTATGCAGAGTCCCTGTACTCACTATCATGGTTAAGGTTATCATTAGAGGTATTCAAAAATATTCTTCCTGACACAAATTAGTATAATACCTTTCTACCTCCTATTAAAGTTAGACGTCTACATGTGACTTGCTTCCAATAAGATGTGAGTGGAAATGACATGTGTTTGTGGTCCTGCTGTTGCCACAATCATGGAAGCAAGAATCAGGCTTTTACACACCCCCTCCTACCATTTTGCATTGGATCTGTATTATGAGCAAGAATTGTTTTCTTTATATTAAGCACTTGATATTTTGGGCTATTAATTATCAGAAAATAATCTAGCCTATCTTGATTGATACAAAATTTTTTCACAGGCCTGACATGAACAGCAAAATTTGTTTCTGAGGATGCAATAATAGAGAAGTCTGAGAAGGACTAAAAGAGAAAACATCAGAAAAGAGAGGTAAAACCAACTGTAGGAGAATTACAGGAAGATTTACGTGCAGGGAACTGCATAAATTATTAGAGGGAAGGGGAAATGGAGAGATATTTGCTATCAGGCAACTGAAAAGAGAGACATGGGAACAGATTTCTCTGGAAGACTTTTAGAGAATGAAAAATGTCGTGTGGTATACAACAAATGACCCATACCCCTTTAAAGATTCCTCCCCTACAGGGTCTTTGATCATTTTGTTTGTTCGTTTGTTTGTTTTGCTGTTTCTCTCTGGAGTATATTTCCTTTAGGGACTGGGAAAAATTGTTTCAAGGTTACTACAGGGGAAAAACAGATTTCCAATGGGAGAAAATCATCACAATTTCTTTCCCAGAAGGAAAACTGTAAGTATGTTTTACATGGCTAGAAAATCCCTACCCTTTTGTTTTGAATAATATTGTGTATTTATAAACACTGCAAACACTAAATAATGATTCAACCAACAGTTTTATGTGTATGGGAACTATAGTAACAGGGAAAATGTGTTTGTTCCAAGGTGGGGGAGCCAAAGAGAAGAAATAAAATCTTATCCTTGTCTTCTAAGACATTCAATAGATAATATCTGCAAATAAAAATTTTAAAATATTCGTGTATATATATGTGTGTGTGTGTGTGTGTGTGTTTTCGAAATATGGACTGAAGGGCCGGGCGCGGTGGCTCAAGCCTGTA
>NW_016804242.1:38396-56659 GCF_001698545.2 Rhinopithecus bieti
TCGGGAAGGGGACATCACACACTGGGGCCTATTATGGGGAGAGGTGACGGGGGAGGGATTGCATTGAGAGTTATACCTGATGTAAAGGATGAGTTGATGGGTGCTGATGAGTTGATAGGTGCAGCACACCAATATGGCACAAGAATACATATGTAACAAACCTGCACGTTATGCACATGTACCCTAGAACTTAAAGTATAATACTAAGAAATAAAAAAATAAAAAAATAAAAAATCAAATAAAAATAAAAAAAGAACAATGTCAGCAAGTCACCAAAAAAAAAAAAAAAAGAAAGAAATTAAACTTACATTCATAAAAATAGCATTCAAATGCTAATTGCAGCCTAATTAGTTATAGCCAAAAATCGAAAACAATTCAAATGTCCATCAACTGGTAAATGGATAAACAAATTTTTGCATATTTATACAACATAATACATTGCAATGAAAAAGACAAACACAGATCATGCAAAAGCATAGATGAGTTTCAAAAGCATTGTGCTAGATGAAAGAAGTCAGGAAGACTACACACTGTATTGTTCAATTTCTATTAAATGTCTAGAAAATGCAAGTCTACAGTGAGAGAAAGGAGAACAGTAGGTGCTAGTAGCTAGGGTTAGTAAGGAGATTGATTCCTACAGAGCTGATTGGTGTAAAGGAAATATATTATGTCATGAATATTGTCACATTTCTAAAATTGTACTCTTATTAGTTAATGTTATTGTATGTAACTTCTACCTCAAAAAGGCTGATTAAAATATTTTTTAAAAGTTGAAAGTGGATCTCAGATAGCTTCCAAACACTTGACAGAACGAGAGGGATATCCTTGGAATACCTGCCTAAATTACTGGAACTGTTCCAACATGTTTCCTGCAAGGCATCCACTGTGTACTTTAGACATTCATGGGCATATCACTGCTGGTGGAAATGGAAGAACTTATTTAGTGGCTGAAGAGAACAGATATCAGTTTATGTCTTGATAATATTACAGGATAATGGAGGGACTAAATTAATATATGAGCCTGAGTTTAATGTCACATGCAAAAGCCCTGAGACAAGTTTCAGAGTGCCCTTTGGGTAGCATAAAATTGTCAAGGGGTTGTGCATGAATCAGACACCACAGCATCATTGAGAGGAGGAGAATGGAACAACACTTCTCATACATGTTCTGATGAAAATTAAGTGATTTGTTAAATGAGTAAACAGGAAGTGTTGAATAAAATCCTGCTTTTCCCTGTCCCCTCTGCCTCTTGTTCCAGGGATCTTGGCAAAGGGCTAATAATACTAATCCTAATATGTAATCATGGATTATTTTAATATTATATTAAACACACAACACTGGATGAAACAATCACAAGGATGGCTCTAACAAATATTTAATCTTAACCAAAGATCTGTTGTATGAAAATGATAATATGTATAATTAATTATATTAATATTAAAAAATAATTATAGATGAGTGATCCTTTTAAAATATAGCATAAATTATGAGAATTTTTCATCTTTATAGAGGTATAATTGAAAAAATAATGTCAGATGTGTTTAAAATGTACAACATGATGATTTGATATATTATACATTATGAAATTATTACCAGAATCAAATTGATTAGTATATCCGTCACCTTTTTTACTTTTTGGTGAGAATGGTTGAGATCTACTCTTTCAGAAATTTCAAGTATATAATACATTGTTATTAACTATAGTTACTATGCAGTACATAGGATCCTCAGAATTTACTCATAACTGAAAGTTCACACTTTTTCACCAACCTCTCCCCATTTGTTCCACTCCCCAGATGCTTGCTGCAAACACCACTATACCCTGTTATGAGTATTAAAAGAGGGGAAAAAATACACACACTGATTGAATTCCATATTACAAAGAAGAAAGAGTTGTAAATATTAAAACTTTGTTTCTAATTTTGCTGCTTTTTATTTGAAAAATATATAAAGAAATGAAAGAATCTATGAATGAAATGTTATATAATAAGCAGTTCTTATATGATAATAATTACTGATAAAGTGATAATGTGCCCCAATGCTTAAAATCCCATGACATTAAAAAGAATTTAGAAATATACATTTATGTCTCATTCTAATTGCATTTTACTGGTAAAATATTTTTTTCAACTGTGTAATGAGAAGTGAGGTTCCTTAACTCTTTCAGTTCTGTCTTGAAATGAAAGTAGCAATTAACACTACTAAAACATTCAGAGTTGCGTTAATTTCTTATTAAATTTGAGTTATACAAGAACAAAGGATACTTTATGCTCTGGAAAAAGATAATTGTGAATTGCAAATTGATACTGTAACAGATAAATGAAGCCTCTATTTAGTAGGGCAAATTATATCCCTTTTAGGAAGTTTACTCCCAAAGTACCTACTCAAAAATCTATAATGACCACCTGACTGCTCTCACTGCAGCATGCCTACTTTGTTTGCTGAATTAAATGTTTGTTAATGAGTAACACTGAAATTCAGCCAGAACTTGGCCCCAGACTAACTTGCTATTCATAATCTGTGCTTCAGTCAAACACTGCTAATTGCTGCTCATCCCACATTGTGACTTCCTTGAGAACAGATCATTGAGTATAGGATCCCTCTACCACCATTGTCTAGCTTAATGTCGGGTTCATTTTTAATACTCAGTACTTAGGTTGCCAAGTACACTAGTATGCTGTGTTTTTTGTCTGCTTTTACATTGTACCATTATGCCTAAGTACACTTCTTTCACTGTCCAAAATCCTACCCAGTTTTCAAGACCAAGATGGCATGCTGTACCATAGGAATTGCATATTTTAAAAGTTCAAATAGATCCAGTGCTTGTCCATTCTTCTTCCAGAAATCACAGCCCCTGCTTTCAAGAAAAAAATTGCTGGAAGAAAACCTACAAGTAAACTCTATTCACACCAAAATGACAGAACAGATGAAAAGACTGTTCTGAAAATATGAAAAACCAAAAGTAGCCCAGGTGGCAGATGCAGGAAACAGTTGAGAAATGATGCACCCAGCTATATATCCCTGACACTGGTGGTAGAATACATCTCCCCAAGTCAATGTCTCTTTTTGAAGCATAACCCCTAAAATTATTTGTCTACAGCAAAAGATAAAAGGGTAAGTGGACAAGCTGTGAGAGTCTTCCCATATGTCATTTGGTAGAAAGTTTAATGAAATCGGACAGGCAAATATGAATGGAAAAACAAGGTTAAGTCATTTTTGAAAGGGAAAGTTTATGGGTGAGATAGCCAAAAAAAAAAAAAAAAAAATGAGGGACTATCTTGGATGCGGATGCAGTCTAGTTGTGCCATATTGCAGTACTTAAAGTACTCACTACAAGAAGAGTATGCTAGTGCAATAGAGAACAAACTGATTAATAAAGATGGTCAATCCAAAAGAAAGAAAAGGGGGAAGAGGAGTCATAGAATAGGCAGGACAAACAAAAAGCAAATAGTAAGATAGCAGATTTAAAACCAAAGATATTAGTAATCACATTCAGTATAAATGGACTAAGTACTCAAATTAACTAATAAAGATTGTCAGGTAAGATTTAAAATTTGCAAGATACATCTAAAGTAAAAATATAGAAAAGAAATTGTTGACAAAGGTTTAGCTCACTAACAACAAATGAAACCTAAAGAAATTGGAGAAAAGGAAATAATAAACCTAAAAGCATCAATTACAGAAATGGAAAGCAAATGTACATAAGAAAGAATGTATAAAGTCCAAAATAATTGTTTAAAAAACTAATGAAATGGGTAAACTTCTCTCTGATAAGACTGAGCCAGGAAAAAATAGAGAAGGTACCAATACTAAAAATAAAAAAGAGGGAAAGAATTGACCAGTAGATTTTACAGTAATTAAAATATCATGAAATTCTTTTACCAACAATATTATGATAAGACAAGTGAAATGAAATGAACAAATTTCTAGGAAAAAAATAGAAGACTGGACAAAGTAAGAATATAAAATTTCAATTAAAGTATCAAAGAACTACAAATAAAGAATATCAAAAACAAATTTTAAAAGGGGAAACCTATTAAAAAAGCATACTTAATGTAAAATGTTAAGATGCTTATCTCTTAGACTGGCAATAAACCATGAAAAAGGTGAAGGAAAAAAGATAAAAGCACTAATTCAGAAAAGGTAACACAGATATAGAAGAATATCAAAGAAAATAAAATTATATGAAACTACCTTGCTAAATACCATTTAAATAAATGTGAGAATGTGAAAATGATTATCTAGAAAAATACAGACTACCAAAGTGAACCCCAGAAAAGATAGAACACCTAATTAGAAAAATTGCCAAAGAAGTAATAAAGATGTTGAAGAATAATTTCCTCCCTCTGCCCCTCCAAATAAAGCACTATATTCACATTCAGATTGTTTGTAAGAGGAATTCCAAAAAATCTTTAAGAAACAGGTAAATCTAATGCAATTCTCTCAGACTATGCCACTGCTTTATCAGCTAAGTTTATGTAATATTTTAAATTCTTTATTTTCATTTCAACAATATTTACAGCATCTTCACCAGGAGTAGATTTCATGTCCAAAAAACACCTTCTTCGTTCTCTTTAAGAAGCAGCTCATCCACTCAAGTTTTATCATGACATCACAGCAATTCAGTCACATCTTCAGACTCCATTTCTAATTCTAGGTCTCTTGCAGTTTTACCTACATTGGGAGTTACTTCCTCCACTGAAGTCTTGAACCTCTCAAAGTCATCCATGAGGGCCGGAATCAACTTCTTCCAAACCCCTGTTAATATAAGTATTATAGCTTCTTCCCATAAATTACAAATGTTCTTAATGGCATCTAGAATAGTAAATCCTTTTCAGAAGGTTTTCAATTTACTTAGCCCAGATCTTTCAGGGAAACCTCTATCTATGGCAGCCATAGTCTTACAAAATGCATTTCTTAAATAGTAAGACTTGAGAGTCAACATTATTCCTTGTTCTGTGGGCTGCAGAATGAATGTTGTGTCAGCAGACATGAACACAGCGTTAATCTCCTTACCCATCTTCAGCAGAGTTACTGGATAAGTAGGTGCATTGTCAGTGAACAGTAATATTTTGACAGAAATCTTTTTTTTTTTCTGAGTAAAAGTTCTCAACAGTAGGCTTAGAATATTCAATAAACCATGCTACAAACAGATGTTCTGTCATCCAAGCTTTGTTCTTCCACTTATAGAGCACAGGCAAAGTAGACTTAATACATTCTTAAGGGTGCTACGATTTCTGGAATGGTAAAGGACTCTTGCCTTCAACTTGATCACCAGCCACATCAGTCTCTAACAAGAGAGTCAGCCTGTCCTTTGAAACTTTGAAACAAGGTATTGTCTTCTCCTCTCTAGGTATGAAAGTCCTAGATGGCATCTTCTTTCAATAGAAGAATGTTTAGTCTACATTGAAAATCTGTTGTTTACTGTAGCCACCTTTATGAATGATCTTAACTAGGTCTTCTGGCTAACGTGCTGCAGCTTCTATATCAACACCTGCTGCTTCACCTTGCACTTTTATGGAGATGGATTCTTTTATTCAACCTCATGAGCCAACCTGTGCTAGCTTAAAACTTTTCATCTGAGCTTTCTCACCTCTCTCAACCTTCACAGAATTGAAGAGAGTTGGGGTCTTGCTCTGGATTAGGCTTTGGTTTAAGGAAATGTTGTGGCTGGTTTGATCTTCTATCCAGACCACTGAAACATTCTTCATGTCAGTAATAAGGCTGTTTCATGCTCTTATTCATGTGTTCACTGAAGTAACACTTTTAACTTCATTCAAGAACATTTCCTTTGCATTCACAACCTCACTAACTGGTGCAAGACACCTAGTTTTCAGCCTATTTTGACTTTTGAAATGTCTTCTCACTAAGCTTTATCATTTCTAACTTTTGACTGAAAATGAGAGATTTATGCCTCTTCCTTTCACTTAAATACTTATAGGCCACTGTTTGATTAATAATTGGGCTAATTTCAATATTGGTTTGTGTCAGGGAATAGGTAGGACTGAGGAGAGAGAGAGCGCGTGATGGGTTAACAGCCTGTCACTGGAGCAGCCAGCACATATACAACATTTATCAATTAACTTTGCCTCCTTATATGGGTGCAGTTCATGGGACAAGACAATCACAATAGTGACATTACATATCACTGATCATAGATCACCATAATAGATATAACAATAATACAAAAGTTTAAAATATTGCAAGAATTACCAAAATGTGGCACCAAGACACAAAGTAAGCAGATGTGCTTAGAAAATTGGTGCTGATAGATTTGTTTGATGCAAAGTTGCCAAAAACCTTTAATTTGAAAATCACCGCAAAAATCTCTGAAATGCAATAAAGCAAAGTACAACTAAAGAAGGTATGCCTGTATTTATCTCAGTATCTCAGTACTGCAAGTAATAGCAAAAAACTTGGGACAAACTACACGTTTACCAAAGGTATCTGATTAACAACTCTTCATTTGGGAAAAGAAAGTGGTGACCAGAGTGACAAGAGAAAAGAGGAAAACAGTTTTTCAGAGATAATTCCTCTGTGTGTTTTTCATGTATAATCATATACAGGAATTTACTAAGACAGTGAAAAAACACGTTCATAAGTGCTGCAAACTTTCTAACACTTCCTAATCCCCCAGCAAATGTGAGTTGCACTTCATTGAACACTGGCCTTTTGTTTGGTCTTTTTATGATATATCATCATCATCATTATTATTTTGACTCAACTCATCTCTGAGATTGCACTGAATCCGTGGCTTATTTTGCACCCCCAAATGTTCTTTAGCTCAATGTCAAGCATAGGAAGTGCTCAGCGCATATTTGTCTAAATAAGTGTCCCCCAACCTCAGTACTAGTAATACTTAAGCCAGATACTCTGTTGTTGTAGGGATCTGTCCTGTGCACTGCAGGATGTTTAGAAGCATTTCTGACCTATTACCACTAGATGCAAGTAGTACATTTTAAGTCACGATGAGCAAAAATACCTTCAGATATGGACAAAAGTCCCCTGGATGGGAAGAATCATCCACAAGTGAGAAACCATTCGTTTTAAGTCACGACATATCTAATCTTGCAGAATTTTATAACAGATTTTGAAGCAAGATTCAGTATACATTTTTCTAGTAGAATATAATAATTTGTTATATACTATTTTGGTGTAAGTGAATAAAGAGTTGAAGTATATGTCTGGTATAGACTATAAACTAAACTAATCTTTAATACTTTTGTCATTCATTTATTTTTGTTTTTGTTATTTTATATAGAGTTGAACTCGTATAGAATGGTGAAGATTTCAGAATTCCTCATTTAGTGACATTGTATGATTTGCAAAATGATGAATGATAGCCTGTATGTGAGATACATCATTTTCTCTCTTTTCTTCTAGATAACATTAATGATAGTAAAAATTGATTATCAGAATGTCAACAGTATGATTTAAAGTAAATATTCTATCTTTGTTGCAGATAACCTCATCAAATAGGGATTAGACTATATAAAGATTAATTATAGTAGCCAAACAGTTAGTTCTGGATGATTTCTTTTAATTGATAACCAATGGTTTACAAACTAAAAGTTGTCATCTGTGAAATTGGATAAAAGCCTTACAGTGGGAGTGATAAGCAGAGTAACACTCAGGATATGTAAGATAGACCATTGTCATCTCTCAAATAACATTAATGGGGAGAGAATAATATATGAGTGAAGAAATTAACACATCTTTCCCTATATATAAGTTTGTCATTTTGTCTTTGAAAGTCTTTGCAGTATTAAAAAGATTTCTCATTTCTCTTATTCAGGTCCTTTTTTCCCCTTGTGTTAATTTCAGTAAAGGGGAAAGGAAAGGAAAGAAGGAAAGAGAGAGGAAAAGAGGAAGGGACAAAATAAGAGGCAAAGGAAGGAGGGAGGAGGCAAGTGAAAAATGGGAGAAAATTTTTCTGTGATAGAATAAAATTGCCACAGATCTCTAGTCTAGATGATAAAATTAACCTAGTGGACTAATTTTATATCTTCTTTTCCTTTAATCCCACCAAAACATAACTTACTCAACATCTCTGAAGCCCATTTTGAAAAATACTTCAGAAATTTACTTACCTAGAGCTACAATGCTCATTCCATTTTCATATTGTTATTTAAATAATGTGTTATAAAGATTCACTATAGACAGATTTTCTGATATTCAACATAACTCTGAATAGTATTATTTTAAAACTAAAATTTCTGCTTTTAAATTTTAAATGTTTTGTATTGCTTTCTCTTATCTCTCTTATCTGTTTTATTATTGAATATGTCACCAAATACCAAATGGTTTTACACACTAATAATTCTAACACCTTAAAAAAGAGCTAAAGTTATTATCCACAATAAAGTATAAATAAAAAATAATTTGCTGAACCCTAATCTGACCAGATATGAATTAGTATGGACTTCCATTTGTTTGCACCATCACTGAGTCCATCTAGTTAAAAACAGAACATAAGCAAAGAATAAATCAATAGGTATCTAGTTATTTATTATTTTGTATTAACATAGAACATAATTACAGTTTGTTCTTATACATTATTTGTTTATATAAAAGGCTACCAATTTTACAGTTTGACTGTTTATAAACAATAAGAAGGCTTTATAGGATCATCCTGTCTAGGTAAGCTACTTGTATAATAACTCGAGAGTACAGAGAATCCACAATTCAGTCATTTGAATGACTTGATATTCATCAAGCTTTAGTGACAAAATAATCACGAAGAAATATGTTCTCTATGTTTTCATGTCAAAATACTATATCTTGCTTGTAAGAAAAATGTTATTTTACAGTATATAAAGTCTACAACATAATTAACCTCATATAAATTAATTGGGGAATCTTGATGAAGCTAAATATAATGTTTACATTGATGAAGCTAAATCTAAGATTTGTCTGGTAATTCCAATTTATCTTTTCCCCCCCAAAAGTTGACATATAGAATTATGCATTGGATGTTCAAATTCAAATATCTAATTATCATAAATATTTATCCATTTTCCACTATAATTTCTTTTATATTAATTTGAGTTAGATGTAAGACATTGCAGAAATTGTAGTTGTATATAGTTCAACCTATTTGTATTATCAAAAACACTAAGGGACTTAAATATGAAATAAATAAAAAGAAAATGTAAAGAAGAATGCTGGCTTTTTTAAAGATAGACAAGCCTCTCTAATTGTGTTATAAGCAAATTATTTGAAAAAAATTTAGGAAAATCACAAAAAGTATTAACATCCAAATGACTCTTTCACTTTGAAAAACTTACATAAAGCATTATGAGGTTGAAATAACCAACGTGCAAGTGACGCGTAAATTTACACTTTAACTTAGTATCATAATCAGTGAGCTAATGGATGAGAGATTAATAAATTAAGACATTTCACTCTACACTGGATAGTTAAGTATGATTCATGCATAATTCTGGTTATAATTTATAGAGATTAACAATGCATTTGTAAAAGAAGAGATCCTTTATTTTTCTTTGAATTTGACAATGGCAGGGCCTTGTTACCATCTCATGACTTAATAACCATATTGTGATACTAATGAATAACTTGTGACAACTTAACACCTGATACCGCTAGAGCCAAAAACCTAGGGAGCAATCTGGCATACATTTATTAAGAATGTTAATGTCTGTAATTAATTCTAATTCTGAACTAACTGTACAATTGATACATTTTGGAGGTCATAAAGGCCAATTATCTATGGTGATTTAGGATATTGATACTGAACTGAGAGGAAAAAATGATGAAAACACCACTAATCTCATATTCAGTTTGTTAACTTATAAAATTTACAAAACGTTTAAACCAAATGAAATGCAATCAGATGATTTGAGAACTATTGTCTAGGGAAAGACACTAACAATACAGAACTTTAAATATTCAAAATCTTCAGCATAAGTTTGCTATAGTTTGGATGTTCCCTCAAACCTCATGTTGAAATCTGATCACCAACATTGGAGATGGGGTCTAATGGGGGAAATCGGGGTCATGAGGTAGATTCCTGCCTCATGAATGGCATGATGCTTTCCTTGTGGTAATGAGTGAGTTCTCACTCTATTAGTTTCTGCAAAAGCTGGTTGTTAAAAGAGTCTAGTCCCTCCTCCTCTGTTTCTTGCTTCCTCTCTTGCCATGTGATCTCCACACATGACAGCTCTACTTTGCCTTCCACCATGAATAGAAGCAGCCTGAGACCCTCACCAGGAGCAGATGGTGACGCGATGCTTCTTGTCCAGCCTGCAAAATTATCAGCCAAATAAACTCCTTTTTCTTTATAATTTACCCAGTCCTGGATATTCCTTTATAGCAATGCTAAATGAACTAAACCAAAATCCATACCTAGGAGTTTGGGGTTGTCATTATAAAGATATCTGAATATTTTAAAGGAGCTTTGAAACTAGGTGATGGACATAGGTTGGATGAGTTTGGAGGGCTCAGAAGAAGACAGGAAGATGAGGAAAAGTTGGAAGTTCTTCGAGATTGGTTAAATGGTTGTGACCAAAATGCTAATAGAAATATGGACAGCATAGCCCACGCTGACGAGGCCATAGCAAAGAACTTGGCTGCATTGTTTCCATGCTCTAGGTCTTTTGGGAAGGCCAAACTTCAGAGCAATGACATAGGATGTCTAGCAGAAGAAATCTCTAGGCTTCAAAGCACTCAAGAAGTGGCATGCCTACTTCTAGGAGCTTACAATCAGATATGGAAGCAAACAAATAAAGTTGGAATTTATAACTAAAAGGGAAGCAGAGCATAAAAATTTGGAAATTTTGCAGCTTGGTCATTTGATGAAGAAGAAAAGAGCGTTCTTAGGACAGGAATCCCAGGTTGTTGAAGAACAACAACTTACTAGAGAGATTAGTACAGATAAAAGGGAACCTAATGTTAATAGAACAATGGGAAAAAGACCCCAAAGGCATTTCAAAATCTTTGAGTCCATCCCTCCCATCACTGACTCAGAGACCTAAAATAACAGAATGGTTTCAGGGGTCAGGACTGGGTCTTGGCTACACTGCACCACCTTGGAATACTGCTCCTTGTTTTGACCACTCCAACTCTAGCCATGGTTCACAGAGCCCTAGATACTACCTGGGCTGCTGCTCTGGAAGTTGCAAGCCATAAACCTTGGTGGCATTCATGTGGTGCTAAGTCTGTAGGTGCCCAGAATGCAAGTGCTAGAAGGCTTGGCAAATTCCACCTAGATTTCAGAGGATATATTGGAAAGCCTGGGTGCCCAGGCAGACGTCTCTCATGGGGTAGAGCCACTGAGAGAGCCTATACTTGGGCAGTGTCTAGTACGGCTGTGAAAACAGGGGCACTGCTGAGACCACAGAATTATAGAGTCACTGGTGCACCTTGCAAGCCACTATGCCCCTTGTATTAGTCCATTTTCACACTGCTGATAAAGACAGACCAGAGACTGGGTGATTTACAAAAGAAAGAGGTTATTTAGTTCCATGTGGCTGGGGAGGCCTCACAATCATGGCAGAAGGTGAAAGGCATATCTCACATGGCAGCAAACAAGCAAATCAAGCTTGTGCAGGGAAACTACCCTTTATAAAACCATCAAATCTCATGAGACTTAGTTGCTATCACCAGAATAGCACAGGAAAGAGCTGCCCCTATGATTCAATTACCTCCCACCAGGTCCCTCCCACAACATGTAGAAATTTAACATGAGATTTGGGTGGGCACACAACCAAACCATATCATTCTGCCCCAGCCCCTTTCAAATCTCATGTCCTCACATTTCAAAACCAATCATGCCTTCCCAACAGTCCCCCAAAGTCTTAGCTCATTTCAATGTTAACTCAAAAGTCCACAGTCCAAAGTCTCATCCAAGACAAGGCAAGTCCCTTCTACCGATGAGCCTGTAAATTCAAAAGCAAGTTAGTTACTTCCTAGATACACTGGGGGTACAGGCATTGGGTAAATACTGCCATTTCAAATGGGAGAAATTGGCCAAAAGAAAGGGGCTTTCAAAGGGGCCCCATGCAAGTCCAAAATCCAGCAGGGCAGTCAAATTTTAAATCTCCAAAAATGATCTCCTTTGACTCCATGTCTTGCATCCAGGTCATGCTGATGCAAAAAGTGGGCTCCCATGGCCTTGGAGAGCTCTGCCCCTGTGGCTTTGCAGGGTATAGCCACCCCACTTGACTGCTTTCATGAGCTGGCATTGAATTTCTGGCTCTTCCAGGTGCACAGTGCAAGCTGTTTGTGGATCTACTGTTCTGGGGTCTGGAGGATGGTGGCCCTCTTCTCACAGCTCCACTAGGCAATGCCCCAGTAAGGACTCTGTGGGGGCTCCGATCCCACATTTCCCTTCTGCACTGCCACAGCCGAGGTTCTCCATGGGGGCCCTGCCCCTGCAGCAAACTTCTGCCTGGGCATCCAGGTGTTTCCATACATCCTCTGAAACCTACGCAAAGGTTCCCAAACCTAAATTCTTGATTTCTGTGCACCCTCGTGCTCAACACCATGTGGAAGCTGCCAAGGCTTGGGGCTTGCACCCTCTGGAGCAATGGCCCAAGCTGTACCTGGACTCCTTTTGGTCATGGCTGGAGTGGCTGGGACACAGTACCAAGCTCTTGGGCTGCACACAGCACAAGGATCCTGGATCTGGCCCACAAAACCATTTTTTTTCCTCCTAAACCTCTGGGCCTGTGATGAGAGGGACTGCTGCAAAGGTCTCTGACATGCCCTGGAGACATTTTCCCCATGTCTTGGTGATTAACATTCAGTTCCTCGTTACTTATGCAAATTTCTTCAGCAGGCTTGAAGTTTTCCTTAGAAAATGTGATTTTATTTTCTATCACATTGTCAGGCTGCCAATTTTCCAAACCTTTATGTTCTGTTTCCCTTTTAAAACTGAATGTCTTTAACAGCACCCAAGTCACCTCTTAAATGCTTTGCAGCTTAGAAATTTCTTCTACCAGATACCCTAAATCATCTCTCTCAAGTTCAAAGTTCCACAAATCTCTAGGACAGGGGAAAAATGCCACCAGTCTCTTCCCTAAAACATAACAAGAGTCACCTTTGCTCCAGTTCCCAACAAGTTCCTCTTCTCCATCTGAGATCACCTCAGCCGGATTTCATTATCCATATCATTATCAGCATTTTGGTCAAAGCCATTCAACAAGTCTCTAGGGAGTTCCAAACCTTCCCACATTTTCCTGTCTTCTTCTGAGCCCTCCAAACTGTTCCAGCCTCTTCCTGTTACCCAGTTCCAAAGTCGCTTCCACATTTTCAGGTATCTTTTCAGCAGTGCCCACTCTATTGGTACCAATTTACTGTATTAGTCCATTTTCACGCTGCTGATAAAGACATACCCGAGACTGGGCAATTTACAAAAGAACGAGGTTTAATGGACTTACAGATCCACGTGACTGGGGAGGCCACATAATCATGGTGGAATTTGAAAGGTATGTCTCACATGGTGGCAGNCTAGGGAGTTCCAGACTTTCCCACATTTTCCTGTCTCCTTCTGAGCCCTCCAAACTGTTCCAACCTGTTCCTGTTACCCAGTTCTAAAGTCGCTTCCACATTTTCAGGTATCTTTTCAGCAGCGCCCACTCTATTGGTACCAATTTACTGTATTAGTCCATTTTCACGCTGCTGATAAAGACATACCCGAGACTGGGCAATTTACAAAAGAACGAGGTTTAATGGACTTACAGATCCACGTGACTGGGGAGGCCACATAATCATGGTGGAATTTGAAAGGTATGTCTCACATGGTGGCAGACAAGAGAAGAGAGCTCTTACAGGGAAACTCCCCTTTATAAAACCATCAGATCTTGTGAGACTTATTCACTATCACGAGAACAGTATGGGAAAGACATCTGCCCCCATGATTCAATTGCCTCCCACTGGATCCCTCCCACA
Organism: Rhinopithecus bieti; assembly: GCF_001698545.2. NCBI lineage: Eukaryota > Metazoa > Chordata > Mammalia > Primates > Cercopithecidae > Rhinopithecus > Rhinopithecus bieti. The sequence goes on from NW_016804242.1 coordinate 52,308, forward strand.
ACACATGGGGATTCAAGGTGAGATTTGCATGGGGACGTTGCCAAACCATATCACTCCTTTAGCCTGAAAAAGCCATTGATGTTTCCTTCCCACCCATGAGAGCAGCCACATGGAGTACACCTGGCAAAGCCACTGGGGCACTGCTCCCTGAGGTCTTGAATCACAGCCCTTGAACTAGTTCACAGAATGCAGGACTTGAAGTTAAGGATTGTTTTGGAGCTTTAAAATTTAATGTCATCCTTCCTGAGTTTTAGACTTGTGTGAGGCCTGTTACTCTTTTCTTTTGACTGATTTATGCTTTTTGGAATAGGAATCTTTTACCCAATGCCTATACAACCTTGGTATCTTGGAAGTAAATAGCTTCTTTTTGACTTTACAGGAACATAACTGGAAGAGACTTGTCTCAGATGAAACTTTGGACTTTGCACTTTTGACTTTTGCTATAACAATTAAGACTTTGGGGAATTGAAAAGGAATTATTATATTTTGCAATGTGAGGAGGACATTAGTTTTAGGGGCCCAAGAACAGAGTGCTATAGTTTAGATGTTTGTTCTCTCAAACCTCATGTTGAAATTTGTTGTCCATTGTTGGAGATGGGGCTTATTGGGAGGCTTTGAAGTCACAGAGGTGGATCCCTCATGAATAGATTAATGCCCTCCCTGAGGCAAGACGCAGGGATGGGAGTGACCTGCAGTGAGAACTGGTTGTTAAAAATAAACTGGCACCTTGCTCCCTTCTCTCTTGCTTTCTCTCTCACCATGTGAAGAGAGAATTTCTGCACATCTGGTTCCCCTTAGTCTTCTGCCATGAGTGGAAGCAGCCTGAAGCTTTCATCAGATGCCTAATCTTTCAGCCAGTGAGATTATAAGCCAAATAAACATTTTTTTCTTTATAAATTACCCAGCCTCAGGGATTGTTTACATCAACACACACTGACTAAGACAAAGGTTAAAGACATTTTTTAAAATTTAAACCCCATTGACAACTTTTTTTTTTTTTTTTTTCAATTTGAAACTAAATTGGAAGTATTTCTCTAGAGGGCAGAATTAGCTGGTAATTATGGTTGAGAGAATGATTCAGTGCCTTCTTGCTTAGTCCAGTACTATCACATTTTAGTTGACACTTGACACCTTGAGACAATCAAAAACAGAATGTGGAAAAATACTTTATTAAAACTCCATCTTAAATTTCTTTCTCTGAAGGACATACTGAGGTCATCAATGACTCTTATATTTGAGTATTTCCATCCAGCATCTAGAACATTAAATATACCAGGACTGCCGGGAGCGGTGGCTCAAGCCTGTAATCCCAGCACTTTGGGAGGCCGAGACGGGCGGATCACGAGGTCAGGAGATTGAGACCACCCTGGCTAACACGGTGAAACCCCATCTCTACTAAAAAATACAAAAAAACTAGCTGAGTGAGGTGGCCGGCACCTGTAGTCCCAGCTACTCGGGAGGCTGAGGCAGGAGAACGGCATAAACCTGGGAGGTGGAGCTTGCAGTGAGCTGAGATCCGGCCACTACACTCCAGTCTGGGGGACAGAGCGAGACTCTGTCTCACAAAAAAAAAAAAAAAAAAAATATATATTATATCATATATATATATATATATATATATATATATATGTCAGAACTTCTAGCTATCTAAAATAATAATCCTTGTATTTCAGGCAGTATGGCTTAGAAGATAAGGAAGTACATTTGATTTCAAAGTTATAATAATGTACAAGATAAATAGGATATTACTAGAGTTATAGCCTACAATGTAATTCATTATTTAGAACCACATAACATTTATTGTGAAATTTCCAAATTCTGTAATCATCAATTTATAAGGTATTGTCAGTATTATTGCATTATAGTAGTTTTAAAGGCTTAACATTTATATTCCTAGAGTGCTCGCGGTGATGAATTCATTATAAAGATAATGTTCCAACTTATACAAACAAAAAGTAGAAGAGACAAATCAACATACTGCCCTCATATTTTGGAACATATTCTTGCAGTCTTAGCCTATTCAATGCATTTGTAGTTCTGTATCCTCCATTTTCTCTTTGCATTATTATTATTTCCCATATTTCTTGAGAGTCCTTTTGGCAACATTTCAATAGTAGATCTATTAATACTAATTTAATTAGCTACTTCCACATTTTGAATTTAAGTTTTATTTTATTTTGTAACTTTAAAACAAAGATGAAAATACTCTTAGGAATATTTCAAACTGTTGGTTATTACATATTTCCAGTTATAAGACTGTTTTTCATACAAAAGTTGAAAAGATTACACAAACATGGTAAAAAAAAACAAAACAGAAAAAACTCCTTTACTCACCATTATACAGAGATAAAATTTATAAACTATGTCTCTAGATTCTTATTTATCTTTTCAGAAAGAAGCAATCTATAAACTATCCTTTCCTCTAGGAATGCTTTGACATTGATATTCTTTACCAGATTTCTATGACTCATTGCTTCAGTATACTGATCCAGTTTGTGTGGTCATTAGTAAGTCATACTGAATTGCTATTTATAAGACAAATTTTCATTAGCATGATAAAAATTAAGTCTCAACTGAGAATTAGATATTAATAAAAGAGAAAAAATAAAGAATTAGATAAAACAAATACTACTTAATTCAACATGAATATTCATATCCAGTAAATTATGCTAAAATATTCATGTTGAATAAAATATGCTAAAATATTTATATTAAAAATATGCTAAAATAAGGTCATTTCAAAGATATTAAAACAAACTGGCTTCCTAGAGTCCTTCCAGACTGATGAGGAGAAGCTTATAGATCATTCACCATCCTTTGGTCAATGATATCTTTGATTGATAGTATAAGATATCATCTTTGTATTTTATCTTATTTAAATCTAAAGTCATACATCATAATATACTTCTATGTTAGCCACTTAGTGCAAGTAAAATAGTATATTTACGTTAGAGACTAAAAATTTATCATTACATACCCCTAATAGGCATGCAATCCTTAAAGTGTGGCATCAACCTTATAAAGGGGAAGGTGGATTACCTGCATACACATATGCATACAAATATTCATACATCCACAAATTTGGATTCAGACCTGTCTGAATTTTCAGCCTTGTGCTTTCCAGGCATACTGTTTCTTCTCTATATGAGAAGGCATAAGCATAAAAATAACCATTCTTTTGTGTTTGTTTTGTTTTAAACTCTGCTGCATCTAAGAGGTAAAATAGATGCTTTTAAAAATTCCCTAATTAATTATAGCAATAACCAAGACATGTACCCATGTGTAAGCAAATTATTGCAAGAAACTTCAGAATATTCTGTACCAATATGTAAACATGTCATTGTAAGGAACTTCAAAATATTCTGAGGTAAACTTACAGTAACAATACCCACAAGCTAATGTGTTCTGTGACAACTTAGAAAGCAATTCTTTTTCTGTGTGACATTTCATAGAAACATAGTAATTTAATCCAAGTTTTATGATGTATTTACCATTGTAATTTACTGATCATTCAACAGATTTTTTTAAATAGACCACTTAACAACCGTATTACAATATGAATAATATCTAGAATAAAAAAAAAATTCTGACTTTCGAATTGGAGATCAGCCTGGTCAATATGGTGAAACTCTGTCTCTACTAAAAATGCAAAAATTATTTGGGCGTGGTGGTGGGTGCCTCTAGTCCCAGCTACTCGGGAGGCTGAGGTGGGAGAATCTCTTGAACCTGGGAGGTGGAGGCAGCAGTGAGCCAAGATCGTGCCACTGCACTCCAGCCTGGGCAACAGAATGAGATTCCATCTCAAAAAAAAAAAGAAAAAAATCATTCTGACTTTGAAATTTAATATTTTAGGCCTTTGAATAATGCAGGAAAGTATTTAGAGTATAGATGATGAATTAACTAGTTGATAAGAGCAGCATACTAACAAGATTTTGCTTCCTTTACACTTCATTTACTTTTGCATATCTTTTGCATATCTCAAATATACCCTTAAATTTTAACACTGTGTGTCTTGGATTTGTATGTAATGTGCGTGTGTATATAGGTGTGTGAGACAGAGGAGTGAGCACACTGAATTAAGGTAAATGATCCTTATGTCAAGAGCTATGGGTACATGTGTTTCTTACACTGGATTGATAGCACTGTTTATTTGAAAACGACATTTAAGCATATTGCTTGTTAATTAAGTTACAACATCCTCTAAATCTGAAGTCTATTATGGTCTCCATTATATCATGTACAGTTCTATAATTGATAAAATAATTTTGGTGGGTCTTTTCAGCATATTTACCAGTGCTAATTCCAGGAATTAAACCTATTTATTCAATTGCTGTCCTGTGGCCTCAAAAAAA
>NW_016804242.1:58502-61457 GCF_001698545.2 Rhinopithecus bieti
TTTTTTTTTTTTTTTTTTTTTTTTGAAACAGGGTCTTATGCTGTTGCCCAGTGAGTGCAGTGGTGTGAAATCACAGCTTACTGCATCCTGGAACTCCTGGACTCATGCCCTTCTCCCACCAGCCTCCTATGCTCTTTTTACTTAGTATCTTGTGAGTTCAATTTGTGAGAAATGTTTAAAACGTAGATGAAATGCTGCAATAAAAAAACACCCATGTAACTTAAAAATACACGAAGAAACTTTGAATTCGAATGTTTTACTTTGGAAATCAGAGGGAGAAGCATTCCTACAGGGCTACATTTTCTCTTTGAAAGAACACCTGGTCCGCCTATTTGCCACACCTGAGAGATGCCTAGGCCATTTACATATCACGTTAACAATTTCAAAGATCTACAACCACCATAGGGATCGAAATTCTTTCCTGAGGCACTTTTTCGAGACAAGATTTATATTTACTAATTATTATGTAAAAAATATTCATTGGGGAAGTAGTTGAAAGTATCATATTTCTCGTCTAGTTTCTATGTGAAGTTCCAATATGAAAAACACATCAGTGGAAATTGGAATGATTTGTACCAAGAGGAAAAAAATTCTCTTTACTGTAAAAATAATATACTATGAAAATAATGATTATAACAATTATTACACATCATTTCATCTGTTGGCACCTAGGCCTTAATGCTTAAGAAGAAACACTTCAATACTTTTTGGTTGTTTTTTTTACTATTTTAAACAACTTGCTTTCAGATACTGTGATGAACAGTGTTTTGGTTCAATAATCTTAATACTATATTCAGAATTATTAGTTTAATGTCAGCATAAGTTAGTTTATAATTAATACTCCGGGGCAATTTTGTGGTGGTACGCAAAAAGTAAGATGATGAATGTATTTACGCTCTTTTCAACTTGGATTCTTTTTTCCAAAATTAGTAGAACTCTGTAGTCTTCTTATTGCCTTAATTTGAGTAGACCACATGGCAGCTACTCAGAGAACACCAGAAAATCCATAATAGAATAAGAGATAGGTACAATACACTCACCCCAAAAAATAATAATAATAAGTTGTACCTGGAACTATAAAACTGGCACTAAATATTTTATAAGGAATATAAGAAAGACATCAACCTTTTTAGAAATATATCCAATAAAGACAATGCTTAAAACAAAATTTGAAGAATTACAAAAAACCATGTAGATTAAGAATTATGAAAATTTTAAAACCAATATAGGACACAAACATTGAGAGACACAACCGAATAGCTAATGCATTTGGAAATCACAAGAAGTAAACTCAGAATTGGTCAAAAAGAAGGCAACATCCCTACATATACCAGAACAAATTGTATTGCAATTTCTTAATAAAAAGGGAATCTGGAAACCCACTGTTACACGTAATTATGTTCAGCTGATTGCAAAGTAAATTTTATAGTTTTCATTCCATAATGACTTCAGTGGTTCTAAACATAAACATAATTCTTTATAGATTCCTAATAAAAGAATCGTCCCAGGCATATTTGCAACGATGACCCCTATGTTATTATTCTAGCCAAATTCTGGTGCCAGGAGTAGGAAGACAAACTGAGCAGAAACTTCTCACAGATTATGGTTTTTAACAAGGCTTATTTTTGTTTGGGTGCTCTACTTATTACATATGCATGCCTGATCTCTTGTGAAACTAAAGCCTTATAGGAATGTCAAGGTTAGAAGTGAGGCTCTGTAATTTTCCATTAGTCATCAGTTAGTAGATTCAAGCAGCAAAGTGTGTCTTTTGATTGGTTTACCTAGCTGGTGCCAAAGTCTGTTCAAATGTCTCTTAATGTTGCTTACTTTTGTATTTGTGACTCAAAGTACTACTGCCAAGTATTCTATGAGCTTTTCAAAATATTTCAATAAAAATAGGTTTGCAAATGTAATAGGAATGATTATATTAAGAAAAAAGTTCAAATAAATCTATAAACGAGTGGGGAAAAAGTACTTCCATATAAATCATTAATTCTTAATAATGAGGATAATAAAAGTAAGACACTGATGATATACTATATACATAACATTAGCTATGGAAAAATGATTAGCCAGTAAAAAAACACAAAACAGCAATCTGTGTGATGAGCACATTGCAAGCAAAAAGTAGAGCAGGAATGAACCACAATGGCAGGAAGAACAAGCCAGGAAAGTCTGAGGAAGAACAAGGATTGCAGAATCCTGGCAAAGTGTTTACAGTTGGAATCTCTTGCAGAAGACATCAGTACCCACCTAAATAGCCATCCTGGCAAAACTCTGGCCCATATGCCTAGGGGTCAGACAGTGAAGGGGTAAAACCTGCAACAAATGTGACCAGCTAAACAAAAGGGCACACTTGTGTGGAATTAATCCACCAAGTCTGCAGGACACAATTCTCATTTCTTTTTTCTAGTGTCTAACAGCATTCTCAAATTCCTTCTTTCAAGTACGTCATAACTGCCATTATCATCCGATATCAGCTCTTTAAAGCTACTCAACTTTGTCTCTTGGTTCCTAGGAGTCGGTCTGTGTCTAATATCTGTTTCAAAATTTTGGATGTCGCACATGCCCATTTTCTGTCTTCTGAGTCTCTTTGTCCAATTAGTTCCTTTTTTATTTTTATGTTTTTTAATTATACTTTAAGTTCTAGGGTACATGCGCACAACGTGCAGGTTTGTTGCATATGTATACTTGTGCCATGTTGGTGTCCTGTACCCATCAACTTGTCAGTACCCATCAACTTGTAATTTACATCAGGTATAACTCCCAATGTAATCCCTTCCCCCTCCCCCCTCTCCATAATAGGCCCCAGTGTGTGATGTTCCCCTTCCCGAGTCCAAGTGATCTCATTGTTCAATTCCCACCTATGAGTGAGAACATGCGGTGTTTGGTTTTCTGTTCTTGCCATAGTTTGCTGAGAATGATGGTTTCCAGCTGCATCCATGTCCCTACAAA
>NW_016804242.1:63006-88204 GCF_001698545.2 Rhinopithecus bieti
TGTCTTTTCTGCATCTATTGAGATAATCATGTGGTTTTGGTCTTTGGTTCTGTTTATATGCTGGATTACAATTAGTTCTTAAAATAAATCAGAAAATGATTAATAGTAAACATGAAAGATAATTTAAGACAGATAACAACATTTTCATGATATTTACTACATGCATTATATTTAAAAGTGATACCAAAATTATTTATGATCAGATCGAGCCAGGTATACAGGAGAAAATGCAGCTACCAAAATATAGAGTCAAAGAGTCAAGTCCCATTAATTATTCACCCCTTTATTTTATTTTTCATAAAAGTGATTTATTTCAAATTATAGTAATATTAACATGTATTTCAAAGCCAACATATCATTTCTCTAATTTATGAAATGATATTGTGAAGATACTGCAATGAATGATAAAGACAGAGACACAAAAAGGGACTTTAAAATTTACCCAGTTACTCAAGGTCAGTAGAGGCAATAGGCACAAATTCCAGGAAAACAGTTTGGGCAACAGAGATCATAAAAGAAAGCAAAAAACCTAGGCAACATAGGCCAACCAAAGGCAAATCTTGTACACAATTGAAATTTATAACCCAAGTCTGAATATTAATGGGATTTATAGGATACCAGCATCAAATAGGGCCCTGAACTAATGAATTGGATTTGTAACTTTATTGAGGAAAAGAAAGTGAAGACTTTTGAGCCTCATAAATGAAAAGCCAAGACAAATCAGAACCTCCATGCTGAAAGACAATGTAAGATAAAGAGAAAAAAATAGATTCTAAAAGTTTCTCTAAGAATAAATTTTTCATAGTTTATTGAAGTGTAATTTACATATAATAAACTATGTATTTTAAGTGATCAGTTCAAAGAGTTTGAGCAATTGCCCGCAACCCTGTAACTGTCATCCAAAACGAAATGAAGAATACTTATACAATCCCAGAAGTTTCCCTTATGTTCATTTTCCTGTCAATTTCTACCTCTACCTGAGGCAACCACTTTCTGCTTTCTATAACCAAGTATTTATTTTGCCTTTTCTGGGAATTCGTATAAATAGAATCACATTATATGAATTATTTGGCATCTAGATTTGTTTGCACAACAAAATGTTCTTGAGATTTGTCCATGTTGCTTATACCAGTAGCTCCTTTTTATTGATGGAAAGAGCATTCCATTATATAAATTACGAATGTACAAATGTATGTCACCTTGCTTATCCCGTTGATGGATATTTGGTGTCTTTTTTTCTCCAAGTTATGACTAAGTATAAGGCTGCCATGAATACTCATGTACAAATCTTTTTGTGGACATGTTTGATGTCCTTGTAGATCTCTGGGTCTAGAATGCATGTGTTTTTAAGAAACTGCCAGTTCTCAGTTGGGTACGGTGGCCTATGCCTATAATCCCAGCATTTTGGGAGGCCGAGACAGGTGGATCACCTGAGGTCAGGAGTTCGAGACCAACCTGGCCAACATGGTGAAACCGCATCTCTACTAAAAAATACAAAAAAATTAGCCAGGCGTGGTATTACTTGGGAGCCTGAGGCAGGAGAATCGCTTGAACGTGGGAGGTGGAGGTTGCAGTGAACCAAGATCATGCCACTGCATTCCAGCCTGGGCGATAAGAGCAAAACTCCATCTCAAAAAAAGAAAAAAAAAAAAAAAAAGGAAAGGAAGAAACTGCCAGTTCTTAAAGAATTGATTTTTACATCCTGCTAGTAATACATGAGCGTTTTTAATTATTTCACAAGTTTATCAATAAAATGTCCACGTACCCTATGCCCAGTTTCCCTATAACACCTTACGTTAGTATGGTACATTTGTTACAATTAATGAACCAATACCGATACATTGGTCATACTTTATTCTGATTCCCTTAGTCTGTACTTAATACACTCTTCCTGTTTCAGGATTCCATCCAAGAAGTATTATTACATTTAATTGTCATGTCTCCTTAAGCATGAAACTGTGACAGTTTCTCAGACGTCCACTCTTCCACTCTTTTTGGCGACCCTCACAGTTTTGAGGAGTACTGGTTAGGTATTTTGTAAAATGTCCCTCACTTGGGATTTGTCTAATGTTTTCCTCATGACTAGATTGGGTGTGATGGTTAATTTTATATGTCAACGTGGGTGAGTCACGGTGCCCAAACATGTAATCAAACATTATTCTGGATGTTTCTGTGTGGTTTTGCTTGGATGAAGCTTATATTTAAATCAGTGGACTTTGAGTAAAGCAGATTGCCGTCCAATAATGTGGGTGGGCTTCATGCAATCAGTAGAAGGCCTGAATAGAACAAAAGTCTGACCACCCCACAGCAAGAGGGAATTCTGCTAACAGATGGCGTTTGGACTTCAACTGTAACATTGGCTCTGAGTTTCTATCCTGACTGCCTTTGTACTGGAACTGCTACTCTTTCCTGACTCTTCAGCCTACCAGCCTCCCCCTTCAGATTTTGGACTCACCAAGCCTCCATAATCATGTAAGCCAATTTCTTAATATAAACCCCTCTCTCTCTCTCTCATCCACAGACACAGACACACACACAGACACAGACACACACATTCTACTGGTCTATTTCTCTGGAGAATCCTAACCAATACACTGGGGTTATAGGCTTGGGGAGGAAGATTCAGGAAAAAAATAGTGCCATTCTCATCACACTGTATCTAGCGTACATAATATAAACATGACTTATCCCTGTTGTCCACCTTGATTATCTGGCTGAGGTCGTATTGGTCAATTTCTCAACTGTGTTTACTATTTCCCCACTTTCTATACTATGCTCTTTGGAAGGAAATCACCATATGCAGCCCACACTTAGGAAGTAGGGAGTCATGTTCTGCCTCCTTGAGGGTGTTCTATTTACATAAATTATTTGGGGCCAGGTGCAGTGGCTTCTGCCTGTAATTCCAGCAATTTAGGAGGCTAAGGTGGGAGGATCACTTGAGACCACAAGTTTGAGACTGGCCTGTGCAACACAGTGAGACAAAAAATATATATTAATATATATTTTTTTAATTAACCAGGTGTGGTGACACACACCTGTGGCCTTAGGTATTCCAGAGGCTGAGGTGAGAGGATTACATGAGCCCAGGAGGTCAAGGTTGCAGTGAGCCATGATCTTGACACTGCACTACAGCCTGGGTGACAGAATGAGATCTTGTCTCAAAAAAAAAATATGTGTATATATACATATATATACACACACATATATATACATATATACACACATATATGTGTGTGTATATATATATATATAAAATACATATTTAGAATTCTTCTACATAGGAGATTTGTCTATTTCCCCCCACTCATTTCCTCAGTCATTTATTCATACCGGTAAGAACTCATGGATGTATATTTTATAATTTTGGTTATCATCCAATACTACTTTATTTATATTAATATTATTGCTCAAAGTATACCAACTTTGGCCATTGGGAGTTCTTTCCATTGCCTCCTGTGTCCCTTTGACAGGCCCTCATTACTCTCAGTTCCTGTGAGTTGTGTGTATGCACTGAATTTGCTAATATTTTATTAACATATTTGTACCTCTATTTTCTTTTCTGATAATATATTTATCAGGTTATGATTTCAGGGTTATGCTGCTTCATAGAATAAATTGGGAAATGTTCCCTCCTCTGTTTTTAAAAGTTATTCATTTATTTAAGATTGGTTTTATTATACTTCTTCACTTAATGTTTGATATAATTCACTGGTAAAGCCATCTGAGATTTGAGTTTTCTTTGTGAGAAAGTTACAATCACAAGTTCAGTCTCCCTAATAGAAACAGGGTTGTGGAGATTTTTCTATTCTTTTGCCAACTGGGTAAGCTATATTTTAAAAAATATTTATTCATTTATATCTAAGCTAATGAATTTATTAACACAAAACAGAGCTTCTCCACCTCAACATTATTGGCATTTGGGGCCAGGTAGGTCTTTGTTATGATAGGATAGTGTGCATTACAGGATATTTAGCAGCTTCCTTGGCCTGTGTCCACAAGTTGTGTAGTAACTTTCCTCCCAAGTTGTGACAACCAAACCATTTCCAGATATTGCCAAATTTCCCCACTGGGAAAAATCACCCCCATTTGAGAGCTACTGTCGTAAAGTTATTCATAATATCCCCTTGTTATGTCTTTAATGTTTGTAAGATTTGTAATGATTTAATTAATATGTAAATAATATCATTTTTAAAATGATATTAGTAATTTGTATTTTCTCCATTATTTCTTTGTTAGGGGTTTACTAATCTTTTCAAAGAACTGACTTTTGACTTTATTTCTCTTTTATTTCATTAATTTCTGCTTTTATATTTATTATTTCATTTCTTCAAAGTTGTATTTTATTTTGTCTTCTCTTTTGTTTGTTAATGTAGACACTTAACTAGTTCACTGTAAGCCTGTATTTTTATTTTAGGCATTAATGTTATAAATTTCCATTTTACTGGTAATTTGGGTGCATCCAACAAATTTTGATAAATTTTTATTATCATAGAGTTCAAAATATTTTTCATTTCACTTGTGATTTGTGCGACTCATGAATTACTCAGAAGCAAAATACTTAATGTCTGTATATTTTGGTATTTTTTAGATAATTTTCTGCCACTGATTTTTATTTTAGGTCGTGAATCATATACTCTATGATTCTGGTCTTTTGAAATTTATTGAGACTTCTTTTTTGTATGCTGTCACCTGATTAGTTTATCTTGTTGGGTGTTTGTGCAGTTGAAAAAAATTGTTTTTAGTTGATGGATATCATAGTCTATTAACTCAATTATGTCAAGTTAGTAGATAGTGTTAATGAAATCTTCTATATTTCCCTGATTTTTATTATTCTATCAATTACTTATTATATACTTGACTATTTCCCCCATTTAATTCTGTTAAGTATTTCTTTGTGTTTTATAATTGCTATATACTCCTAAATAATGAAGACTTTTATCCTTATGAATGTGCTTCATATCTCTGGTAATATTATGTGAGTTGAGGTCTTACTTTTCTGATATTAATATGGTCATATCTTTCCTATGCTTATTGTTTTCATGGTATATTTCCCCCATCCTTTGATTTTATGCATTTTTTTTAAAAGTTTGCCTTCAGTCAGCCTGGGCAAAATAAAGAAATCCTGTTTCTACAAAAGGTAAAATAATTAACTTGGCATAGTGACATGTGCCTGTAGCCCCAGGTTCTTGAGAGGCTGAGGTGGGAGGATCACATGAGCCCAGGGAGGTCTAAGGTGCAGTAAGCCATGATTGTGCCACTGTGCTCCAGCCTGGACGACAGAGTAAAATCCCATCTCAAGAAGAAAAAAAAAAAAATTGCCTTCAGTAACAAATTACTACTTAAAAATGTAAGAACACTGCAACGCTATAATTCTATTTACATTCTCTCCTACACAATATGGCTTCATTGGCATATATTTTACTTCAACATATGTTATAAACCCAAAATATACGGTTATTACATTTACTTTAGTCAATAATCTTTTAAATATATATGTCTCTATAGATAGATAAATATGTAGAGATATGATATATGGGATACACATAAAATGAAGATAATACAAAATATTTCTATATGTTTATTTATACATCAGGACTTCCATCTGGTGTCATTTCACATTAGCATAAAGAGTTTCTAGACATTCTGCTGGAGGTGTTCTGGAATAAATTTGCTCAGCTTCTGTCTGTGTGAAAATAGCTTTCTTTTGATTTCAATTTTTTTTTGCTAGATATTGAATTTAAATTGATATATTTTATGTTCTTAGACATTTCAAATATGCTATTCCATTTTCTATGGCCTCCATCACTTTTGATATAGAAATTAGTACTGATATTATTATTGTTCCCCAGTATGTAATGTGTATCTTTCTAATGACTAATTTTAGAATTTTTTCTATTTGCTGTTTCCCTAGGTTTAGTGTTCTTTAAATTTGTTTTTTGTTTGTTTTGTTTTTAGGATTCACTGAGTTTCTTGAATATATGGATTTACATATTCAGTCAGCTTTGGAGATTTCTAAGTTTTTATCTTTCCAATATTTCTTCTATCCCCTTTCTGCTCCTTGGATTCCAGGTACATATATGCTAAATGATTTGATATTATCCTAAAGATATCAGATGCTCCCTTCCATTTGTCCTTGCTTTTGCTCTTTATATTCAGTTTATATAATTTCTACTGACCTGTCTCAAGTTTACGGGTTTTTTTTCCCTCTGTTATGTCTAATTTGGTGACAATCCTAAAAAGTGAACTTTTTACTTCTAATATTTATTTCTAATATTTCAACTTGCTTTTATAAATAGTTCCCATCTTTTTGCTAAAATTCCCTGTCTGTTCATGCACGTTTTCCACTTTTTACATAGATGCTGTAACATATTTATCAAAGTGATTTTAAAGTCTCTGCCAGATATACCAAATCTGGGCTATTTCTATATTTTCCCCTGTTAACCATTTTCTCTCTTGACCATGGCTCACATTTTCATGCTCCTTCATGTAGGCTAGATGTTGTATAAAAGAAAACAGAAAATAATATGTACCTCAAAAAACATCTTGCCATTTTTTCTATCAGGATTATTGTTTGGAAGGCTGAATCAAATCTTTCGACAGTGAGTCAAAAACCCACATTCTGGGTTTTGTAAAAGTTTCGATTCAGTTTACTATTGCTTTCAAATGTGTTGAGTTCTTGGCACTGGCAAAACTCTCAAGATTAATGTGCACCTACTAGCTCATACCACCACAGTATTCAATACTTTCTTAGCTCAAACACCTAGCTTCCAATATCTCAACAGGTTGTTCTATTTACTCTCCAGTCTTGCCTGTCTTTCCTGTGCCTCAGGAGAGTTCTGGGCAGCCTGCCACCCTCCCTCCAGCCTTCACAGAGCTGCTGCAGTACAATGGTTAGAGGCCTAGAACCTGCAAAGAAATTTATCTCAGCAATCATGCCCTATCCCATGCCTTTGATATATGACATTTGAGCACTTAATGAAGACCTTTGGGAGAGAATTGGAGAGTGAGTGCACACTCATTCTCTCACTGGAATGGCATGAGATTGTAATCTATCATCCTGGTCCACACACAGGAGTGTCATTTGGCAGGTCTCCCTTTGGCCCTGTTTATGGTGCATTCCTCCTGCCACTGTTTTGTAGGTGATTAAGGCAACTATAATTCTATTCTCTCTTAGGAAGCTCTCCTTATCTTTTGGATTTAAATTTATTTAAATTTGTGTCCTCATTTTTTTGATAAGTTTTTTAAAACCGTTTTTTTAAAAAAAACCTTCTCTACCTTGTGTTTGTTGTGAAGAAACAGTCCTTTATAACTTATAAATCCTGATTGGACTCTGCGTTTTTCTTCTTTTATATTTGGAACACCTCCTTAAGGATTTCTGGACCCAATTCTCCTCTTTTCGGCAGCAGTGATGATCACTTAGAAAAGAGTGAAAATATCCTCTTTTATCCCCTAACCAGTTAACTTTACTCACTGTCATCACTTATCTTTGTGTAGTAAAAGTTGCAGACAGAATTCACTCCTCCAAATTTAATACAGATATTCATGCCACAGTGGTTAACAGCTGTGGCTTTGCAGTCAAAATATCCGAGTTCTAGTTGCTAGCTGTGTGGCCATGTGCAAATCATAATACCTTGGATCCTCTATTTCCATTGTTTGAAATAAGATATGGGATAATAACAGAACCTAATCCATAGCATTTCTATAAAAATTAGATGATATAAACCACACAATGCCTAGCACAATAAATTCATTCATTCCCCAAGTGTCATCGAACTCCTAAAATCATTCTCACTAGAAATTATGATTATGACAAAACCCCTATAAAAGATGATTTGAATATTTGGGAAAGAAAGTTTTTACACATGGGGAGAGATTAGCTCCATGCAGGTGTGAAGCAAGATGAATGAGACTGAGGAAATATAGAAGATCCTGCCTAAAACAGGAGTACAGAGACATAAGTAAGAGTTTCAGATAGGTAAGTTATCTGCAGAATTTAATACAGACCTCTGCTTTTAAAATAAAGGGAATGACAAAGTTGTGTCAATAGAGTCAGGAGTTTACTGCCTGTGAATTAAGTCAGGTGGCACAGGGGGAAATGGTAGTTTTGCTTATGGTAGCTGTGCTATGTATCTGAGGCACTATCTCTGAAAATCAGTCAGAAAAACTTCAATCTTTTCAACCCCAGGTTTCCAATGTAACCTAACCAGGTTTCCAACATAATCTGACCAGCATAACAGTGGAAGGGGGTGAGCGGAGAGAGACTTATATATTAACATTTGACAAATTATATGCTTCAAAATAATTATGTTCCTTATCTGATCATAATTTTTAACAGCTAATTTCTAGAAAAGTGATTTTGCAAAATTTTTAGTTATGGCTGACTGCTATTAGGATTTGGGGGATTTGGGTGATTTATCATTAAAGAAGATAAAAGAATTGAAATGAGAGATAAGGCTGTTTTCAAGATCTAGTACAACCTAGAGAAATCCCTTAGCTTCAGCACCATACTAAATATAACCAGAAATCATTAAGAAAGAATGTTCTTCTATTTAAATTTATCCCAGACTGTTCAAATCATTGGCCTTTACATCTGATAGCACCTAGACCAGTACTGAACTCAGAACTCAGGAAATCATTGTCAATCAAATAATTGGAAGCTTTTCAGAAAATTTTCCTTTCAAAATGTGCTTTGATGAAAAATAAGGGCATAGGAACAAATGTACCAAACATTCAATATCTGTCTTTAAAGTACTTCCTTGTTACATGGATGATAAATTTGTCCTAATAATATCTAATATTTACTGATTGCCCTGCAGGTATCAGCTCCCATCTATAGCCCTTTGAGATAGACATTATTACTATCTTCATTTTGCAGATAATACAAATTAGGTATAAAGAAAGCTAAGTATTTTGCCCACTCTTACAGAGATTTTGTATATCTCTGTCAGGCTGGGCTCATTTTCAGGCCATATGGCTCCTAAGTCTGTGGTCCCAACCCTGCCACTAAACTACTTCTTACAGAGACATTCTCCTAGGAAGACTTATTCCTATGTGAATTTCAGGAACTTGGATAAGGAACTGTGCTATATGGCTAGCATGTTTTAAGTTAAATGATAAGGTTAATTGAGAAAATACTAAGTACTCCCTTAAGAATTAAAGAAAAAAAGTAATTTTTTCACTTAATAATACATGTTACATTATAGAACAATTTGCCAATTTAACAATAATAAAGAAAAAACACACATGCTCTCAAACTACAGGCAACTGTTTATATTTTGTATATTTCTTTCTATTTCAAGGCAGATATGTAATATACATTTATATCTATGTGTTATCTATATGTGAATATACTTTACATCCTATTATAATACCTCATATCCTATACTTTGCATCCTGATTTTAATTTTATATCACTCCATGGGATAACATCCTTATAACATGATTTTTACTGGCTTTGTAAATACTCAATAGATGGCTATTCCATAATTTTAAAAACTTAGTAATTCTAAAGGGAACATCATATCTCCACAGGTGGACTGTAAATAATTTTGAGAAAAAATTTCCCCCATGATTCTGATTTGTTTTAACCAACCTATTAATTTTGAAATTTCAAACAATGTTAATGGAAGACACCCTGACCCTCCCCTTTGGAAAATATGGGCTAAATAAAAGGGATTGAAAAATAATGATTTTATCAATGTCCCTTGTTGGACATTGAGTTGTAAATGGACACACCTCATACCCAAATCTTTTTAGAGTTCTCATTTGGTTTAGGATACTTCCGAAAGAGTGGAATTGCTGGGCCAAACGATGTGAATATTTTAATAGTCTTGATATATATTGACCGCCTGCCAGAAAACTTAGGAATTTTAAATCTCCGACAACATTGTATGAGAAAGCTCACTGTCTCACATATGGATCTACAGTAAACCTTTTAAACATTACATTGGATATTGTTCTGACTTGTATTTTCTACTTTTACATAGCTTCATTTCCCAATTGCCGGAACACACTGATCCTGTTAGAAGAGAGAAATATATGACTCTCACTTCCTTGCTCCTGTGACTGCAACAATGCCTACCATTCATTAAACGTTCAACTCTCCCCAGGCAATGAGACTAGAGTGCCCTTAATATCATTACCTGCATCTCACTGATCCCTCAAACCGACTCTTTGTCGTTGTTCTTATCTTCTCAGTGAAATGACCTAGACGTTGGGGGAGGGCAGCCCCCACCCACAGCGAAGAGCTGAAGTACTGGGATCCGAAGTGGGATTTCACACACCTGTAACTAGCACCAGAGTTAAGAGGTGGGGAGGGGCAGCGTGGGCAAAGCAAAACGAAACCGAACAAAAACAAAAAATATGGCCTTGCCGCTTGGTGTTTCCTTCTAGTTGACAAGTTTCTAAATTAAAATAGAAGTAGCTTTGCTTCTGTCAGCGGCGTGTGTACGGACCAGTTTATCCCATTCCTAGAGACCAGAGTGTCAGCGACAACTCGCATTGCGTGAGCAAAGAGGCCGCTCAGCTGAAAGCTGAGGCAGATGGTGCACGTTTCCCCTTTGCAAAAGAAAATGGTCTGACATGGCAAAAAGGAAGAGTGACTATTCCTAGGTAATTCGTGGCTAGAGTGGACACACTTTAGTTTGAAGTCTGGGGCACACCAAGGTAATGAAACCCGGAGAGCGCACACTCTCACACGATCTGCGCCTAAGGGCTCAAGCAGGAGGAAGAAGGGCGCATGCGTCAGGCGCACGCCTGAGGCTCCCCCCGCCCCTCCGGGAGCGCTCTGCGCAGGCGCAGGTGACAGCAGCGCTTGGCCTCTGCTGATGCCGTCGTTGTCCTACCCCTCCCCCGTCCCAGCTCTGCGGCGGCCGCGCGCTACAGGCCGGTCGCTCCACCCCCCCGGCTCCCGGGACTCTGGACTCCGTGACCCTGTCCTCGGCCCTGTCCGCGCCGAAGCAGCCTGGGACTGCGCAGCGCCCCGCGTGCCGGTGAGCGACCCCGGACGTGCAGTCCCCAGGTCCCCTTCCGGAGCGGGGCTGAGCGGCTGCGCCGCGGCTTAAGCCGGGCCTGACAAGGAGGGGAGACCGCCTGGGTGCTGGGCCCGCCGCAGGTACGACGGCGCTCAGGGCTCGAGATCGAGGTGCTGTTTCGCCTCTTATGAGGCCCAGCCAGGGAACACCGGGCTTCGGCCCAAGCCCGGCCTCTGGGTTGCCTCAAGGCCCTCACCCCTTGAGCGCCAGGTGGCCCTCTTGCTTTTGCTGTTGATGAATTTTCTTGCCATGGTGCGGGGATATTTTTCACCTTTACAGAGTAGACTTTGTGCTAGGTGTTGTTTATGGAGCTTTTTAAAGGCGCTGGTTTCCTTCGTTCTCAAGCCCTTTTAGAACTAAACCAGTGTTTGCACAGACGATCAGGAGCCATTTAAATTGGAGTGCTGTGATATATTTTTTCTCTCCAAATTGAGTCTGATATCCATGTTGGCTTTCAGTAAAGGAAGGAACTGCTATAATAACATTGAGCACCGAGAGGTTGGAGAAGAGGGTCTAGCACCCCTTTTTTAAACCATTGAGTCTCCAAGAATAAAAGTGGTTAAACTTGTCAGTTCTCTAAGGAAAATCTAGTAGAGAAGGCAAGGGATTCCCAGTTTTTGACAAAGTCTGGCACTTGTCCAAACACCTGCCTAAAACAATCGATCACGGCAGCTGTTAGATTAGGACAGAAAAGAGGCCCAAACGGAGAGCCACTTGAGTTTTCCTTTCTGTGTCTTTTCTCTCAATGCCCTCCAGTAAGATGCAGCTTACACCCTGGCTGTGTTGACTGAGATCCCAGAAAGGGTGCCTTTAAGGCTGAAAGGGTGCCCTTAAGACCTTGCTGGTAAGGCCCAATGATCCCAGTTCAGCTAGTGTTCCGCATAGACCCCAGGGTCACTCTGTGGGGACAGTGCTGTTAAGTCTTCCCTAACCTACCTGTGGCTGGCAGGTGTTGATTTGACCGGGGTATTGTGTCATTGAGCCAAATTAAGACAGTGATTTTTTAGAAGTCATAAATCATTTGTATTTTTGATGTGGGCAATTACTTTTATAAATACATAGGTTTTTTTTTGAAAGAGTGAAAATCTCATTTTACAGTTTCGTTTGTACACCGTTTGTATATTTTTTTATTCTGTTTGAGTGACAGCAACAAGCGGATGGCATGCGAGTTTTATTTTTTTATCTTTGTATTTATTTTGTATATATTCATGGGCAATTTGCTACAAGTGCAATTTGCTACATTGATACATGACATCCTAGTGAAGTCAAGGCCCTCAGTGCATCCAACACTGGAGCAATACACATTGTACCCACCAAGCAACCTCCCATCAGGCATGCCAATTCTAGAAAGTAAAAGTTTCTTCATACTCTAGGATGAATTGACTTATTTGGAGTATCTGTTTTGTTTAATCAAATAAGTGAGAATTTTTGAAAGAAATACTATCTGTCTTAATGTCTGTAATCTATTTTTAGGAACCGCTAAAAGACATATCAAATTTAGAAGGAGTAGAATTATGTTACTTTTAAGTTTTACTTTTTCACTTTATTTTTTCTCAGGATATAAGCAGGAAAATGCCAGCAGGGTGTATTGTATGACTATTAAGTTCTTTTGAGCTTTAAAAGGGTATGGCCTTAAGTATAAAGTTACTTCATTATCTACCTGCAGAAGTTATTTTTGTGTAGGCACTAGTACTAATTATTTCTACTTAGATTTTTACATGTGTATTTAATTTTCCCATGTTATTTTGATACTCTTATCCTAAAAGTTTGCAGTATTCTAAATTTTGCTGCTTTGTAAATTATATTTAATATTTTGGAACATTGGCTTCATAATTTTAACTCTGTCAACTGCTGAATGAAAAAAACTTGCATGATTTTGGAATTTTGGGGCTTTTTATTGTTGTTGCAAGTGTTTAAATGTTTAAAGCAAGAAATTTAAGGATGGAAGAGTGGTGATTGTATTTATCACAAAGGTGCATGAATTTTCAGAGGCTGAAACGTACTATTTTAAAGTTACTTGGAGAGATACATCAAATACCTAGCTATCATCTGCCCAAAGCAATTTTTGCCTTTGGTGCCAACTGGTTAAAAGGTAGAATGTATTTTTGTTTTATTCTAAGGAAAATGAAACCTGCATGTTTCTTTTCAGAGAACCTGCAGATGTAGACTTTTGTCAGATGTTAATGTTTGAAGGCCCATTCTCATCATAAGCATGATAGGATATCATTTCACATTATTTTCTTTAAAAAACACTTCTGGGCTCTCGTAAATGGCTCCTTTGTTTCAGACATTATTTTGATTGGATATTATCCTAATCCAAAAGGTAGTTTAAACATTCTCTTAAAATGTGTTCTGTAAACCAAAAATAAAATTCTGAGCCCCCCAACTGACTGAGTGGACCCTGCTTCTCTGTCAAGGGCATTGCAAAGTAAACCTAAAAATGTGATTCTGGCCATGATGAAAAGGTGGGCAGAGGGGATTGAACATACCTTGTTATACCTTCCTCCCTTTGGAATTCAGGCACAACTGACCAGCATTAATGAAAATAGAGATATTTAAAACTAACAAAAGAGTCTCTTTGTAGCAGTAAGATATCAAATCCCAACCTGACTCTTATATAGAATCACTTGACAGATAGCAGGCCCTGAAAGAAATCAAAATATCTTACCCCAAAATATATTTCTTTGAAATGGCCTTGCAAAGCTGTCTCTTGTGGGGAAGATCCACATTCTGTACAGAATTCCCTTTCCTTTCCAGATCTTTTCCTTAATCCAGCAGAGATTTAATCAAGACTGGAATATTTTAAAGTGTAATAAGAGACATTTACAAACTATTCTCTCTCAAGCCTGCTACCTGGAGGCATCATCTACATAATAAGAACCTTGGCTTCCACAACCTCCTCCCTTGTCTTAACTACAAGCATTTCTTTCTGCTGACTTCAACTCCTCAGGTAGAGTTTAACCCGTTTCAACCAATTGCCATTAGGAAATCTTTAAATCCACCTTTGCACCTATGACCTGGACACCCCCCAACCATCCACCCCTGCTTCAAAATGTCCTGCTTTTCTGGGCTGAATTAATATATACCTTACATGTATTGATTTATGCCTCTGCCTGTAATTTCTGTCTCCAAAATGTATAAATCAAGCTGTAACCCAACTACCTTGAGGACATTTTCTCAGGACCTATTGAGACTGTGCCTCAGGCCTTGGTCACTCATATTTGGCTCAGAATAAGTCCCTTCAAATATTTTACAGAGTTTGACTCTTCCTTTACTGTTCTAAATTAATTAGTGTAAATATCTCATAGAGTTCTTGAATGTACTTTTTTCCCTGAAGTTTACTGTAAGATTTTATTTTCTTTAGACATGGGAAAGTCTCTTTCTCATTTGCCTTTGCATTCAAGCAAAGAAGATGCTTATGATGGAGTCACATCTGAAAATATGAGGAATGGATTGGTTAATAGTGAAGTCCATAATGAAGATGGAAGAAATGGAGATGTCTCTCAGTTTCCATATGTGGAATTTACAGGAAGAGATAGTGTCACCTGCCCTACTTGTCAGGGAACAGGAAGAATTCCTAGGGGTATGTGTTATTGCATTGCTTTCCCTTTAAATAATGATTTCAGGTATTTGCTCAAATACTATAAAAACTATGGGTCTCAGGAACCACCTGTTTTAGAAGACTGTTAGAATTAAAGTTGAAACATCATATCAGTTATCTTCAGGCAAAAAGATGCAAAAGAAACAAATAAAAAAATATTAATTAAGGTTCCTAAAGCAGTAAAGAAAACCACCTCACTACCTCTAGTATTTTTTCATTCCCTCCTACTATTGTAACATATTCACTGTCTTGTGAACAAAAACTTTTAGTCCTATTTGGCATCTATAGAGATGACATTATAGTTATTTGCTACTTTGCTATATCAGATGTTAGAAGCGATTTAAGTAATTTGTTGACCTAATTTTTTTTTTTTTTAAGAGATGAGATCTCGCAATTGTTGGCCAGGCTGGTCTTGAACTCCTGTCCTCAAGCAATCCTCCCATCTCGGCCTCCCAGAGTGCTAGGATTATAGCAGTGAGCCACCATGCCCAGCCAGAATTAATGTGTAAGGAAGCTTATTCTTTCATGTTATTTTAAAAATTTTATTATTTTTAATAATAAGGATAGAATTTCCCAATGTTTCCCAGGATGATGTTGAATTCTTGGGCTCAAGCCATCATCCAGCCTTGGCCTCCCAAAGTGTTAGAATTACAGCTGTGAGCCACCATGCCTGGCCAACCTAATATTTTCAATTCATTATCTAAAGAAGAAGAATAAGCTGGCTGTGCCATAATCAGTTATTTCTAAAAGAAACTCTATGAAGAGGGATGGTATGTGAAAATGAGCCAAATTGAAAAAAAAAAAATTGTTTGTGATATATCACAGGGGACGTCAGAAGGAAATAATCCTCTATGTGCTGCTTATAAGTTACTTTAGGAACAGTGGCAATAAGTAGAAATAATAAAGATACCTTATGCTGTTCTCATTATCTTCTTGGTGAAAGTTGATATGTGACCCTGGAGACACCCAGAGGGAAAAAGGACAAAGTGAAAGTATAAAGTATATCAGAGTCTTAAAAATGCTGTGGGTTGGAATTGAAGTTTACATTTGCATTGGCCTTTGAGTATGATGGTTTTATCTTCGCAGGGATAGTAGCTGTTTAAGAATAAAATAATTATTGTAGTTGAAGGGATTAATGCACCAGACTCAGGGGATAGGGGAGTACTGTTTTACCAATCTGGTTACATTTTTGAGGTGTGACCAGTAAACTTTTTTGGCCACCTGGATACAGATTATGGAAAGTAGGAAATCAAGGATGACTGCAGACTTTTTTGTTTTTTTAGGTTCGTTTGTTTGAGCAACTGAAAGAAGGTAGTAACAATTTACTAAAATTGAAAAAAAGATTGTTTGAGTATATATGTCACAGGAGAGTTCAGGAGCTCAAGTTTACACATGTATATTTGGAGATACCTATTTGACATGGAAATGGATATGTTCATTAGGCAGTTAGTTATCATAAGGGTCAGAAATTCAATTGCAGGGCCCAGCCTCAAGTTATCAATGTATAGATGACACTTAAAGCCTAGCTGGATGACAGCACCAAGCTAGTCAGTGCAGATAGCAAAATGAGACCCTAGCACTGAATCCTGAGACACTGGCATATCAAGGTCAGTGAAAGAATTAACAAAGGACCCTGAGAAAGAATAGCGAGAGAGGAGGAATCACTGTGTCTGGTATCATGGAAGATAAGTGAAGAAAGTGTACCAAGGAGAAAAGAGTTACCAAATGTTGGATGCTACTGGTAGATTAGGTAGTGTGAAGACTGAGAACTGACTGTTAGATTTGGTGATACGGAGGCCACAGGAGAGTTTAAAAGAGCAGTTTTGGTAAAGGCATGTGTAGCATGTATAGAGTGGGCTCAAGAGTGCATAGGAGATGTTACGTAGAGAGAAAATAGATTTTCAGAGGAGTTTGGCTCCATAGCAGAGAGAAGAGAGGTGGTCCTTAGAAGGGGCTGTGAGGTCAGGAGAGGGATTTTTTTTTTTATATATGTGTATATATAAGATGGAGTGAATAATAGACCCTGATGAGAATTATCTGTAGAGTAGACATTGGTAATTCAGGAGATACGAGGAATTATTAGAGTAATGTTCTTGAACAGACGAAAGGGCAGATCTGCTGCACAGGAGCAAAGAGCTGCTCTTTTTTCTATAAAAGATAAGTTATAAACATGGGTAGTTTATTCTTGGTAATAAAAGAGAAGGTAAAGTATGGACACAGAAGCAGGTAGGTGGATAGATCTGATAGTAGAAGCTTGTAGAAATTATCTGCTGTTTATCACATAATGAACTAAGAATGAGGATAGCGAAGAAGATATTAAAGATTTGAAGAGAATTGAAGTTATAAAATTGTGGTCTTGGAGAGTCAGCTTGAGAGTATGAACTTGGGAAATGTAGTATGATTGTTGACTTCATTGAGTGCTACTTGACATGAGTGATCAAAAATGAAACCAGTTGTGTACTTTTCTGTGTCCATGTTTAGCTGTGTTGATATACACATAGGAGCCAGAGGGTAGGTTCTAACCAGGGTTGTAGTTTTAGCCAAATGAATACCGCTAAACAAGGTGAGATACGTAAACACACAAAAACACAGATATCCATATTGTATGCATTTGTATAATTTTGTATAATTATATATGGGTGTGATGGGGGAGCACAGATGAGAGGAAGAGTGTAGAAGTGTTGGAGGGAATAACAGAAGCATTTTAGAAAGCTTTTAAAGAGAACTTGACTATCTGGTACCTTAATAGTTAATATGATAAGCCAACTTCTAATAAGCTTATAAAATTGGCATTTAAAGGTCCATTTATCCTTTAAACTTACGGATTTAGCTCAACCCAAGAAAGAAAGAAAGGATTCTGAAGTGACTTTAATGTGAATTGGGGTGAGACCTGAAAGGACCCTGGAAGACTCATTATGTAGGGGCTCTTAAAGCTTGAGACTTCTACTTCAAAAGCCAGTTTTGGTTTTCGAGGGGGACAATGTCAGAAGCTCTGCAGTGATAGAGGTTTCAGGAAAGGGAGATAGCAATATCTTTCTTCTTTTATCATCCAGACAAACAAATCAGAGTCTTAATGGACAACAGTGAAGCAGAAGGAAGGCCTGGTAAATTTAGCTCTTCTGAAAGCTGGGACTGTTTAAAATTTTGCAGTGGAAGAAAAAGTAATGGAGCCCTCATTTGTTACATGTGTGTGTTTTTTTTTTTTTTTAAGCTCGACATCTAGGTGTGGAAAAAACACACTGTCTTCTCTAGAACTTCTGCTGGGTACTTTCTGAAGACTTAACAATTTACTAAAGGAAAGAGATGAGTGCCAGATGATATTCTGGTCTTTCCAAACCAGATTGTGATGGGGAGCCATTGTATTTTTAACTAATCATAGTAATTTCTAAACCTACTTCTTTCACATTTAGGGCAAGAAAACCAACTGGTGGCATTGATTCCATATAGTGATCAGAGATTAAGGCCAAGAAGAACGTAAGTGATTCTAAGAATATGGCAGTGTTTTATGTTTTATTTTTATTTTTTCGAATTATGTATAAACAAATCTAGTTAAAACTATTAAAAGGAAAAATGCTGTCACGTTGTTAAATTATGTCATCATATGCTTTGTATCCTTAAACAGACAAACAAAAAAGGAATTTCTGTTTGGGGTAAGGTCTTGAAAGCAGTATGGTATCTTTATCTTCTCAAATCTATGGAAATAGATCTAGAATAGCAGTAGGAAACACATACACTCACATAAAATTTTCATTAAAAATTGGATAAGGTATGCTCCACAACCCCAGAATAAAAATTGGTATTTAAACATGATGACAACAGAGACCCCAGCTGGCTTAGCAGCTGTGTGGAGGTTGTGAAGGAAAGCAAAAAGAGAGTTACTAAGGATCCTATGAGCCCTGATACACAAAGCAAGTACTTTGTCCCAAAAGAAGAGGACACCCAGCAAATATTTCCAAGAATAATCTGCAAAAATGACAAGATTTGCATGCTGTAGCTTGAAGAAAGTACAAAAAGACCACAGAGATGTACTAAGCATCTTCGAGAAGATCAGAAGGAACTGGACCATCCTAAATCCTCAGCGACCTTAGGAAATGTCAAAACAAAAATTCTTGCAAAAGCGTACAGATACATATCCTCAAGAAAAAAGTTGTTGAGTAGAAAACAATGTCTACAGGACAGGAGTTAGGAATGAAGGAGAGAACAGATTCAGATATCAGGGAGATCATCTCAAAACTGTGGAGATAAATACACATGGAGGCCATGTTTTCAAATACTTTGCATATCAACAGAGGATGGATCCCTTGAACAGTGAAGCTAGCAAAGTGACGCTGGCATATTCCATCACCAAAAATGGAACCTTTTCTTAAAAGTACAAAAGCTCTTTTCATTTAAACATGAGCAACTGGAAAGGATCACAAAAAAGCATTATACAAATATACTTTTTAAGAAATTGAAGAAAGTAAGCTGAGCAAAATAGTGACACTTTAATAAAGGTATATGAGAAGAGCAGATGAACGCTTTAACTTAATACTATATATAGAAGCTACAACAGGACAGCATAAGGCAGAAACTGAGAAGCTCAGAAATGAGATAACTAAACAATCAGAGTATGTGAAAAGAGAATTTACAGACCTCTGGAAAGAATTAGAAGAAAAACACATCCGCAAAACTGGAAGAACACAAGTACAAATACATTGGAAGTACAGTCAGGGAAATAGAACATAAACAGGAGGAATGAAGACATACACAACAAATTAATGTAAATGATTTGAGAGAAGTCTGAAAGTCAGATAAACTGAACATGTATGTAATTGGAGCATCTGAAGAAAACCAAAGGAATAGAACTGAACAAATGCAAAACATTAAATCAAGAACACAGAGACCTACATATTGAAAAGACATCACAATCCTGAAAAAAATGAACCCATGTTAGTGAAATTCTTGAACTTTAGTGTTAAGAAAACAACAGCAAAACTCCTCAATACCCAGGCAAAAGGATCAGTTAATTTATAAAGGTTAGAAAATCAGATTGACATGCTGCTGCTTGACTACAGTGCCTCAAACAGATAAGCAGTGGAGTGACGTATTTAGTCATCAGGAAAATAAAACGCACCAAAGATTTTATAAATAGTCTGACCTTTTATTACAAAATGTGTAAATAGATATGAATATGAAGGAAATTAGGATGAATCCCTTTATAACCTAAAAGTGGGAGAACTTTTTAAACTATTATTTTGAATGCAGAAGAGGTAAATTTGATAAGATAAACTTTTACAGAATGAAGACAGAACCTTAACTGTAGTCAAAATACAAATAGCAAACTGAGTAGTAATGTTTACAAATCATATCACAGACAGAGGGCCAATATCCTTACTCTAAAAAGAGCTTCAGAATTTGAGAAGAAAAAGGCCAACCTCCAAAGCAAAGTAGAAGCTATGAACAGCTAGTTCACAAAAAAGAAATGCAAATGACCTTTAAACATTTGAAAAGATGTCCAATCTTGCTCATAATAGAAATGCAAATTAAAACTACACTTAGATGCCATTTCTGTCACATTGGCAAAAATCCAAAATGTTGACAACATACTTTGTTGGCAGTAGTGACTGAAAACAAGTATATTCATTCCTTGCTAGTGAATGAAAATGTGGCGTTATTTGCCAAATTACATCTGCATTTACTTTTTGGCTCAGGAATCCTACTTTGAAAAATTTATTCTAAGGATAGTTGTCAAATATAGTAAATTGTATTTGCAGAAATTATTCATTGTGCCAATGTTTGCAGAAGCAAACAACTGGAAACAATGTAAATACCCATAATAGAGGATGATGGAATGAGATATTACATGTACACAATGATAAAATGGAAGAACTATTTTACTACAGTGTGATATTGAGAATGTTTTTCTTTCAAAACACCACACATTCACACCCACACACATATACACACAAACAGACTGACTTATAAGCCCTAAGGACTAAATAGATTATGATGGATTCACCCGCCCATAAGAAATTAAAAATAAAACACTAAAGTGTAGAAAATCGAATAAAACCAATCAAATAAAACAATGGGATGATAAACCAAATTAATAGAATTGGTTCCCCTCAGAGTTTGGGAAGGAATTTGGAAGAGGGAGTGGATAAGCAAGTAAAGAGAGTGTGTGTGTGTGTGTGTGTCTATGTGTACATATTTTTTACATAAAAGATGAAATCAAAAGTAAAAGTAACTGCCAAAAATTGAGATAAAAGGAAACATTATTGTAACTGTATATGAAGTTGGTGACACTAACAAAACTGAAAGATTTTCAGTGACTTGAAAACATTGTGCTATGATTGTAGATGTCTAGTAAGTTGTGTTCCAAATGGCAAAGAGAATCACAACAAATTTTAAACTGTACTTAATAGTTGCATTGTTAGGAGTACCTTTGGTGTAGTTTGGAAATTTTATATGTAAATAAGTAATTATGTAAATCCCTTAGGAAGCAAGATTTTTAGCATTAAGAACAAAGAGATACAAAATCAAAGAAATTGAATTGTCCACTTTTGACCCAAATAGAATAATGCCTGAAATACTTCCACCTGAAATCGCTAAAAAAATGGACAAATATAGTAAACAGTATTTTCCAACATTGGACATCAGCCAGCACAGGGCAGTGATTCCTGAGAAAGAAAAAAACAAAGGAGATACGCCCTATAATTGCACCAGCAAGCCCTGTGATTGTACCAGCTTACTGTCTGAGGAAGGTTCCAAGCTGCAGCACAAGGAAGGAACCAACGCAGGCAGAGCTCAGTGGTCTTCCTCAATTGAGGAGATGGAACTGGGTGTCCAGAAAACCAAGATGACTGGAGTTAGCAGGGCTGAGTACCAGACGGTAGAGAGCTGCAGAGGGTGCTCTTAAGACTGCAGCTGCGTCCTGGTCAACATATATGTGTGGGGAACATACCTAAGGCTGAGGAAAGACCACCCAATAGGAGCAGAGGGAATAGTCCTCAGAGCTCACACAAGGCCAAGAACAGTTGTTTCTCAATTTGTAGTAAAATTATAATATTTTGGGAACAACTCTGGGTCTTTATTCCTTTACAAATTAAGTGAGTTGTGGTGAGATTAGAAAATTATTAGTTGCTTTTGTCTGTATACTTTAGCTATGTCATTTAATCCTCAAACATGGATTTTAAAGTGGAAGAGAAGTAAACTGCGTTAAATACTGTGGGTAGGAAATGGCAAAAATGGAATTCTAACTTGACTGCAGATATACCACACAACTTTCATAACTTCATCAGCACCTTTATAACTCCCAGGATTTGGTTGCTA
The DNA here is from genome assembly GCF_001698545.2 of Rhinopithecus bieti. Lineage (NCBI taxonomy): Eukaryota > Metazoa > Chordata > Mammalia > Primates > Cercopithecidae > Rhinopithecus > Rhinopithecus bieti. The sequence continues at coordinate 84,952 of NW_016804242.1, forward strand.
TCGCTAGAGCCATAAGAAAAATCATTGCTAATTAATTTTGTAATGGAGACATATATTTTGTCAGTAAACTAGCCAATTTTTCAATTTGGAATGAAATACTACATGGAATGTTGTTTTATTGTCCTACGAGGTTCAATAATGTTTGTTATGGCTACAAACTTGATATACAGAGTAATTTAGAACATGATTCATTTATTTACAACTAGGACTGACTCATAAGCCCTAAGGACTAAATAGATTATGATGGATTCACCCACCTATAAGTAATTAAAAATAAAACCCTAACGTGTAGAAAATCCAACAAAGTTCAGATTTTATTATGATGTTAAATTCTTCTTATGCTTTTTTATGTATTTTGGTGTATTGTAGATACTATAAACGTATTTAAATTTCCTATTAGGTAATTCAGTGGGGATCACTACCCTACTCAGGTTGAGAGAGTCCAGAATGAGTAAGTGGGAACTACTTCGTTTGCTCAAGACAACAGTATGGACTTAGTAGCAGTGATTTAGCAAATTTGTGTTTGCTTATATTATTTTGTTTTTTAATAAACCAGTTTGCTCTGTTCTTAACTTGGGCAACTTAAAACACTAAGAAATATTTTTAAAATATCTGCAGGAGGCACTTTAATAGTTGTTGTAATACATACAAAGATTAAATCCATCAGAGCATTTAGAACGGAATTGGTGGCGAAGAGAGAGTGGAAGAAACAATAAAATGGAAAATTTTTGTATAAGTAGAATGTAAGGAAAATAAGAAATAATTGTCATGCAAGACTCAAATAAAAGAGGATGTTGTGGGCATCCAGTAGAGGGCTTGTATATTAGAGAGAACAGGAAATAGTCCTTTGAAACTCTGGGTTTGAGGTTAACCTTGAAAAGAGGAAGTTTTTGCCTACAAATATTGGGAAGAGCAAGAAAAGGAAGTAATACATTTCAGGAGAGTTAGAAGAATGTCAAAGACATGTAAGGCTTAGTTTCTTCCTTGTCTTATACCTGTGTAATATATCTTTTGATTAAAAAAAGAAATATAACACCACCTTCAAAGCAGAGTTGATCAATGTAAAAAATATTTTAAAAACTGAGTACATAAGTACTTTGAGATGAGAATACTCAAAAAAGAGACTATAGTAAGAATCATTTATGAGGCATGTGGTTATGTCATTTTTTTTTTTATTTTAAAAATATGGAGGATGTGCAGGTTTGTTAGATAGGTAAATGTGTGCCATGGTGGTTTGTTGTACCTGTCAACCCATCCCTTAGGTTTTTAAGCCCAGCATGATTAGCTATTTGTCCTCATGCTCTCCCTTCCCCAACATTATTTTTAAGATGGTTCTGATGAGCAGTCACTTTAGGGGATCATGCAATGGCAAAACTCACGTGAAAATTCCGCTTCAGTGAATTCAGAGGGAGTTTTGAAATGTGTATTTGTATGAAGCTCCTCAACTTGATTCTAATGTGAAAACTGCTCTGGCAGTCACTAAAGTAAATGTTCTATTGTTTTAAGCCCAAAATTTCAGTGTCCAAAATGTGATTCCTTTTTTTTTTTTTTTTTTTGAGATGGAGTCTCGCTCTCTCGTCCAGGCAGGAGTGCGGTGGCATGATCTCGGCTCACTCCAACCTCTGGCTCCCGGGTTCAAGCTATTCTCCCGCCTCAGCCTCCTGAGTACCTGGGATATCAGGCATGCATCACCACGCCTGGCTAATTTTTGTGTTTTTAGTAGAGACGAGGCTTCACCGTGTTGGTCAGACTGGTCTCGAACTCCTGACCTCATGATCCACCCACCTCAGCCTCTCAAAGTGCTGGGTTTACAGGCATGAGCCACTGCGTGCCGCCAATTTCATCTTTTGAAGGGAACATCTTAACACTTGGTAGACTCAGACTCAACGATGCCCAGTACTTTCAGATGTGAAAATTTGGTAACATTTAATATATGTTGCTGCTAATATACAGGGGAAATTGAACATATCTTCTCTAATGTTACATTATATAATTCTTGATGCACGTGTACTTAAATACCCTCTTTTCCTTTTCAGAAAGCTGTATGTGATGGCTTCTGTGTTTGTCTGTCTGCTCCTTTCCGGATTGGCTGTGTTTTTCCTTTTCCCTCGCTCTATCGACGTGAAATACATTGGTGTAAAATCAGCATATGTCAGTTATGATGTTCAGAAGCGTACAATTTATTTAAATATCACAGTGAGTATAAATTTATATGAAAAATGTTTAACTTCATTCTTTTATCCTATTAAGCAGCACCTTTGTCCCCATTGAGAAGAGATGTTTGTTAAATGTGACACTAGTCAGTGTGCTTTCTGTATGCCTTTGCTGTATTGACCTTCAGTACCATTTCTGGTTCTGCTAAAAATAGATAATAAATACTGGCAATTCAATATATGCAGAATCATTTAGCATTTGAAAATGTCTTTAGGAGGGTAAAATAAACTAAAAAAAGAAAAAAGGTATTACAATTTACTTTTCAATATTTGACTCTGAATAACTTCTAGCAAAGTGTTGACATAGTTGATTTGATAGATTTTATAAATGTAACATTTTCATTTCATTGTATTTGGGAAATGCAGTTTTTGCCACCTTTAACAGACCATTCCTTTATCAGCTTTAAAGATGACATACAAGTGACTGGTTTCTCTTTTGTAAATTAGCATATGTGAAAATGCCCTGTGTTTTTTTTTAATTATACTTTAAGTTCTAGAGTACATGTGCACAACATGCAGGTTTGTTATATATGTATGCAGGTGCCATGATGGTGTTCTGCACCCATTAACTTGTCATTTACATTAGATATTTCTCCTAATGCTATCCCCCTACCCCACCACAGACCCCAGTGTGTGATGTTCCCCACCCTGTGTCCGGATGTTCTCACTATTCAATTCCCACCTATGAGTGAGAACATACCGTGTTTGGTTTTCTGTCATTGCAATAGTTTGTTCAGAATGATGGTTTCCAGCTTCATCCGTGTCCCTGCAAAGGACATGAACTCATCCTTTTTTATGGCTGCATGGTATTCCATGGTATATGTGTGCCACATTTTCTTAATCCAGTCTATCATTGATGAACATTTCGGTTGGTTCCAACCAAGTCTTTGCTATTGTGAATAGTGCCACAATAAACATACATGTTCATGTGTCTTTATAGCAGCATGATTTATAATCCTTTGGGTATATACCCAGTAATGGGATGGCTGGATCAAATGATGTTTCTAGTTCTATATCCTTGAGGAATCGCCACACTGTCT
>NW_016804242.1:88575-97097 GCF_001698545.2 Rhinopithecus bieti
TTAAGTCTTTAATCCATCTTGAATTAATTTTTGTATAAGGTATAAGGAAGGGATCCAGTTTCAGCTTTCTACATGTGGCCAGCCAGTTTTCCCAGCACCATTTATTAAATAGGGAATCCTTTCCCCATTTATTGTTTTTGTCAGGTTTGTCAAAGATCAGATGGTTGTAGATGTGTGGTATTATTTCTGAGGGCTCTGTTCTGTTCCATTGGTGTATATCTCTGTTTTGGTACCAGTACCATGCTGTTTTGGTTACTGTAGCCTTGTAGTATAGTTTGAAGTGATGCCTCCAGCTTTGTTCTTTTTGCAAACAATGTGTGTTTCTTAAAACATTGTTTTTGGAAGGACTGTGTAGCCTTGCCACTCATGAAAACAAAACAAACAAAAAGCTCAGAGAGGTTTTCTACCTTTTTTACATGTTAACATTTGTTTGAAAAGAGCATGGTTTGCTAACTGTTGAATTAGGAAAAGGGATGATGTATATTGGCCAGCCATGAAATATATGTGAGTGACAGTGATCTGCCAGGAAGAGTGATAGTTGTTTTTTCTTGCAGAGGTGAATGGTATGGTTAAGGTTGAGGTAGAGATGTCTATAGTGGTGGTTGGAAAGAGGGAGGTTTGTCGGGACAGTGAGTGAGACGAAATGTTATGTTAAAGTGGAATCACTACTTAATTGCAGAGAAAAAGTAACTCCCATGGATCCATTTATCCTTATTGCTTTCTGTCAAAAGTTGCCGGTTTAAGGGCTTCTTCTTTAAAAACAACAATATAGGAAAATATATATATATGTGTGAATAAGACATTTATAACACAATGCTAATTGTAAATTGTTTTACACAACTAGGGAATTGTTGGGTATTTTCTCAGCCCTTTGGAACAAGGAACACATTTTCTTTTTTGTACACTGTTTAAAACATTGACCAGACTTTTTTTGGCCTACCTCCAAAGCCTTTTTTAGTGTCAAAGAACATAAATATGTACTACTAATAAAAAGCCATGTGATGTTTTCTTTTAAGTACCAGAAAGTATATTTAAATGTGAATATCATATTCTATTTTAAATAATTTTGCAGAAATTCTCACATTTTGGAATACTGCCACTTAAACTGAGACAGACTGAACATTAAATGAAAAATAAGATTATTATTTGGATGAACATTAAGTTTAGACAACAATAAGAGGCTGAATTTTCTGTACATTATCAGTATTTTCAAAATATAACTGCTTTGCTTTCTTAAAATTAGTACATATTAGTAGTGCTACTTTTAATAACATTTGCCTTTCTACTTACAAAATATTTGTCATTATAAGACATTTGAAAACTATAATGTATAAAGATTTTTACTTCTACTACTTAGGTCGAACTATTACCACATACATATATTTACAAGCAATGCATATACATTTACAAATGTAATCATTCTCACGTGTAAAGGATACACACACTCATTCACGTATATACAAATGCACATTTCAACTAGGTCACAGTACATTTTCCCATGTCAAATGGTCTTGTGTAGTCTTTTCCGTGATCCTATTGTAATTAATTCAACCATTTTCTTAATGGATGTTTAATTTTGCTATTACAAATATTCAGAAAACATCTATGTGCTTAAACTTTGTTTCCATTTCAGGTTATTTCTTTAAGATAAATTCCTGAAAGTATATTTGCCAATTAAAGATGATAGGTAGTTTAGGGTCTTTGTTAATAATTACAATTATCTCTTTTCATCTTTTAAGTTAAATGAATTCTCACTACTCTGAGCAACAAATGTCTAACCTTTATTACTAAATTTTTATTTATTCTGACTCATTTTTTGTTTGTCTTAATTCTCATAAACATTTGTATTCTCAACCTGTTTTGTGTCATTGATCCTTTAAATATTCTAATGAAACTTATGGACAGTACAGAAAAAGACAGGTACCAGCATAATTTTGCATATACAAAGACTTCCAAGATTCTTCTAAATTTCAATCCTTGGTCTTATCAGAAGATCCATTGACATCAAATTAACTATATCTTTCCTATCATGTCTAGAAATGAAATTGACATGAACATTAAGAACCAGATAAAATGTTTATATATTTAGATAAAGGTTATTTTTACTATGTTTTAGAACTTTTTTGAAATTTCTTTACATTTGTGACTATACCAACGTAAATGACTCCATAAATGTAATCATGTAATTGCTGACTCTAGCATATTCTTTCATCCTTTTTTACTAAAACTATTTTCTCTCCTTCAACTCATCCCATATTGCATCTTTTCATATCTTTCTCCATATTCCTGTTAACATGTATATATACACTCACATATTCAGCTTTATAAAATCAGTATTTTAAAAAATATTATTAAGTACTTACTTATGTACATCTTGGTTTTCACATTTGTTAATACCTTGTAAAATCTTTCCTGATTATCTGGCTTGGTTCTTTTTGATGGCTTCATAATTTTCCATATAAGGACTTAATATAATGTATTCATTGTTTTATGAATAGAATTCATTTTATTTTGAGGATTTTTTTTCCCATTTCAAATGACACTGTCATTAGCATCCTAATGTTTTTATTTCTGTGAAATAGGTGCTCAGAAGTAGGATTGCTAGATCAAAGTCTGTACATAGTTCTAATTTTAATGTATATGACTGAATTACTGATGAAATGGCTGTAACACTTCACATATTTGCTAGCAGTATAAAAATATACCCTTTTCCCATATCTGGGCCAGGAATAGAATTTGTTGCTTTCTATAAAGTATACTAGTTCAAGGAATTTAAAACAATATTCCATTTTACTTAAATTAACTTTTCCTAACTGTAAATGAAGTTGAGCATTGTAAAATATTTTTGGCCATTTAGCTTTGTACCTTTTTGATTTGTTTATGTATATTCTTTGTTCTTTTTTCATTTCCTGTTAGAGTTTTGTCTTTTCAATTTGTAAGGGCTCTTTGCATATTCTAGATTATAACTGATGCTTACAAATATTTCTTCTATTTATCATTTAGTGTCTACTGATTTTGTTTATGATACCTTTTGGTATGACTGTTTTAGATCTTTTATATATCTATTATTTTTTATTTAACATTTTTAAATTTTTTAATGACTGTTTTCTACAGTAATTTAAGACAATTGTAAATTAGAAATGTATAAGGTGATCCCAGCTATTAGTTGTTATTTAAGCATGTGAATGATGTAACCACATTTCTCCCCAACCAACCAGACTTGAATCTAGCCCATTTCTTCTTCATAGTGAGCTGGTGTAAATCTCTACTAGTGTATAAGTTGAAATAGCAGTTTCTTTTAAACAAAAAAGATGATTTTAGGTACTATTGAACATTTTAAATGATCATCTTTGTATTTAATAGCATAGCAAACAGCTTACTAATAAAGTTTGTGGAGACGTGTATATATTGAGTTAGTAAAATGTAGATTAAATCTTAAAATCATTTTATTAAACATTTGCTAAGGCCACAAATAAATTTTCTGACATTAATTTGTCCATATTCTGAAACTATACATTTTCTGTTTTTTTAAATGTTGAATCATGTGTTTATTCTTGGCATATTACATACATAGTACTCATGCATAAAACCAAATAATTGGTTTAATTTTCTTTGACATTTTGGTATTACTTTCTTTTTCTTAATAAATGAAGCATAGCCACAGCTGAAGTTACTTTAATTTTAAATGCATATTTGTATGTTTATTTTTAGCTAACTTGTACATTTTCTGTCTCCTTTTTTGTAGAACACACTAAATATAACGAACAATAACTATTATTCTGTCGAAGTTGAAAACATCACTGCCCAAGTTCAATTTGCGAAAACAGTTATTGGAAAGGCACGCTTAAACAACATAACCAATATTGGTCCACTTGATATGAAACAAGTAAGACTCAATCATGAAATACTTTGTAAGAGTGAAATGAGTATCAACTTTGTATATCATATAGCTTGAAGGAGGTGGGGAATTTCCTCAAAAACTTGATTTAGAATTGTGTCTCCGCTGGGTACAATGGCTCATGCCTGTGATACCAGCACCCTTGGGAAGCTGAGCTTGGTGGACTGCTTTAGCCCAGGAATTCAAGACCAGCCTGGGCAACATGGTGAAACCTCATCTCTACAAAAAATACAGAAATGTGCTGAGTGTGGTAGTGTGCACCTCTCGTCCCACCTAATGGGGAGGCTGATGTGGAAGGATCACTTGAACCCAGTAGGTCGAGGCTTGCAAGCCGTGATCACACTGCTGTACTGGGTGACACAGTGAGATCCTGTCTCAAAGAAAAAAAAAAGAAAAAGAAATGTGTCTTGTAGACTTACAAGATGAAATCTTTGAGAATCAAGCTTGTAAAGGGAGAAAATTTTCTAATTCGTTGAAGTTATGAAGTATATCTGAAATATTTGATGTTTTGATCCTATTCTCTATTGATTTTTTCCCTTTTGCCTTTCAGATTGATTACACAGTACCTACCATTATAGCAGAGGAAATGAGTTATATGTAGTAAGTTCTGATTTATAACTTTTTATTATCAAGTAATGAAATGTATAAAATAAAGTATTAAGAATATACATGTTTTTTAATTTCCATAATCAGTCAAAAAGAGTACATTATGCAGTATTCTGGTTTCTGATCCTCTCTGTTCTTCTTTTTCAACATATATAATATTCATGTATATATATACATAAAATTTGTCGTTTTTTTTCAGAATTAGGGTCACTTTATTTTTAGTTACTATGTTAACTATGTTACTATGTTAAACTTAGTTACTATATTAAAATAATTATAAATTTTCATCATCTTTTGAAAGCTTAGATATAGAATTTTAGGGTAAATAACAACCTAGTTATCAAAATTTCAGAAGATGAGCAAAATATGTAAGTAATTTATAGCCTGCATTTAAACAACCCTGCAACTGCAGTGGTGTGAATACATACATGTTTTTCTAGTAAGAAGGCATGAATATATCAGTCATTGTTTGAAGTATAGAAAATGCTCAACCAATAAATGCTTATTATATATTCTTAGGTAGCATCTGTTAGCTTTAATATAGGAAGGAGAATTTATATTTATAAGTTATAATGTAATAACTTGTATTTGTTCATGTTTTAATTTCTTTTAACAGTGATTTCTGTACTCTGATATCCATCAAAGTGCATAACATAGTACTCATGATGCAGTAAGTACGAATCTTTTTTGAAAGAGATATTGCTTGTCAAAATTCTAGATTTATAACATTGGCTTATAATATACACAACATCTTTATAAATGCCACCTCAGTTGGGTTTTAAGCCTTACAAGAGTGCTGTGAGGTTGAGTAAATATCACCCACTTTAAAAATCAGGAAATGGTTGGTCAGAGAAGTAGTGAAAGACTACATGACTGCTAAATAGTGAATCTGGATGTCACAAGAGTTCAGGAAAATGGAAAGGATACGGTGAACTGAGCCCCACATCCAGTTCCTTACTCCCTTGATAAGTAGTCATTAACAGTAATAAGAAGTAGTAATATTATTGGTTTGTAAATTGGGTGTTATCTAAGCCAATAAAACATTGTTGGTTACAGGTTTGGTGTTTTGACCGTTAGCTGACATTTGATTAACCTTTTTTTCTATGATAAGAGAACCATGGTCACTTTTAAGCATATAATGAACTTTTATATTTTTAACAGAAGATAATTGTCTTAAAATATTACATTTATTATGTGTAATTATATCGACAGGGCTCACTCAGCTATCCATTTTTGTTGTCTGTTAGGGAAATGCTCCTTAAGAGGACTATGTGCACAATATTAAGTTATCATTAATCAAATATTCTCTTCTAGGAGATAATTTTTATGTGTAAAAGTAGTCTCATTATGGAAAAACTTCTAATATAACTATTAAATGTCTCTCCCCACTTACATTATTTTTAGAGTTACTGTGACAACAACATACTTTGGCCACTCTGAACAGATATCCCAGGAGAGGTATCAGTATGTCGACTGTGGAAGAAACACAACTTATCAGTTGGGGCAGTCTGAATATTTAAATGTACTTCAGCCACAACAGTAAAAACTGGAAGAGATGGATTTAAAGAAGAAATATCTATTGATGTTTCCTACACTCTCAGTGAAGAGGTATATCCTAATAGGAGGTCTTAAATTGAACAAACCTAAAGTTTACACTTCTATTTTAAGAATACAGTTAAAAGTATGTGGACCTGCAGTTCTTGTAACTCTCCACTCTGTGTTAATGATGTATTTGTACTAGGATCTTTTACTTGAATCTAAATTTACTGTTTGACTTCCTTCTCCAGCCTATCCCCTACAGGGAAAAGCTGATACTTCCCCTATAGTACAATAAATAATTATTTAAAAGTCATCGCTCCAGTCACTACTGAAAACATAATTTTGGTGATAAACATAATTTGAGAAACTTAATTTCTGAATGTTTTTATAGAAAATTACTGAAAGTCTATTATTCATGGAAGACTTTTAAATAACCTTTTTTCCTGTTTTATAAATTCCCATTGTTATATGGTAGTATTTCAGCTACACAATATTTTAGCTTTCAGCTAAACATTTATAGCTTTTCATCTGTTGACACTGTAATCATCTGCATGTTTTTGTTACTTACTTCAAGTTAATGATTGCCTAACACTTGTAAGCCAAAATAATCTTTGCAAAATTCCATACCTGAAATTTTGAAAGCCCCTAATGTTTTCACACCTCTTTCTGTATTATAGTTTTGTGAAATCTTTGTGTGATCTTCAAACATTATCATTTAATGTACAATACTGTAAATAAACTATGCATGGCTTTTGTACAGCTTTAGTAAATGTCAAATAAAGTGGTACAGATTCATTACAAGTTTCTCGTAAAAATACAATAAATAGGAAAATGAAATTCAGAAACCCATAGATTGGGAATAGGTTCCAATTACGTGTTGGATCTGGCATAAAATAAATTTGAAATACTTTGATGCTCCATTTTTTTTTTATGTTGCTTTTCATGCTAGAGAATGGTGTAGACATATTTTGCAACTGTTAGGTACCCAGTTATCAATTTTATCAATATTTTACAGAAGGAAACTTTTTTTTTGATAGAAATTGTTCAAGAAATCCTGTCATTAAATGATGGTGGCTATATCAAAACAAAACCTATTTAGAAATTTAATCACTTTGCACATCACTTGAAATATGACGCCTCTAGTAGTTACTTTTTTATAGTTTTCTACTTTTAGTTTTAATTTTATTTAAAATTGTTTTCAAATATAGATTATTGACTTACTGTGCTGTTTTATATTTTCAATATCATTTTTCATTTAATTTTTTTTTTTGTTTTTTCACTTGCCAAGTTCTAGGGACATTTAAAATAGTATCACTAAGTGTAGGAGTGATGACACCAAAAAATGTAGGTGGGTTGAGATTAATTTCATTCTGTTTTCTCATGACAGAAATCAGGTTTCCCTTTCCCCATCCCCTAAGTGCCTAACTTAGGTCTGAAACAGCCTGTTTATTAGTCTGACTCTCTCAAGCATAAAATGTAAGCTTTATTTGTTTAATTCTGCCTTTAAACACACTCAGGTTTCCCCTTAATTTTCATATTATTTTCTCCAGGTTTTCCTGAGTGAATATCTTAAATTTGTTGAATGTGCTTTTTTTTTTTTTTTTTTTTTTTTACACTAGTCTTCCCTTAATTCATTGCTAACTCAAGCCATCCTTAGTATTAAACCCAAAATCAGTCCTTTAAGTTCGTTATGGCCTTTCTAGTAAAAAAAAAAAAAAAAAACAACTTCATTTTCATTTTTTTCTGCTATATTTTCTGACTACTACTGCATACTTCTTTGATACATTGATTCTGTTTGTATTTTTTATATCATTCTCATTTTCTCATTTGACATGATCTATGTCTATATATGATATAGATCCCCTTTTGTCTCAACATTTTTAATTATGTGACTTCAAAAATCACCTGTATCTCTGTTAGGGCTTCCAAATCTGCTTCTCCATATGTGATCAGTCACCTGTCTGCTTTCACATTTAGCTAGTGAGCTACACATTTACTAAAATGTGTAAATTTTACACATTTAGTGACTGTGTAAAATCAAAAAAATGTTAAAGATATTTTATCATATCCTTTCTATTATGTTCCCACCCTGTCCTCATGTCCCATTTACTTCATTATCACCATTCATTTAAAATTATCTTTTAGATATGCTCATACAAAAATCAATCCTTGTTTTCTTGCTTGTGTCTTTTAACCTTAGAAAATTTCTTGCTTATGTCTTTTAACCTTGGAAAATTACATTGTGTAAATTAAACAGATTTTCTGATGATCTGTGCTTCTTATATCCTATTAGAGTGCATGCATAGTATCTGCTGAAAAGGATGGAAAGTAGAAGAAACATTTGCTTTTAAGTCACTTAATTTTGAATCTTTTTTCATTTTTTGAATTAAATTGTTTTTTGTTTTTTTTTACTACATCTAGTTTCACCGGAGTTTGAGTCAGAAAAAAAAAAACAAGAATTTGCAACAAGTAAAAAAGA
>NW_016804242.1:98790-105492 GCF_001698545.2 Rhinopithecus bieti
TAACAAAGATATGGCAAATTTTCATAACTAAATCTAAGTCTTCTAAAAGGAAGCTGTTACCCTTCTGTTTTTAATTACATTAATTGAAATGTGTTTAAGAGATGATTTCAGCATATTTTGAATATTAAAAAAACAAAAAAGGATTAGTATTGGGCCAATGGCCAAAAGGTAATATTACTACCATGTAGATTGTTATAGTTCAAATTGTCCCACTTCCCCAAGAATTTTAGAAACTAGAAGTCTGGGAGATACTGTATCAGCTGTAGTTGGGTAATTCCAAGTGCTGATAGTACTATTCATCTTTTTTATTACTGTGTCAGATGAAACAAATGCCAAGTTGCAAAAGATGCAGATTTTTATTATATAATGGTTTTAGGCATAAATTATTAACAAGCCATGCCTTGTATGTTTCATCTTATATTTTTCTTTAGAACTAAACTATAACAGATTTTGGAAAATGATTTGATGTGCTTGCTCACTTGATTCACTTGGTCAGATATGTGAATGATGGTATTACCTAGATTCTAGTCCTTGATTCTAGTTATATAATAAATAATAATATAGAATGTGAAAATATGTTTTGGCACTTACTGTTTATATTATGTAGTAGCCTCCATCATGACACACTACATTTATGAATTGAGCAGTTCTGTAATTGTAATTATTATTGCTGTTCATGTAACAAAACATGCTTATGATAGTAGCAAACAGATAGAAATGCCCCCAAAATGCTATTTTTTTAATTCAGTTGTAACTATTACTCTTGTAGTTGTGTATGACACAATAAAATTTGTAAAAAAAATTTTAGCATGAAAAATAAAATTTGTATCACTCATGTATTTTGGCTATGCTTCTGAAATTTCCTTGACATAAACAAATCAGTGTAGATATTGAAAATCTTTTACCTTTAATCTTTTTCATCCTTATGGTCCTTATCTGAACTCCACTTTAGCATTCTCTTTGATTTCTTTCTTTCATTCCTTTAACTTGCAATCAGTGCTCAAGCTTTATCCATTCTACCTCTGTAATGTCTCTGGAATTTATCTCGTACATGAAATTTCCCTCGATAGTTATGGACGTACCTTGGAGATACTGCAAGTTTGGTTCCACCCCATATCGATAAAGTGATATAATAAAGCAAGTTACACACCTATTTTTGGTTTTCCAGTGCATATGAAAGTTATGTTTACATCATACTATAGTCTATTAAGTGTACAATAGCATTATGTCAAAAAACACAATATACATGCCTTAATAAAAAAATAGGCTCTGTGCAGTAGCTCCCACCTGTCATCCCAGCACTTTCAGAGGCCAAGGTGGCAGGACCACCTGAGCCCAGAAGTTCAAGACCAAACTGGTCAACATGGCGAGACCCTATATAAAATACACACACACACACACACACACACACACACATTATTGCTAAAAAATGTTAATGATCATCTGAACGTACAGAAGTTTGTACTCCTTTTGCTGGCAGAGGATCTTATCTGGATGTCGTTTGCTGACATCCATGTAGTGGTTACTAAAGTTGGAGTCGCTATGGCAATTTCTTAAGACAACAATGAAGTTTATCACATCTGTTGCCTTGTCCTTTCATGAAAGATTTCTCTAGCATATGATGCTGTTTTGATAGCATTTTACCAATGATAGGTCTTTTTTCAAAATTGGAGCCAGTCCTCTCAAACCCTGCCACTGCTTTATCAACCATGTCAACCATGTTTAAATAATTTTCTAAATTCTTTATTGTCATTTCAGCAATGGTCTCAGCACCTTCACCAGGAGTAGATTCCAACTCAGGAAACCACTTTCTTTGCTCATAAGAAAATTCCTCATCTGTTCAAGTTTTGTCATCAAGTTGTAGCAATTCAGTCACATCTGCAGACTCCATTGCTAAATTTTAGTTCCCTTGCTATTTCCACATCTGCTGTGACTTCCTTCACTGAAGTCATGAATTTTGAGGGCAAAATTATCCGTGGGAGTTGAAGTCAACTTCTTTCAAACTCCTGTTAATGTTCATATTTAGACCTCCTCCCCTGAATCACAAATGTTCTTAATGGCATCTAGAATGGCAAATCTTTTCTGGAAGGTTTCAATTTACTTTGTCCAGATCCGTCAGAGGAATCACTACCTATGAAGCTATGGTCTTACAAAATGTATTTCTTATATAGTAAGATTCAAAAGTCAAATTTACTCCCTGATCCATGGCTGCAGAATGCATGTTGTGTTAAGAGGCATGAAAACAACATTAATCTACTTGTACATCATCAGAGCTGTTGGGTGACCAGGTTCATTGTCAATGAGTAGTAATATTTTGAAAGGAATTCTTTTTTCCAAGCAGTAGGTCTCAACAATGGGCTTAAAATGTTCCGCGAACCATGTTGTAAACAGATGTGCTATTATCCAGACTGTTCCATGTATTGAACACAGGCAGAGTAGGTAAAAGTTTTAAAGGTCCTAGGATTTTCAGGATGGCAAATGAGCATTGGCTTCAACTTAAAGTCACCAGCTACATTCACCACTAAAGAGACTCAGTCTGTCCTTTAAAGCTTTAAAGGCAAGCACTAACTTTTCTTTAGCTATGAAACTTTTAGATGGCACCTTTTTGTAAAAGAAGGTTGTTTTATCTAAATTGAAAATATGTTGTTTAGTGTAACCACTTTCATCAGTGATCTTGGCTAGATATTCTGGATAACTTACTGCAGGTTCTCCATCAGCACCTACTGCTTCACCTTGCACTTTTATATTATGGAAACAACTTATTTCCTTAAACATCATTAACCAACCTCCTGGTAGCTTCCAACTTTTCTTCAATAGCTTCCTCGTCTCTCTCAGCCTTCATAGAATTGAAGCGTGTTAGGGCTTTGGTCAGGATAAGGCTTTCACTTAAGGCAATGTTGTGGCTGGTTTGATCTATCCAGACCACTAAAACATTCCCATATCAGCAATAAGGCCGTTTCATTTTCTTACCATTCATGTTTTCTGGAACACTTTTCAATTACTTCTAGTAAGGAAATAGCACTTTTAATTTCATTCAAGAACTTTTCCTTTGCATTCACAACTTGTGCAAGAGACCTAGCTTTCAGCCTGCCATGGCTTTCCAAGATAGTCCTTGGTGAGAAATGCTTGATCACTAGGTATAATTATTTCTAACTTTTAATTGAAAGTGAGAGATATGTGACTCTTCCTTTTACCTGAACATTTAGAGGCCATTGTAGGATTATTAATTGGGCTAATTTCAATGTTATTTTGTCTCAAGGAGAGAGGGATGTGGAAACAGCTGGTTAGTAGAGCAGTCCGGACACACACTTTTTTTTATTACGTTCACTGCCTTACATGGGTATGGTTCATGCTGCCTCCAAATACTTAAAAAACATCACGGATCACGGATTACAGATCATTAAAATAGGTTTAATAATAATGGAAACTTTTGAAATATTGCAAAAATTACCAAAATGCAGAGAGACATGAAGTGAGAACATGCTGTTGAAAAAATGGCACTCATAGACTTGCTGGACACAGGATTGGAAGAAACTAATTTATCAAAACCACAATATCTGCAAAGCACAATAAGGTGATGCACAATAAAAAGAGGTATGTCTGCACTTCCTTCTTTTTTACTGAAAAAAGCCAAAGTTCTTACTCTGGTGTTAACCTTTCATTAGCTGGCTACAATCTGAGTTCACAGTCATTTCTTATTGCCCTTCAACTGTGTCCTAACCAAATAGAGTTCTTTCTCATTGGGAACAGTTCATTCGTTTATCCCTTTGCTCATTCCATTCCTTTTTTTCTTAGAAAATTATTTGCCCATGCTTTTTATCCCCCAATTCACATGTCCAACCCCTCTCTACTTGTCTCCCTCCAAACTTACTCAAACACTTAGTGAATTTCTTCTGAATGTTTTTTCTGAACATTTACTTTTAAAGGAGTTGCCCAGTCACAAAGTTTGAACTCAATTTTTTTTGTTTTGAACTCAAAACTTGTTTTAAACTTTTGTTTTCATCAACTTGTTTATTTAAACAATTTTTAGCAGCTTAGAGTTTGTGTTTTAATTACTATTTTTAAAATAGTAATTATCAGGTAGTATGATTTGAAATTATATGGAATGTGCCCAAAATTATCTCTGAAGAATAATATGGAAAAATGAAAATGAAAAGATGTATTACCTGAATGTGCTCCTCCTAGCCAGTTTCTCAAGGGAGAAGAATCATTAACAAGTTTGTGAGGCTTTTTTTTCTGATAGATTTCTGTTTCCTTGATCAATGGTTTTTTCAGAATTTTTTTAAGGTTGTGAAATACATATTTGTAAACAACATCTTGTGTAGAATCTTGATATATGACCAAACAGCTCCTTTGATTTGAGAGCAGAAGACCTGCAGACCCGGACTGCTCACCTTTCCAGGGACCCCTGAATCATTGGCCTAGAGGATAGTGTACAGTCACTTCTTCAATGATAACTTACTGAATGTGATTCAACAAAACTGCTTTGGTTTATGAGTAAAACAATTTATAACTAGGCAAACGTAGGCTTAAATTTATATTTTATAAATAGCACTGAAAATGATAACAGACAAATGTAATTTCTGATTTTTAAGAAATGATTTTCCATTTTAACATATTTTAAATGTTTTGTCTTCAAAGGGAATCCTTAAAACATATATTGGAAAGCATTGATTTCTTATTTTCATTTCATGAATTTCAGATTCATGAATGGAATATATTAATAGCATTTTAAGTTACCCCAAAAGACGAAATACAAATAATTTTAATCCCAAATCTATTTCAGATACTTAACTCTTATTTTTTATACTTTAAGTTCTGGGATACATGTGCAGAACATGGTTTGTTACATAAGTATACACGTGCCATGTTGGTTTACTGCACCCATCAACCCATCATCTACATTAGGTATTTATCCTAATGCTATCCCTCCCCTAGGATCCCACCCCACGACAAGCCCCAGTGTGTGATGTTCCCCTCCCTGTGTCCATGTGTTCTCATTGTTCAACTCCCACTTATGAGTGAAAACGTGATGTTTGGTTTTCCGTTCCTGTGTTAGTTTGCTGAGAATAATGGTTTCCAGCTTCATCAATGTCCCTGCAAAGGACATGAATTCATCGTTTTTTATGGCTGCATAGTATTTCATGGTGTATATGTACTACATTTTCTTTATCCAGTCTGTCATTGATGGGCATTTGGGTTGGTTCTGAGTCTTTACTATTGTGAACAGTGCTGCAGTAAACATACATGTGCATGTGTCTTTATAGAAGAATGATTTATAATCCTTTGGGCATATACCCTGTAATGGGATTGTTGGGTCAGATGGTATTTCTGGTTCTAGATCTTTGAGGAATCACCACACTGTCTTCCACAATGCTTGAACTAATTTACACTCCCACCAAGAGTGTGTAATTTCTCTACATTCTCTCCAGCATCTGTTGTTTCCTGAGTGAATGATTGCCATTCTAACCGGTGTGAGATGGTATATCATTGTGGTTTTGATTTGCATTTCTCTAATGACCAGTGATGATGAGGTTTTTTTCATGTTTGTTGGCCGCATAAATGTCTTCTTTTGAGAAGTGTAAGGTACTTAATTCTTTAATTTAAAAAAATACCCTCCCCAAACTAATAAAATCAAGTTTTCTGCCTTGTTAATAACTTAACTTTTTTTTATTTTAGAATAAATCTAAACAGAGACCCCATTCATATCCGTAACAACCTATGCAAAGTTAAGATTAAGGTTAAATCACATTTTTCACAGAGTGTTTTACTGACATGTAAACTTTTATGATCTGATATTATCTAATTGTGTCCTTACTGGATAACTTGTGTATTTTCAAGTTAAAGGATTTCCTAAAATGCATTACTTGAATGTTTATGTCATTTATCACACATAGTTTCAAAACATAACCTTATTCAACCAGTATCTTCCTTCCTAAAATACTGTTAATAGCTGGCTATTTTATAAGCCTGTGGCTGGTTTAAAAAAAGAAATGAATATTTTCGATACTTATGAACCATAGAATTCGGTATTCTTTTCATAACTTTTACCTTTTCCATAGGACCTATCACCATGTAAAATATTATACATATTTATACTGACTTATTTGTTTATTGTCTACATACCTATACTAGAACATAGTAAACATGAGAACAGGGAATCTTGGTTATTAATTCCTGCAGCACTCAGCTACTTATCACTCAAACATTTGTTCTTGAAAAGAACTTCAAATAACATCATTAGATTTTTACAGAATCTTTAAAAAAGCTTTAGTATTTTCAAGGTTTTTTTATTTATATAAACATTGTTACTTCACTACTAATGATTTTAATAGTGGCATTGTCACATGATTCAAAAAGAGGAGGCCAATACATTACTGTTATCACAGTCATTCTTATACACCAGTAACAGACCAGCAGAGAGCCAATTCAGGAATGAACTTCCATTCACAATTGCTTCAAAGAGAATAAAATACCTAGGAATCCAACTTACAAGGGATGTCAAGGACCTCTTCAAGGAGAACTACAAACCACTGCTCAGTGAAATCAAAGAGGACACAAACAAATGGAAGAACATACCATGCTCATGGATAGGAAGAATCAATATCGTGAAAATGGCCATACTGCCCAAGGTTATTTATAGATTCAATGCCATCCCCATCAAGCTACCAATGACTTTCTTCACAGAATTGGAAAAAACTG
>NW_016804242.1:107142-133748 GCF_001698545.2 Rhinopithecus bieti
AAATAAAATAAAATAAAATAAGAAGTCAGTTCAGGCTTAATATATATGACTACTCTAGGTCAACTTCACATTTTAATGTATGAAGAAGATTGTATGAACAATCACATCAATTCATTTAAATAGTATGTATTTTGATACTAATTAAGTTTTAAGAAGAAATGTATCATTCTCTTGGAAATAAAAGATAATTTGAAAAGCATGTCATGCTATTTATATCAGGGAAAATTTGTTCAGCTCACACAAAGCCCTACATTGACATTTTTTTTTTTAAAACTTTGTGGCACTCTATAGTCTTTGAACTCATTTAATACCTGTTAAGCGATATAACAAACTGAAAAGTTATTTCAGAAGTGTTTAATGTGTTTAATGGAATGATGTCGATACACTAAGTAACAGATAAAATGTTAAGAGCTTTCTCGGTGTCAGGCACTATAACAAGCATTCTTTAGGCATTATTTTGTATAATATGTACAGCCTTATGAGGTATCTACTATTATTGCTATTTTCCTTTTACAGTTTAAAACTGAGGCATTTTAACTTGGGGTTTTAACTCTTTCAACCTAAAAGCTAACTCATTAACAATGTTGTTAAAATGGTACATTGTTTTATTTTTGCTCCACACTTCTTAGGTTTTAACTTAGGCTGGCTTTTATCATCATAAGACTTACTAAAGGCAAAAGTATTATGTAAATAGTACCACAATATTCCCTTTATGAAATTATATTTTCCAAGTATATTTAAAGATCTAATTGTGACACTTAGAATTGCAAGAACTCAAAATGATGTGGTGATGGGTACCCAAAGTTTCAATCCAGTCAACTATAAGCAACAACTGTACACACAGCATTGTGTTTGGTTGTAGGGGATACAATGATGAAAGTATACAGCCTCAAACTCAAAATAAGACAGTTTAGTGGCCAAAAATACACTGTTTCATCACCTTTATCTCCTCTACACATTACCCTCTTCTATTCTTCATTATTTATTTCAGTACTACAATGGAGAGCAGAGCTGCAGTACAACTGAGGGGCTGGGAGAATGGGATAAAGGGTAAGGAAGATCATGAGGAGTCTAAACAGAGCTTTCCAGTCATTGTACTACAATGGGTTGCAGGCGTGCCAGCCCTCTGGTGGCCACGTGAGTCCTGGGGTGGCTGGTCATCTCAGACTGGGAGCTTCATCATTGGTTTGCTCTAATGGACTGAGGAAATGTTTTCTATGAATGCCATGAGGACAAATGTTGGGAAGCCCTGTACTCTAAGGAGGTGATAAAATAATTTCTCTTTGTTAATCCTATTAACTCTGACAGAAAGTACTCTGTGACATATTTCCCAAGCTTTGATTGGAATAGACTATACTTTTACCTAATTTTTCAAGTCAAATCCGGGTTTTAACTTAGATCTGCTTTTATCCTTTTATGACTTATTGAAGGTATATAATTTTTAAAACATAAATATTTATCTTAATTCAAACAATAGTAAGATAAAACTAACTTGCCGGAATGGCCATCTTATATACCAGTTCTTGAGTATACAGGCATGCTGATTCACAAGAAAGCCAAAATGACTTTAGATAGAGTGCATTTTTAAAGCAACATGATTTTAGGTGCTTGAAACATTGTTCAAATCCTCTTTTCACTTATCAGTTGTGGCAGTACAGTATTCAAGGACACTTGCTCTCAGTGGTAAGCATTTTTAGTTGCTTTATCTAGAGCTGTAGATAAAATACTGGCAACAAACGGCCACTTTAAATTTTTTTACAAACTACCTATTTAAATTTTTAGACAGTTCATTCTAAGAGTATTCCAGTTGAGTTGAAGAGACATTTACCCAGTCCAGTTGGCTGTATCCAGGATTAACTGGCACTCAGACTAGTGTAAATATAATAGATATATCTTTATTTTGAAAGTCTAAGTTATTTTGTGGCTGAAAATTTGAAACATTAAGGCAGCTCAGTAAACATTTCTGTTTATTCTTTTTATAAGCAGTATTTTCTATTTCATGCCATAGGTAATATAATCATCTGATTATTTGGCCCACTTGATTTTTAGCCTACTCACAAGTTTATGCTCTTATGATTTAATTTTTTAAAAGAAAAGACTAATACAAACTCACCCTCTGTAATTCAATCCATTTATTTTAGAGATCAATTTTAAACTTATTTTGAGACAGGGTGTTGCCCTGTCACCTAGGCTGGAGTACAGTGACACGATCACAGCTTACTGCAGCCTCAAACTCCCAGACTCGAGCAGTCCTCCCACTTCAGTTTCCCAAGTAGCTGGGACTACAGGTACATGCCACCATTCCTAGCTAATTTTATTTTATTTTATTGTTTTACTTTTTGTAGAGGTGGGGTTTCACTATGTTGCCGAAGCAGGTCTCAAGCTCCAGGGCCCCAGTAATCCTCCTGCCTCAGCCTCCTAAAGTGCTTGGATTATAGGCATTAACTACTGTGCCCAACCAGATACCACTTTTAATCAAAGTGTCCAAGTAGAAATTTACACTTGAACTCAAAATTAATGCAAATAAAATGCAATTTTTTTAGATTAGAAAATATGTAAAAGATTTATATCAATCACTAATGGCAAATGTGTGGAAATGGTCTCAATTGTGTACTCTTTTGGTAGAAGGCTGACTATACCCTCACTGGAGAACAATTTTTCATTATCTCTCCATTTCAAATATACGTGCCTCGACCAAACAACTCTGTTTTTTAGGAATTTTTTATCTGAAATATTTGCATGAATAAATAAGTAGGCATTTCAAATTTTAACATTAGATTCAACATATACTACAGTATATATTTTCTTAACTCCAATTTTTTTTTTTTTTTAAAAAAGGATACCTCTACCCTAAAACAAGAAGAGGAATTTCCAATTGATTAGCAACTGAAAAAAGAAAAAGACAGGATTATATTAAAGGGAGAAGGTAATACATCGGACAACAGTATTCTAAAAGATGGAAACAAGAAGCTACATGCCTGTAAGGGTGGGGCTGGGAGGAGGAGAAGAGAGTCCATAGGAAATGTCACAGTGGGATCATCTCTGGGCAAAACAATAGAAGCTGTACCAAACAAAATAACTCCAAAATATAGAAAGCAAAAGGCGGTATTACAAACAGAAAATGATAAGTAAACCATGTTAATAGGAGATCTACCTCTTCCTCTGAAACAAAAAGGTCAGAATATTGAAGATTTAGGTAAAAAATTTAATGATCTTTGCTCCATTAGTTATGTATGGAGATGTTTAACCCAAATCAGAGAGTGCACATTCTTTTCAAATACACATACAATTTTGTCAGACCATTGTTGTATACAGTTATATTACTCTATCTTGCTAACATATGTTAATATAAATATATATACTAATATAAACTATATTACTATACACTATTACATAAGTCACTTCCACTCACTTGAATGCAATCCAACTAGGAATAATAACATTTTATAAAGCTAGAAATTTAAAAGGTTTGTAACTCAAGACAAAGAGGACATTAAAATGGATCATTTACAACTAATTCAGATCATTACATTTCAAAAACTTCAGATACAGCCAAGTGACAGACAGGAAAAATTATAGCCTAAAATGCATTAGTTAGAAAATGAGAGAGAATGAAAATATTTAATCTATATTTTCAACTCACAAAACTAGAAAATTTTTTTTAAAAGCAACAAAATTGTCCCACAAAAAAGAAAATTGTCCCACAGCAAAACCTGACAACAGATAAAAGCCTATGATAATAAAACAAATATTTCTAAAACTCGATTCTAAAAATCAGGCCTTCTTATTCTAGCATTGTGGTGGAACAGATGTCTAGAAAGACCTTCTCAGCATAGAAACCCTAAAAACACTAGAAAAATAATTCAAAATAAGCACACAGCTAGGCTGGCGAGAGAGAGAAACCTCTGAAGACCGTAAATCACTTAGATTCAAATGACCAAGACGGTTACATATCAAAGAAAGTATGTCGTGTATCACAGCCAAAAGACCACAAACACAAAAAAATAAATTATTCATACTTTCACAAAAATGGTGAAGGTGGGAGAATGAATAGGTGAGAATAAAATTAAATAAACCCCAGACAGTTCCAAAGCCTCATTCAATTTCAGCATACAGTTTAAAGCCTAGGCTCTTCAGGGGATAGAGAGTCCTTTCTATGAGGTCCAGAATTAGCTTCTCATTTTCTGGTGACCTATGTGCTAATGAACAACTGTTTTCTCCCAGCATAAGCAAATAAAGATGGCTGCAATAATGCTGCCATGTAACAGGGGAGAGATGGGAATTACACAAAATTACTACTGCATGGCACATATCAAGTATTACTGGGCCAGAACTGCATGGAATCTTTACCCTAGAAGTGAATTGTGTTCTTTGTTTAGTCAAGTTGACAGTTCTAGTTCTACTCTCTGGGAAAGTCTCACTTTATTGTTCTCCACAGTTCCATCTGAGAGGATTGGGTAGGGAATGGGTGGCCACAGATACGGATTATAAGGATAAAGAATGGGAAGGAAGAAAGGGTGCCTCTGTTTACACATATGACATTTCAAGAGAAACAACTGAAAAACTATTCAAACTGTTTATAAAGTATCTCAATTAAATATTAGCACACAAAAGTAACTTTCTGATATTACATTAGTAACCAATAATAAAATACCAAAAAGTTCACTATAGTAGCAGTGGTAAAGTATTTCAAAATAAAACAGATAAGAAATGCATATAAATGTATATAACTTATAGAGAAATAAATAAGAGTCAACTGTGAAATATAAAAGATGCGAATAAATAGAGAAATAGACTGGTATAGACTGAATATATCCCTCCAAAATTCCTATATTGAAACCCTAACCCTAATGTGATACATTAGGTAGTGGGGCCCTTGGCGGGTGATTAGATAATAAGGTCAGAGCTCTCCGAAATGGGATTTGTGCCCTCATAAAAGAGACTGCAGAGAGCTCCCTCATCCCTTCTGACGTGTGAGGACTCAACAAGAATATGGCAGGCTATGAACCAGGAAGCACGTCCTCAGTAGACACCAGATCTGCCAGTTCTTTGATGTGGAACTTCTCAGCCTCCAGAATTGTGAGAAATAAATGTTTGTTGTGTTATAAACCATTCAGTTTGTGGTCCTTTATTATCACAGCCCAAGCTAAGACATATACCTTGATTATGAATGAGAACATTCAATACAGTAAAGTCTCTTCCCAAAACAGACTTATACATTCAATGGTATACCAATAAAAATTCTAACAAAAAAATTTTATGGAAATTTTATGACAGACTGATTCTAAAACTTTGAGGAATAAGGTGCAAGACTAGCCAGAAATTTTGAAAATAAGCCAAAATTATAGTTTTGCAATACAAGGTACTAGATCATATTTTAAAGCTATAGAAATCAAAACAGCCCATTATTGACCAAGAGATAGAAAAATAGGTTTTAGGGACTGAAAACAGATTTATAAACCATCTCATTACTTTAAAACTGGCCTTTAAAACTGGCTTAAATCCCTTCATAAGAATTTTGGAGGGATATATTCAGTCTATACCTTTAAAAATACATACTATTTAATAAATAGTATCAGAATTCACTATTCATTTGGCAGAAAAGTTAAATTTATGCCTTACATTTTTAATAAAATCAAATCTCAAGAGATTTATTTTCTAAATTAGGGGTCAGACCCTTCGACTCATGGGCTGGCTGCCCATTTTTGTAAATAAAGTTTCATTAGAACACAATCACACCCATTTGTTTATGTATTGTATATTGCACCTTTCATGCAACAGCAGCAGAGCTGAATTGTAACACAATGAAGACCATATGTATTCCTAAAGTATTTACTCCTCAAGTATTTACTCTTTGGCCCTTTAAGAAAAAACTTGTCCAACACTTGATGTACGCATTAAAGAATTACCTTACGGCATTTTTAAAGGGGTAGAGAAAATAACAAGGAATTTTTTATGACTTTTGAATATACTAGTTGTTATTAGTTATGGTAGGCTAACTACTATATCAAATAATCCTGGCATCAGTGGTTTATCACAGTAAAAGTTTACTTCTCACTTGTGTCCTGGTCCTAAGCTGATTGTTCTGTTGCATCGTAGTCTCTTAGGGGTGCAAGATTTTACCATTTCTTAAGACCATGAAGTCCTGGCCTACCTCCTCTGCTATTTTTAGCTAAAAGGAGAGGAAAAGAGAGAGTGAAGGATCTTGTGGGAGGATTTTTAGGTTCCATTTCCAGACTAGCACACACCATTTCTGCCCACATTCCACTGGAAAAAGCTCAAACATCTCCAGCAAACTACCTAAAAAACTAGGAAGATAATCACATAATGGACCCAAGAACTCTGCTCCATATACAGCCAATCTTAGGACCAACTGCTAGAATTGTATTGGCTAGCCACTGACAAGCTCAACAATATGTACAGCTGAAGAAATAACAAGACCACAGGTCCATGCCAGAATGAAGAGTCAGATGGGCACAATATGATCCAAGTACTAGTTAGGACATGAAGAAAGATTAGGAGTAAATCTGTGGCAGAGAGAAGAAATAGATAAAATATCTGAAATAATAATAGCCTAAATTTTTCCTAAGCAGGAGAAAGTTCTCAAATGGAAAGGACCCAGAGTATCTGAAAATATTAAAACGAACAACAAAAACCACTTCTTCTAAGTCTTTACTAGGAGGAGGTTTATAAGGGAAGATTATGGGGAATAGATGTCCATTAGTGTGGATAAAGCCTCAATCACATTTCTATCCAGTTTTTCTATTCTTCTTTTTCCAGTTTTCCTTCCCACCACCTAACATGAACAGAAGTTCTTGTTTGAAACCCAGGAAGGAGGAATGAGACCAAGAGAAGTTAATTATAGAACCAGTAAGATTGATTGTCTACGTGTATATGTATGTATGTATTTCAAGGACTTGGCTTACATGATTGTATAAGCAGGTTCATAAGAGAGACAATCAGGAAAGGACAACCATAGATGACTTAAACTCAACAGGCACAGATTGAACTGCTGTTTATAGCTGGAGTTTCTGCTCCTGAGAAAATCTTGGCCCAGCTTTTAAGACCTTTTAACAGATTCCATCAGGCCCACCGAGATTATCCAGTATTATGTTTCTTCCTTAAAATCAACTGATTTGGGGGTTTGGTTACATTTTTCATATACCTTCATGTAATACCTAAATTAGTGTTCAATTAAATAACTGGGGACTGTAGCCTAGTCAAGTTGATCCAGCAATGAAGCCATCACAAACTATAAATCGTCAGTTTGGTACCCATTTATACTTCCTTAAACCATATTTAATATCTAAATATACATCATATTAAAATTAAATTTCCATATAACATGATAGACAACTTCTCCTATTCTATAACTTAATTACTGAGATATAAATTTAATTATTAACACATCTTCTGTTAGATGATAAGAAGACAACATAGGAAAGAAAAAAATATGTGATACACACATCCACATGAAGTCTATCCTCATTATTTATGGAGGACAAATTTGCTAATTAGCCTTTTTGCTAATATTTGTTTGCTGCCCTCAAATCAAGACTTCCATTGCTTCTTGAGTCATTTTGAATATAAGCAGAGTGAAACACAATTTGCACCCAAACTGGCTGGAAAAGATGCACCCAATAGATGTGCAGGTTTCCAACTAAAGTGGCAAAAGGCAATGCTCTACCTTCTCATTTCAGCCTTCATCCATAAGCAAGTGTCGTTTTATCACAGTCTATTTAGTACCACATGTTTGTTCTTTTTGGGGGGTGATTTTGCTGTTTAAAATGACCCCTAAGTGGGCCAATATTTAACATTCTTAAAGAAAAGAATTTTCAACCCAGAATTTCATATCTAGCCAAACTAAGCTTCATAAGCGAAGAAGAAATAAAATCCTTCACAGACAAGCAAATGCTGAGAGATTTTGTTACCACCAGGCCTGCTCTACAAGGGTTCCTGAAGGAAGAACTAAATATGGAAAGGAAAAACCAGTACCAACCACTGCAAAAACAAACCAAATAATAAAGACTATTGACATTATGAAGAAACCACATCAACTAATGGGCAAAATAACCAGCTAGCATCATAATGACAGGATCAAAATAATACATAACAATATTAACCTTAAATGTAAATGGACTAAAATGCCCCAATAAAAAGGTACAGACCAGCAAATAGGATAAAGAGTCAAGACTCATTGGTGTGCTGTATTCAGGAGACTCATCTCACGTGCAAAGACACACATAGGTTCAAAATAAAGGGATGGAGGAATATTTACCAAACAAATGGAAAGCAAAAATCAAAACAAAACAAAACAAAACAACAACAAAAAACCAGGGCTTGTAATCCTAGTCTCTGATAAAACAGACTTTAAACCAACAAAGATATAAAATTACAAAGAAGGGCATTACATAATGGTAAAGGTATCAATGCAACAAGAACTAAGTGTCCTGTATATGTATGCACCCAATACAGGAGAACTCAGATTCATACAGCAAGTTATTAGAGACCTACAAAGAGATTTAGACTCCCACACAATAATAGTGGGGGACTTTAACACCCCACTGTCAATATCAGACAGATCAACGAGACAGAAAATTAACAAGGATATTCAAGGCTTGAACTCAGCTCTGGACCAGGCAGACCTAACAGACATCTACAGAATTCTCCACCCCAAATCAACAGAATACACATTCTTCTCAGCACCACACTGCACTTATTCTAAAATTGACCACATAATTGGAAGCAAAACACTCCTCAGCAAATGCAAACAACAGAAATAATAACAAACAGTCTCTCAGACCACAGTGCAATCAAATTAGAACTCAGGATTAAGAAACTCACTCAAAACCATACATGGAAACTAAACAGCCTGCTCCTGAATGACTCCTGGGTAAATAACAAAAATTAAGGCAGAAATAAGTAAGTTCTTTGAAACCAATGAGAACAAAGACACAACATGTCAGAATCTCTGGGACACAGCTAACGCAGTGTTTAGAGGGAAATTTATAGCACTAAATGCCCACAGGAGGAAGCAGGAAAGATCTAAAATTGACACCCTAATATCACAATTAAAGGAACTAGAGAAGCAAGAGCAAACAAATTCAAAAACTGGCAGAAGACAAAAATAACTAAGATCAGAGTAGAACTGAAGGAGATAGAGACATGAAAAACCCTTCAAAAAATCAATGAATCCAGGAGCTGGTTTTTTGAAATGATTAACAAAATAGACCACTAGCCAGAGTAATAAAGAAGAAAATAGAGAAGAATAAAATAGACACAATAGAAAATGATAAAGGGGATATCACTACTGATTCCATGGAAATACAAACTACCATCAGAGAATACTATAACCACCTCTACTCAAATAAACTAGAAAATCTATAAGAAATGGATAAATTCCTGGACACATACACCCTCCCAAGACTAAACCAGGAAGAAGTTGAATTCCTGAAGAGACCAATAAAAAGTTCTGACCTTGAGGGAGTAATTAATAGCCTACCAACCAAAAAAAGCCCAGGACCAGACAAATTCACAGCCGAATTCTACTAGAGGTTCAAAGAGAAGCTGATACCATTCCTTCTGAAACAATTCCAAGTAGAAAAAGAGGGACTCCTCCCCTAACTCATTTTATGAGGTCAGCATCATCCTGATACCAAAACCTGGCAGAGACATAACAAAAAAAGAAAATTTCAGGCCAATATCCCTGATGAACTTCGATGCAAAAATCCTCAGTAGAATTCTGGCAAACTGAATCCAGCAGCACATCAAAAAGCCTATCCACCACGATCAAGTTGGCCTCGTCCCTGGGATGCGAGGCTGGTTCAACATACACAAATCAATCAATGTAATCCATCACATAAACAGAACCAATGACAAAAACCACATGATTATCTCAATAGATACAGAAAAGACCTCTGATAAAATAAACACCCCTTCATGCTAAAAATTCTCAATAAACTAGGTATTGATGGAATGTATCTCAAAATAATAGGAGCTATTCATGACAAANCATTCACAATTGCTACAAAGAGAATAAAATACCTAGGAATCCAACTTACAAGGGATGTAAAGGACCCCTTCAAGGAGAACTATAAACCACTGCTCAAGGAAATAAGAGAGGACACAAACAAATGAAAAAACATTGCATGCTCATGTATAGGAAGAATCAATGTTATGAAAGTGGCTATACTGCCCAAAGTAATTTATAGATTCAATGCTATTCCCATTAAGCTACCATTCACTTTCTTCACAGAATTGGGGAAAAAAAACTAATTTAAATTCCATATAGAACCAAAAAAAGAGCCCATATAGCCAAGACAGTGCTAAGGAAAAAGAAAAAAGCTAGAGGCATCATGCTACCTGACTTCAAACTATACTACAAAGCTACAGTAACCAAAACAGCATAGTACTGGTACCTAAACAGATATATACACCAATGGAACAGAACAGGGGCCTCAGAAATAACACCACACATCTAAAACCATCTGATCTTTGACAAACCTGACAAAAACAAGCAGTGGGGAAAGGATTCCCTATTTAATATATTGGTGTTGGGAAAACTGGCTAGCCATATGCAGAAAACTGAAACTGGACCCCTTCCTTACACCTTATACAAAAATTAACTCAAGATGGATTAAAGACTTAAACATGAGACCTAAAAATCATAAAAATCCTAGAAGAAAACCTAGGCCATACCATTCAGGACATAGGCACGGGCAAAGACTTCATGACTAAAACACCCAAAGCAATGGCAATGAAAGCTAAAATTGACAATGGGATCTAATTAAACTAAAGAGCTTCTGCACAGCAAAAGAAACTATCATCAGACTGAAGAGGCAACCTGCAGAACGGGAGAAAATTTTTGCAATCTACCCATCTGACAAATGGCTAATATCCAGAATCTACAACGAACTTAAACAAATTTACAAGAAAAAAAAAAAAACAAAACATCAAAAAGTGGGCAAAGGACATGAACAGATACTTCTCAAAAGAAGACATTTATGCAGCCAACAGACACATGTAAAAACTCCCATCATCACTGGTCATTAGAGAAATGCAAGTAAAAACCACAATGAGATACCATCTCATGCCAGTTAGAATGGCAATCATCAAAAAGTCAGGAAACAAGAGAAGCTGGAGAGGATGTGGAGAAATAGGAACGCTTTTACATCGTTGGTTGGAGTGTAAATTAGTTCAATCATTGTGGAAGGCAGTGTGGCAATTCCTCAAGGTTCTAGAACCAGAGAAATACCATTTGACCCAGCAATCCCATTACTGGGTATATACCCAAAGGATTATAAATCATTCTACTATAAAGATACATGCACATGTATTTTTATTGCAGCACTATTCACAATAGCAAAGACTTGGAACAAATTCTAATGCCCTTCAATGATAGACTGGATAAAGAAAATGTGGCACATATACACCATGGAATACTGTGCAGCCATAAAAAAGGATGAGTTAATGTCCTTTTCAGGGACATGGATGAAGCTGGAAACCATCATTCTCAACAAACTAACACAGGAACAGAAAACCAGACACCACATGTTCTCACTCAGAAGTGGGAGAGCACATGGACACAGAGAGGGGAACATCACACACCAGAGCCTGTCGCGAGTGGTGGGCTAGGGTTGGGATAGCATTAGTAGAAATACCTAATGTAGATGACAGGTTGATAGATGCAGCAAACCACCATGACACATGTATACCTATGGAACAAACCTGCATGTTCTGCACATGTATCCCAGAGCTTAAAGTATATTAATAAAAAAAAGACTCCTAGGCATGATGCTCAAGTACTCGCTGGTGTTCCTAAGTACGAGACTGTGCTATGCCTTTAGAGAAGATATGTGTGCTTGAAAGGCTTCATTCAAGCATAAGTTATATGGGGAAAAGTAGTCCTGGTAATGTTCACTTCTCTGGTTTCAGCCTTATCAGATGTCAGTTGTGTCTCTACTTACCACCCCCATCCTTGCTTTTTGCTTTGTCCTTTGTTTCTATTGTTGCACATGTTATTTCACCTGTATCATAAGTGAAATAACATCAATTAGCAATAATTTAGAAAAAATACTAGCAACAAGTGTGACAAAGAGTTGTATTCTTTAAAACTGAAAATCAATACGAGAAAATAAGCCCTTTCAATTTTCAAAACAATCTTTTCAGGTATAAAATCTCATCTGAGTTTAAATCAAAATTTCAATCTCCTTCTGAATTCAAAACTTAACCACAGTGTCAGTTTAGGCCTTGGTGATGTTCACCTCTATATTTACCATGTAGGCAGTCTGTGTTTGTTTTGCATAGAGATATTTAATAAGTCATTTAAAGGTTAGGTTCCATAATCAGTTTTCTTTTATTCAATGCAATAATACAACATTTCTATTATGAAATTATTTTTAATATGAAGATAGTTTAATGTTTTATTCTCCATAGTAGTAAATGATTTTTATGGAATAAGAGTCTTATATATATTAGATAGACAATTGAAGATTATGGAAATCAAGTTGATATTGCTTTGTTAATCTTTACATGAAGTATGCCCATTCAAACATACAACATTTGCGAATTACATACAAACAATGTAATGTAGGCGAATTGTACTGACACTCTAAAGGTAATTATAGTGTTTGGATTTATGTGATCTCAAAGAACAAAGCAGCTACATGACTAACACATCAGCTGCCCTTTGCATGAATGGTTTATGTATTAGTCATCTATCTATTTGGGACTCTCTTATGATTCCAATAGCACATTTCCTCACAAAGATAAAGTCATGACTTCCTTGGATGGAAACTTCTAGTTGTCTCACAAAATCTATTATCCTTTTCTTTCTTAGGACCCTGTGTTTTAGGTGGGCCTATTGCCAATCAGTTAAAGATTACCTTTAGCAGCTTATCTTGTGGCTAGATATGGCATATGATTAAATCTAGGTCAATAATATGCAAGCGGAAGCATAATATGAGACTCGTGGGTAGTGATTAAAGAAAAAGGGCCTGCTCTTATGTCAATCGTCTTTTCTGTTGCCTGGAACCCAGACTTAATGATGGGATCTCTAACAGGTTTTTCAGACTATGAAGTAATTATAAACTTGGAAACAACACTACAAGTGATGAAGCACATGATAGAATTCCCAGTCTTTATGACACAGTGAAGCCTCTCTACTGGTCGCAGATTTCTTAGCTTCAGACGTTTTTTAAGAAAGAGAAACTTCTATCACATTTAAGCAAATGTTATGTTTGACATTTCTGTTATATGCAGCTGGATCTGATAGAATCCTAAATTTTCTTTCAAAGAAGATTTATAATTTTTAAAATACACATGTGCTCAATATATATCTGATATTGGCAGCATGTCAAAGAGGAGGATGTGATCAACTTATTCTAATGTAGTTGATGGTATAAGTATAATGAATACTGAGAACCAACCACTGGATCTAGTAATGTGAAGATCATTGCTTGCTTTGAAAAGAACAGTTTTGAAATGACTGTTGACCAAAAAAAGGAGACATGAAAGGAGCCAAAACACATTTGAAGCAGGTTTAACAGAGAATGGGAAGAAAGGATTTGGAGAAGAAGATCTACACAAGTCATTTAAATAATTTTGTTGCAAAAGTGATAAATAAAAGAGAAAGCAGCAGAGGAAATGGAATTAGAAGGTATTTTAAAAGAAAAAATAAAAACATTGTTGCATGACTGTAGGTATGATCAAGGAAGAGAAGGAAATATTGCTAAAACAGAGCCTAGACCAACTGGGAGGGATGTGATATAGAGCCCAGAGGAGCAATTACTTCAAATGGGAACATGGATGACTCATTTATAGGCCCAAGTGGAAAGTCAAAGGTTGTGAGTGGGGATGGTAGTAAGTCAGTACAAGTAGTGGTGGAAGACTATGCCACTTATGTATTGCTACAGTTTTCAAGAAATATAGGAAGCAAGACCACTGGCTAAGAGTGATGATGGCGGAGATTTGGAGATTTGAGAAGAGTCTTTTAAGGGAATGCTTCTCAAATTTAAATACAGTATGTAGAAGAATCTCCTAGTATCTTGATAAAACTCAGATTCATATTCAGTAGGTCTAGGATGGGGTCTGAGATCTGTATTTCTCAGAATATCTAGGTAATATCAATAGTGTTGGCCTATGGGCTACACATGGAGTAGCAAAGTTCTATGAGAAATGAGAAAGTTGAGTGAATCAGGAAAGTACTGAGTGTGTAACAGCATTAAGCATCTATTGGAGTTCATTGTTTTTAACTAAAAGTGAAACTAATCAGAATATTTGTGTGTTTTGTTCCAGTCACATTCAGCCTCATTTGTTTAAGCCCAGAGTAGTTGGAAAACAGATTTAATCATAAATTTGGTTTTGTAAAGTGAAAATGATGAAGGAAGAGAGAGACGAGTCAAGGGTATGTGCACTGGAGAGTTTATAATCAGTAAATTTAAGCTGGGTTGGGAGTGAGAAGTGTTATGGAGTGATTCATGTGTTGAAGTTCTAAACCCCAGTGCAATAGAATTTAGAGGAAAGGTCTAAGGGAGATAATTAGAGTTAGATAGGGTCATGTAAGTGGGTCCCTCATGATGAGATTAGTGGCCTTATAAATAGAGGATGAGAGAGACCCCTCCTCTCTTTACCAAAAAAAAAAAAAAAAATCTCAATGAACCCAGAAAAGATCTTTGCACTGAGGAAAGATCACATGAGAACACAGCAAGAAGGCAGCTGCCTGCAAACCAGGAAGAGAGAGCTGTCACCCTTGATCTTAGACTTCCCAGCCACTGGGACCATGAGAAAATACATTTCAGTTGTTTAAGCCACCGCACTTTGTCATGGCAGCTTGAGCAGACTAGTAACGAAGGAGATGGAACAACAAGAATATAAGGGTCAGTAAAAACAGATTCGTGAAA
This sequence comes from Rhinopithecus bieti, assembly GCF_001698545.2. Classification (NCBI taxonomy): domain Eukaryota; kingdom Metazoa; phylum Chordata; class Mammalia; order Primates; family Cercopithecidae; genus Rhinopithecus; species Rhinopithecus bieti. Next base: position 122,043 of record NW_016804242.1, read on the forward strand.
ATGGTGATGTTGAAATTTTTGTGATGAGGAGACTAAATAATGAGATTATAGTTGGGGAGGATGCCAGGTACTGATAATGTCAAGGTCTAGGATGTGACCATGGGAATGAGTGACTGAATTAGGGTGGAAGACAAGCTTTGGGGAAGAGAAACAGAGGCACCCACATTTTACAAGGACTATTCATGTTCTCATCAAAGACTGAAACAGAGAACAGAATGACAGTGAGTCAGGGGCTAAAGATTATAGTGATTGTTGTAACTGATGATACTTTCAAAGATGCAAGTTTCAAAGAGAAGAGGTAATAATGTGGTAGAAATTACAACAGTAGATACCTTTTGTTGAAAGCCTTCTAATACAAGTTAAGCACTCTATACACTGTGTTTGTTCACTCTCGCCTAAGCGCTAAAAGGCAGGTATACCATCACCATTCACAAATAAAGAATCTGAAGTTCAGAGAGGTTAATTAACTTTCGTAAGGTCACACAACTAGTAAGTGGATGTACTGTGGTTTCAGAACCAATCAGTATGAATCTAAGGGCCCCATGATGGATAAGCTGCTTAAAGTTATTTTCCTTAATAGTTTTTACATAACCAGAAGCGAAAGCAAGAAAACATTTTTCAACAGTTTCATCTCCTCAAAAATAAACAGAAACTAGAGCTAGAGCTAAAAGTCTCTTTCTTTCTTCTTGTTATTCAAACCACTCACTTCACACTACTTCATACACTTCAGTCTGTGACATGATACATAGTAGGTCTTCCAGACTTTAACATTTAATGTCCCACACCTTTGTGATTTTTGTCATTTCTACTTACTTCCTAAACCCAAATTCTACCTAATTTAGCTTTCTCCTAGGGAGTGATATCTATAATACCACGGTTTAGTGGGGAAATTATATTATTTTTAAATGCAGTGAAATATATAAATATTAAAGTATACTTATGTACAGAGAAAAATTAAGTTCTATCCCACTGGTAGCAAGCATATCAAATTTGGGGAAATTCAGGGATGGAGGTTATGACATTGGGCCAGAAGTCAAAAGGCCAGAGTTCTGAACTAGCTCTTCCACTTAGGGAGCTGCACATTTGCAAAATATGTAGACTTTCAAAGCCTCTGTTCACTTGTCTCTGGAATGGATTTAGCACAATCCTGGTACATCATATATTTTTCAATAAATATTAGCAAATATATCAATAATTTTCATGTCACCCACTGGTTACTTATTATCCCTCAAATATTTTGCCTCTTCTTCGTATCTCTGGAAGGAGATGAAATAGCCTCTCAACTATAGGTTTTCTAAAAGCTGGGAGTGCACTATTTCTGCTATGCTACAAGAAGTAGGTGAAACCAAATAACTCAAAAGAGACAATCCTAAGAAAAATGAGTTAATTTCATAAATCTGAGTTGTAATTCTCAGATGCAGAATATTAAAAAGCCAACACTCTTTGTAAGAGCTTTCAGGACTCCAGGGGAAGCTTGATCTGTCTAATAAACTATAATGATAATAATCAAGTATACCTCACAGGGGTACTAAGCTTTAATGACTCAATACTCATGGAACCCTTTGAGCACCTCCAATGTCATATAAGCATAAATGAATAAATAGGGACATTACATACGATTGTTATTTCTGCATTAAATTTATCTTGATAATTTCTTACAATATCTTATAAGGTAGGCACTGTATGAGACTAATACATGAACAAAGATATGAAAGAAATAAAATATAAAATAATATATAGTAGTAGTTTCCAATGAAATAATTATACTCATACATTAGTGAAAGAGAATGGGGTCATTAATTGCACCTCTAAAAAGTCATTCCTTGATTGTAAAGAAGGCAAATGAGAATCTGGAATAGATACTTAAGATATAAATGTCAAAAAACACTTGTTAATCTTCTTTCCTATGGAAGAGACATCTAAGTTTTTAGACGCATTTTTTTCCACACTGAAGAAACTGTAATGATTCTTTCACTGTTTAAGTTATAACTTCATATAAATTTTATGCATTTTTATGTATCTTTCATCCTGCCTTTCCATCCTCTCCTCCATCACTAATATTATCTCTGTGCTATATTACTTTAATGTCCTAGTTTAAAAATAAATCCTCACAATCCTACGTATGTTTATCATATTTTCCAAAACACATGACTGTAATTGTCATACTGTCCTGAATTTCAATTGAGGTAGCTAAACATAGAATACAATGACCCAAGCAATCTCTTTAACAAACTTTGGTGTAATACCTGGATCTCCATCAATGAAAGAGTCATTTCTGTCAGAAAATATCAACCTTTAAGATGGAAAATCTCGAGAGAATTCTGCTGAGAAGACTGCTCTTCTCACCCTTACTTTTGTTCTTCTATCTAGGTGACATCATTTTCCTCAAGACAAAGGGAGTTTGTAAGGGTGAGAGGAGGGGAGAAGTAATCGGTCGTCTCTTCAGGAGGAGAGTAATTCTGGGTACAACAATCCTGTACCAAGTTTTAAGCAGATTTCACTTCCTGAGACAGGACAGGGGATGTAGGGAGGTGGGAAGACATCAATACTAAATCCACATGCTTCCCATTCTTCCTAGGAGCAGACGAGATTGGCAATAAGCAGCAAAGTCACATGCCTCCAGTACCAAGATCATATTTTCCATTCACTGAATATTATTCTCAGTATTCTGCTGAGCATTGACTTTTCATGTACAGTTAATTGCATTTTATGCATCAAACACCCTAAATTTTGTCCCTCCAGTAGCACTATGATCAATAGAACTCTTAGACCTGGACAAGAAGGGCCCGTGCCTCAGCAGGTGCTAAAGCTGCCCTTCACCACATACTCCCCACAGGGCCAAGGGCCAAGGTCCAAGGACGCGTGGCCACTCAAAGCCTGTGCTCCACCTTGTAGACCATGACATGGGTACCTGGGACTCTGGATGGCTGTTCCAAAAGCCCCAAGCTCACTTCCCAGCTCTGTGGGGCTCTTTCCTGAAGTATCTCTTTCTGCTGGCTTGCCGGCAGGGTGTGTCCAGGGCGAACCACAGTGGTGGTCAAGAAACAGCCCTTGGCAGAGATATCCATGGTTCTTTGTTGTGAGGGTGTCCTGGGGGCACTGGAAGTCCCTCAAATGCAGGATGCTGCTGGGATAGTCAGAAAAAGCAGAAGAGAAGCGGATGGTGGAATGAAGACAGCTGGAGGTAGAGGACCAGCTTCTACTATCACATTCAGTTGCAGACCAAAGGGTCTGAAAATTCTAAATTAGAATCTTACCTTCCAGCCCAGACTCAGGCTTCTTCTAAGATGTTTAAAGAAGAGCCTGGGGCATAGGACTTGAGATCACTAAGTGAACAGAGGATTCCAGGCATGGACTGGGTGAGGTAAAGATAAACCTCAAAGCCACCAAGAAATTTCTCCTGTTCCTGAGAAAATGTTTACAATCTACCCATCTGATGAAGGGCTAATATCCAGAATCTACAAAGAACTTAAACAAATTACAAGAAAAAAAATCAAACAACCCCATCAAAAGTGGGCAAAATATGAAGAGACACCTCTCAAAAGAAGACATTTATGCAGCCAACAGACACATGAAAAAATGCTCATCATAACTGGCCATCAGAGAAATGCAAATCAAAATCACAATGAGATACCATCTCACACCAGTTAGGATGGCAATCATTAAAAAGCCAGGAAACAACAGGTGCTGGAGAGGATGTGGAGAAACAGGAACACTTTTACATTGTTGGTGGGAGGGTAAACTAGTTCAACCATTGTGGAAGAGAGTGTGGCGATTCCTCAAGGATCTAGAACTAGAAATACCATTTGACCGAGCCATCCCATTACTGGGTATATACCCAAAGGATTATAAATCATGCTGCTATAAAGACACATGCACACATATGTTTATTGCGGCACTATTCATGATAACAAAGACTTGGAACCAACCCAAATGTCCATGAATGATAGACTGGATTATGAAAATGTGGCACATATACACCATGGAATAATACGCAGCCATAATAAAAAGGATGAGTTCATGTCCCTTATAGGGACATGGATGAAGCTGGAAACCATCATTCTGAGCAAACTATCGCAAGGACAGAAAACCAAACACTGCATGTTCTCCCTCATAGGTAGGAATTGAACAATGAGAACACTTGGACACAGGGTGGGGAACATCACACACTGGGGCCTGTCGTAGGGTAGGGGTATGGGGGAGGGAGAGCATTAGGAGATGTACCTAATGTAAACGACGAGTTAATGGGTGCAGCACACCAACATGGCATATGTATACCTATGTAACAAACCTGCATGTTGTGCACATGTACCCTAGAACTTAAAGCATAATAAAAAACAAATAAAAAAGAAATTTCTCCCCTTCCCTGAATGAGCTGCCTTTCCCCTGCCCCCACCCCTGTGTATGTCAGAAAATAAATTCAGAAATTTTGCTATTCACGTTACTGTTTCTTTACACATATTTTTAAAATTTTGTTCTTATAAAGCTGTATTCATTTGTATAAATGTAGAAACTTTTTATTTAACAGTTTATCTTTTTTATTCCTTTTTTATATTTAGATAGGCCAGATCTGATTATGTAAGAAGCACTCTTGGCTTTCCTGGGTATAAGATTTGATATAAGGGTGAGAGAAAATTACTGATTCTAATGAGTATATTTTTATTTTCACACTACCATGCAAAAGGGGAATGAAGGATGGAGTAATATCATGCAGACTATGAAGTTTTCTTGAAATCAAACTTTAAGAAACATATATTAAAGTGCTGCTTTTTTCCAATGTGAGCAAAGCACTGATTTATATATAAAATGGAAAAATGATTAAATTTATAATCAGAAGTCTGAATAGATAAGTGGCTATTATGTAGAAACTTATATTAAAGTATATTAAAAATTATTTTAGAACTTCATCTTAGGCAATAGAATGGAAGAATTTTCCAAATAACCCTTCATTTTATATGTGTAAGGAAGTTGAGACCCAGAGCCTCAGCTGAGGCCCCATAATTAATTAGCGTGGCACTAGTTCTAATTTAAGGAGTTTTTGCTGTAGTCTGTCACAAATAATTGATCCATCATTAAGAAAAAATACCCAAAAAGCTACTTAATATTACCTATGGCTGGCCAACAAAGGAGTATATTTCTGTTGAACTAATGTATACATTCCCCAGTCCCACTTCTCTACATTCCTGGTTTGTTATCTAACAACTGCTAATTATTGCTTGCTATTCAATTATTGCTTAATGGCTTACCTGGAATTGACTAAGCCAATATTCTGCAAACCTAGGGAAAACTATGTATAAATGGTTAACTGAATAGTTCTGGTCCTTAGCTCTTAATTTAAGGACTCCTTGGGTAAACAATGAAAGGACCACTGAATAAGACATTTTCGTTTGAGGGAAATATGCATCAGAAGTCTTCACTCAACCCTAACATTATGCATGTTTTAGATCTGTGATCAGGATCACCAACCAAAACACCACTTCTCAGTGTTTGACTAAAACATTAGAGTATAAATGGTCTTGTATATACATGGCAGAAGTCTGATTCGGTTTTTAAAAATGTGAACAATGAAAAAATGGTTAACAGTATAAAAATTACATTAACAATTATATTTTAAAGACATACAAATTATATTTTGATGTTTCTATTTTGTCTGTGCAATACAACTAAAAATGGATTATGTTACAGAAAAACCTACATTGATTTCATTTGCATGAGAAAGAAGTTATCTTTTTAAAAATTTGAATGTAACCGACACAAAGTGCTTAAATCTTAAATATATAGCTTGACAACTTTTTGCATGTTGATGTACTCGTGTAACCACTTCCCAAATCAAGGTTCAGGACATTCCAGACCCCTTCCTTGAAGATTCCCTTGTGCCCTTATCCAGACAATACTCTCCACCCCACCACACTATTCTGACTTTGGTCACCATATGTATTGGTCCATTCTCATGCTGCTATGAAGAAATACCCGAGACTGGCTAATTTATAAAGAAAAGAGGTTTAATTTGATTCACAGTTTTGCATGGTTGGGAGTGCCTCAGGAAACTTACAATTTTGTTGGAAGGCACCTTTCACAGGGTGGCAGGAGGGACAGTGACTGCAAGCTGGGGAAATGTCAGATGCTTACAAAACCATTAGATCTTGTGAGACTCACTATCATGAAAACAGCATGGGGGAAACCACCTCCATGATCCAATTACCTCCACCTGGGCCCACCCTTGACATGTGGGGATTATGGGGATTACAGTTGAAGGTGAGATTTGGGTGAGGACATGGAACCAAACCATATCACCATATTAGTCTTGTTTCTTTTGGAACCTCCTGTAAATAGAGTCTTACATCAGGTACTCTTTTGTGTCTCACTTATTTCACTGAACATCAACTCTGTAAGATTCACGCATGTTATTGTGTGTATCGATAATCAGTTCTTTCTCACTGCTGTGCAGGAATTGGTAGAACGAAGTGTATAAGTAGGTTTAGCATTAGTAATGAACACCAAATATTTTTCTAAATTAATAAAGAGTAAAAGTTCTAGTTATTTCACTTCTCACTCATTCTTAATACTTTTGGTCATTTTAGCCATTCTGATGAATAAGGAGTGACTTTAACAGGCATTTATCTGATAACTAATATTCTGAGGATCTTTTCATATATTTATTGGCTATTTTTCTATTCTTTTGTGGAAAGTGTTTAAATCTTTTACCCCCTTTTAAATGAATTTTTTAATTTAATATAAGTACTTCATTATATGTTCTCTATAAAGCCATTATAGGGTATATATGTATTGCAAATATTTTCTCTCAGTTTGTGCTCACCTTTCATTGTCTGAATAATGAACAAAAAGTCTCATTTTAATTAAAGTCAATAGTTTAATGGTTATTATATAGATATGTTTTATCATTTTCTTGGAGAACTTTGACTATTTAAGCTTTCAAATATAAGTCTTTGCCCCATCTTCAAAGTAGTTTTGTACGTGGTATAAAGGCCCATGTTCTTTAAAAAAATGCATAATACAAATGACCCAATGCCATTACAGAGAAGATGGTTATGTCTCCCTTGAATTGCAATTGAGCGTTTGTCCTCAATCAGGTGCCCATGTTATTTATATTGGTCTATTTTTGATCTACCTACTTTTTTTTTATTTGAGATGGAGTCTCCCTCTATCACCCAGGCTGGAGTGCAGTGGCACCATCTTGGCTCACTGCAACCTCCACCTCCCTGGTTCAAGCAATTCTCCTGCCTCAGCTTCCCAAGCAGCTGGGATTACAGGTGCCCACTACCATTCCTGGCTAATTTTTGTACTTTTAGTAGAGACGGGGTTTCACCGTGTTGGCCAGGTTGGTCTCAAACTCCTGACTTTAGGTGATCGGCCCAACTCGGNCCATGAATGATAGACTGGATTATGAAAATGTGGCACATATACACCATGGAATAATACGCAGCCATAATAAAAGGATGAGTTCATGTCCCTTATAGGGACATGGATGAAGCTGGAAACCATCATTCTGAGCAAACTATCGCAAGGACAGAAAACCAAACACTGCATGTTCTCCCTCATAGGTAGGAATTGAACAATGAGAACACTTGGACACAGGGTGGGGAACATCACACACTGGGGCCTGTCGTAGGGTAGGGGTATGGGGAGGGAGAGCATTAGGAGATGTACCTAATGTAAACGACGAGTTAATGGGTGCAGCACACCAACATGGCATATGTATACCTATGTAACAAACCTGCATGTTGTGCACATGTACCCTAGAACTTAAAGCATAATAAAAAACAAATAAAAAAGAAATTTCTCCCCTTCCCTGAATGAGCTGCCTTTCCCCTGCCCCACCCCTGTGTATGTCAGAAAATAAATTCAGAAATTTTGCTATTCACGTTACTGTTTCTTTACACATATTTTAAAATTTTGTTCTTATAAAGCTGTATTCATTTGTATAAATGTAGAAACTTTTATTTAACAGTTTATCTTTTTTATTCCTTTTTTATATTTAGATAGGCCAGATCTGATTATGTAAGAAGCACTCTTGGCTTTCCTGGGTATAAGATTTGATATAAGGGTGAGAGAAAATTACTGATTCTAATGAGTATATTTTATTTTCACACTACCATGCAAAAGGGGAATGAAGGATGGAGTAATATCATGCAGACTATGAAGTTTTCTTGAAATCAAACTTTAAGAAACATATATTAAAGTGCTGCTTTTTTCCAATGTGAGCAAAGCACTGATTTATATATAAAATGGAAAATGATTAAATTTATAATCAGAAGTCTGAATAGATAAGTGGCTATTATGTAGAAACTTATATTAAAGTATATTAAAATTATTTTAGAACTTCATCTTAGGCAATAGAATGGAAGAATTTTCCAAATAACCCTTCATTTTATATGTGTAAGGAAGTTGAGACCCAGAGCCTCAGCTGAGGCCCCATAATTAATTAGCGTGGCACTAGTTCTAATTTAAGGAGTTTTGCTGTAGTCTGTCACAAATAATTGATCCATCATTAAGAAAAAATACCCAAAAGCTACTTAATATTACCTATGGCTGGCCAACAAAGGAGTATATTTCTGTTGAACTAATGTATACATTCCCCAGTCCCACTTCTCTACATTCCTGGTTTGTTATCTAACAACTGCTAATTATTGCTTGCTATTCAATTATTGCTTAATGGCTTACCTGGAATTGACTAAGCCAATATTCTGCAAACCTAGGGAAAACTATGTATAAATGGTTAACTGAATAGTTCTGGTCCTTAGCTCTTAATTTAAGGACTCCTTGGGTAAACAATGAAAGGACCACTGAATAAGACATTTTCGTTTGAGGGAAATATGCATCAGAAGTCTTCACTCAACCCTAACATTATGCATGTTTTAGATCTGTGATCAGGATCACCAACCAAAACACCACTTCTCAGTGTTTGACTAAAACATTAGAGTATAAATGGTCTTGTATATACATGGCAGAAGTCTGATTCGGTTTTAAAATGTGAACAATGAAAAAATGGTTAACAGTATAAAATTACATTAACAATTATATTTTAAAGACATACAAATTATATTTTGATGTTTCTATTTTGTCTGTGCAATACAACTAAAATGGATTATGTTACAGAAAACCTACATTGATTTCATTTGCATGAGAAAGAAGTTATCTTTTAAAATTTGAATGTAACCGACACAAAGTGCTTAAATCTTAAATATATAGCTTGACAACTTTTGCATGTTGATGTACTCGTGTAACCACTTCCCAAATCAAGGTTCAGGACATTCCAGACCCCTTCCTTGAAGATTCCCTTGTGCCCTTATCCAGACAATACTCTCCACCCCACCACACTATTCTGACTTTGGTCACCATATGTATTGGTCCATTCTCATGCTGCTATGAAGAAATACCCGAGACTGGCTAATTTATAAAGAAAAGAGGTTTAATTTGATTCACAGTTTTGCATGGTTGGGAGTGCCTCAGGAAACTTACAATTTTGTTGGAAGGCACCTTTCACAGGGTGGCAGGAGGGACAGTGACTGCAAGCTGGGGAAATGTCAGATGCTTACAAAACCATTAGATCTTGTGAGACTCACTATCATGAAAACAGCATGGGGAAACCACCTCCATGATCCAATTACCTCCACCTGGGCCCACCCTTGACATGTGGGGATTATGGGGATTACAGTTGAAGGTGAGATTTGGGTGAGGACATGGAACCAAACCATATCACCATATTAGTCTTGTTTCTTTTGGAACCTCCTGTAAATAGAGTCTTACATCAGGTACTCTTTTGTGTCTCACTTATTTCACTGAACATCAACTCTGTAAGATTCACGCATGTTATTGTGTGTATCGATAATCAGTTCTTTCTCACTGCTGTGCAGGAATTGGTAGAACGAAGTGTATAAGTAGGTTTAGCATTAGTAATGAACACCAAATATTTTCTAAATTAATAAAGAGTAAAAGTTCTAGTTATTTCACTTCTCACTCATTCTTAATACTTTTGGTCATTTTAGCCATTCTGATGAATAAGGAGTGACTTTAACAGGCATTTATCTGATAACTAATATTCTGAGGATCTTTTCATATATTTATTGGCTATTTTCTATTCTTTTGTGGAAAGTGTTTAAATCTTTTACCCCTTTTAAATGAATTTTTTAATTTAATATAAGTACTTCATTATATGTTCTCTATAAAGCCATTATAGGGTATATATGTATTGCAAATATTTTCTCTCAGTTTGTGCTCACCTTTCATTGTCTGAATAATGAACAAAAGTCTCATTTTAATTAAAGTCAATAGTTTAATGGTTATTATATAGATATGTTTTATCATTTTCTTGGAGAACTTTGACTATTTAAGCTTTCAAATATAAGTCTTTGCCCCATCTTCAAAGTAGTTTTGTACGTGGTATAAAGGCCCATGTTCTTTAAAAAAATGCATAATACAAATGACCCAATGCCATTACAGAGAAGATGGTTATGTCTCCCTTGAATTGCAATTGAGCGTTTGTCCTCAATCAGGTGCCCATGTTATTTATATTGGTCTATTTTGATCTACCTACTTTTTTTTTATTTGAGATGGAGTCTCCCTCTATCACCCAGGCTGGAGTGCAGTGGCACCATCTTGGCTCACTGCAACCTCCACCTCCCTGGTTCAAGCAATTCTCCTGCCTCAGCTTCCCAAGCAGCTGGGATTACAGGTGCCCACTACCATTCCTGGCTAATTTTTGTACTTTTAGTAGAGACGGGGTTTCACCGTGTTGGCCAGGTTGGTCTCAAACTCCTGACTTTAGGTGATCGGCCCAACTCGGCCTCCCAAAGTGCTGGGATTACAGGCATGAGCCACCGCACCCAGCCTGAACTATGTATTCTTTTCATTGGTTTGACTCTCCTTGCAACAATATTACACTGTCTTAATTACTGTCTCTTTATAATAGGTCCTTGTATCTGTTAGTGTTGAGTTTTACAGCTTTGTTCTTCTTCAGTGTTACTGGACTCTTCTTATTCCCTTGCATACATTTTACTCTTCACACACAGTTTAGAATCATCTTTTTGAGTTCCACTAAAAAAAAAGTAGAATTTTTAAATGATGTTGAATCTACAGATCAATTTAGGGAAGATTCACATGTTAAAATATTTTCTTCCTATCCAGGATATCATCTGTATCTCTGCTTATTAGGTCTTTAACTTCTGTCAGTAATGTTTTCTATGTAATTCTAAACTCTGATCTTTGAATTTTTTTTACCCAGTGAAACTGCACTCTGGTAGGCTTTATTTCCTTGAGACTGCACTGATAGGGCTCTATTTTCCTCAGTTGTTATCATTTGGACCAATAGGTAAGCTCCAGCTCTTACCTTTGGTCAGAAAATACCTGAGCAAGAAAGTCAGTGAATGTGGATACCACATCTTCTCTTATCTCAAGATTTATAACTCTGTATGGTGGTCTCTCAGTACCTGCAAATTATTGCTCTTTAAATTTAAAATATTTTTCCAGCTTGTATTGTATTCCCAATGGGAGTTTAAATCTGTTTCCAGCTACTTCAAAACAACCAGAACCAACCCTAAAATTTTAAAATAATTTTACAAGAAAATTATATTTTAATATGTATTTTAATCAGTAGAACATTTTATCTACTTTTGCAATTTTTTGTTTTATTCTGTAACTTTTTTTTTCCCAAAAGACTGTAAGATATAATGGAATTGAGAATAAGAA
>NW_016804242.1:133865-154392 GCF_001698545.2 Rhinopithecus bieti
TTTTTGAAATGGGTCTCTCTGTTTTGGCCAGGCTGGAGTGTGGTGGTATCATCTTGGCTAACTGCAACCTCCACCTCTTAGGCTCAAGCGATCCTCCTACCTCGGCCTCCTGAATAGCTAGTACTATAGGCAAATGCCACCATACCTGACTAATTTTTGTATGTTTTGGTAGAGATGGGGTTTCATCATGTTGCCCAAGTTGGTCTTGAACTCCTGAGCTCACAGAATTTATCCACTTCAGCCTCTCAAAGTGCTGGGATTACAGGCATGAGCCACCACACCCAGCCAGAATCCAGTTTTTTAATGATAGTGTAGAATATCTGTTTTCTGTGATATCTAAAGTGGCATTTTTAAAACTAGGCTTTCTTATGAAAGATTAATTCTACATGCTGAATACTTGATCCCAAACCACTGAAGTTCTTAATAAGATTGTTTTAGCTAGTCAGGGACCTAGCAGGAAGAAAGAAAAAATGATACATTCACCTTGGGTAATTAGAGGAGTGTTTAATGCAAGGGCTATTTACAAGTAGGTAGACATAGTATAGAGAAACTATAAGAATTTGTGCTATACTTTGGGACTAATAAATTACAGCACTAATACCACCCTTAGTAAAGAAGTGGAAAAAAAAAAAAATTAGAGAGGGCTATTTTAAGAGGAATTCCTGACAAGAACTGAGATCTTTAGTCAGGAGATTCATCCCACGTAAAGGATGCCAGAAAAGAAAAAACACATTCAGACCTCATTTTTCTCCCTTCGTTTATTCTCCTGCTGGAGCTTACCTTTTGGTCCAAATGAACAGGATGACAGAGGAAAGGGAATTTGTTGATGGAATTCATGTAAGTTCAGTCTTCCAGAACACACAGTAGGATGGAAATAATGTTTCTGGTTGGACAAACAGAAACTGTCTAGCACATCAATGACAGGGTTTGTTTCCTCCCCCAATAACCATTTCAAATTGGACTTACTTTCTCAGAAAAGATAATAAATTCATAACACGCATGCATATATGCATGAATGTATACATCTAGCTATCTATTTGTTACACCTCAGTTAAGTAAATTCCTAAAATCAAGTGTAATTTGGGACTATATTAACTACCTATGGAAGTAAACAGTTTCGTAAATTTGAAAATGGAAATTGCTGTTTACCTTATCTTGTGTTTTCTAGCAGGTTCAAAGGCAAAGTTGTGAAGTAAGTCCTTTTCCTCCTTACTTTTGAACTCTTTCCACATTGTCTGTTTTATTAGACTATGAGAAGTTCAAGGCCTTAGAGAATTGTAACTCCTCTATGGTACTCTACCCAACCCTTAATATCTCAGGGAAAGACTTTCTATCCTGCAATGATATCAATTAAACTAGAGTGACTTTCACAATACAAGTAATATAAGAAGATGATTTCATAGGACAATAAATCCTCAAAGCCATAGTGATAATAATTTTATTGTAGAGGCACTACACGAAAAAAAAAAACAAATTACATAGTATCTTTTTGTTTACTTGAAGGGAAAGGTCCTAGGTTTATGGTAGCCTTTTATACCTCTCTAACACTTTCTTATTCCCCTCCTCCCCCTTTAAAGAGAGAGCATTCTGTAAACTCAGAATTATCATGATTGTAGTCCTGATAAACTGAAATCCATTAATTAATAAAGGAGAGGCTGGGTGTGGTGGCTCACGCCTGTAATCCCAGCACTTTGGGAGGCTGAGGCGGGCGGATCACCTGAGGTCAGGAGTTCAAGACCAGCCTGACCAACCTGGAGAAACCCTGTCTCTACTAAAAAATACAAAATTAGCTGGGCATGGTGGTGCATGCCTGTAATCCCAGCCTCTCGTGGGGCTGAAGCAGAATTGCTTGAACCCAGGAGGTGGAGATTGCGTTGAGCCAAGATGGTACCATTGCACTCCAGCCTGGGCAATAAGAGTGAAACTCCATCTCAATCAATCAATCAATCAATCAGTAAAGGAGAGAGTAAGATCTCATCTCAAAAAACAAGTTTTGCAATCCTTGCATTAATTTATTTACATTTACTCTCTATTAAGAGCAAATACTACCTGTTTAACACATATTGAAGTGATTTCATTATTACATAAATTTAAATGTATTTCTTAAATTTATGTAATTTTTTTCTTATATAAATTTCTAAAAGTAAAAAAATATTAAGTCCATAATAGCATAAGCAGGACATATATAGGACAAACCTTATTCAGGTGGTAGTTCTTAAGATTCAAGGAAAATGGGCATGTCTTCTTTTTTGTTCTCTGTTGTATTTTCTATTCTTTTAACAATGTGTGACACAGAGTAGATCATCAATAAATATATGTTGTGTGATTGAATTTTTAATTGGGATTTAAGACAGACTAGTAAAAAGAAATGTCTTTGGAAAGACACTTTCAAGCTATATCATGTAGGTCAATTCTAGTTTTGCCTACCCAAGAGGCTGAACCTACTGTTATAGAATGTGTTACTTGTCTTTCAAATTTTGTCTTTGCTATGGTTTGAATGTTCGTGTTCCCTTTTGGGAAGTAATTAAGTCATGTGGGCTCAGCTCTGATGAACGGATTAGTACCCTTAGAAAAGGGCTTGAGGAAACTAGCTAGGCCCTTTTTACCCCTTTGCTTTTTCCACCATGTGTATGATGGCAGCAGCGGGCCATACGGAGCTGCCATCATGCTGGCTGCAGCAGGGAGGTATGGGCAGTGGTGGCAGGAGTTGCTGCAGGAGCAGCAGTGGCAGCAGTGGGACCCCTATGTCCCACTTCCCCAAGGCAGTCAATTTGTACCACCCACACCCTTGCACAGCCAGGCAGGACCAGTTCACAGACCCAGGGCCTCCAACGCAGCCTCAACCTTACTCCCCACCGCGTCCCAGAGCTCGCAAGCATCTGGCCAAAGGTGCATCCGGGACTCACAGGACTGGCCTCAGGAACATAGGGTTCATTTGTGTGGGGTTGGCTGAGGCCACTGCACCATCTGCACCTCGCCTGCCACCACAAGAAAAATGCAGAAAGGAGGCATGGATGGGGCTGCATGCTCCATGGAGCCAGCGGGAGCTGGGGACAAGCAGGAGCCCTGCGCCTTCCAAGTTGGCAGGGCAGAAGTTCCCCAGGTACAATTACAACTGTCTAAGCTGGGGCTGCAACCTGGGCACCCCTGTGCTTTTGGAAGCCAGAAGCAGGCAGGAGGCCTGCCCTCCCAGGCACAGTTGCGGCAGCCCAAGCCATAGCTGCAGACCTAGGCACCTCTGCACTCTTGGTAGCCTGGGAAGACTCCTCATCCCACCACAGGCTCAGACGTGCCTGCTCCCACTGTACAGCTTCTCCCAGCTGTCAGCGCCCACTCTGATCACAGAGCAAAGTTGAGGCCAAGCCTGGGTGCTACTGCAACCTAACCAGGTAAGTATACATTCGGGACAGTGCTAACACGCCGCCAGGCCCCTTCTGGACTTTGGACACCAACAAGCAAGAGAGGGAGGCCAAGCAGTGGCTAAGGGCAGCCTGACACTGGCCTGCAGGTGCCTCTCAGCATGAACAATGTGGGTGCCATGAACAGGAGCGGGAGGTATTACAGACTCCTGTGCAGAAAGGGGTGGGTACCAATGAAGCGCTACCTTCAAGCTGGGGAAGGCCTGAAGCCTGGGGGCCAGGCTGCTGGTCCCACAGACCTGAGTGGGAACTTGTGGTGCATTTTGGGGGCCTGCCCATGGCCGACCATGGACCAATCAGCATGCATTTCATTCCCGCTAAGGTCCATAAAAGCCCCAGACCTCAGCCAGGCTAGAAGAGATGAGCAGATGACCAACTGCAGAGAGGAGCTACGCTCTCTGCTGAGAGCAGAAGAAATGAGGGGATGACCAGCTGCATAGAGCAGTTACCCTCTCTCCTGAGAGCAGAAGAGATGGCAGAACAACCTGCTGTAAAGAGGTGATACCCTCTCTGTTGAGACAGAAGAGATGACAGGACAACCAGCTGTAGGGAGGAGCTACCCTCTCTGCTAGGAGCTGAACACTTGTTGGGATCCCCTGGCTATGGAGAGGAGCTACTCACTGCAGATCTCCTCTGAGCTGTTCTATTGCTCAGTAAAGCTCCTCTTCATCTTGCTCACCTTCTGCTTGTCTGTGTACCTCATTCTTCTTGTATGCAAGACAAGAACTAGGGAACTGCCAATGGCGGGGCTGAAAAGGCTATAACACAAACAGGACTGAAACACACCCCTTGCTCACAATGTTGCAGGTGACAAGAAGGAAAGAAGAGCTACAGCCCTTAAGGGCCCAGACCTAGGAGCTCCCCAAGCCAAGGCTCTGACACCCTCATTAGGGCTCGGAGGTTCTTGGCATCTCCAAGCATCTGGGTGCCACTGCATTCCCCAGTGTCAGCCAAGGAAGCTTCTTATGGTGCACCTGGTCCAGCTGCAACTCCACAGGGAGCCAGCACCCATGCCAGTTCCTGGAACTGCCTGCCCCACCACAGCCAGCATGTCTGTGCACAGTGGCTGGACCCCATACTTGCTCACACACCCCTTGCTGTTCTGTGCCTGGCTTGTCCTTGGCAGGTATGGTATCCAGGCCAGTAGTGTCAGCCAAGTGTAGCCTGCTGGGCTAAGTGAGTGGAACGAGCCCAGTAGGACAGAGCAAAACTCAGAAAAAGATGCTGCTGGTCACAGAAGCTTCTGGCTGGTGAACTGACACCCCAAGGATATCATAACATGAGGACACAGAATTCAAGGTGCCACCTTGGAAGCAGAGGGAGCAACTTTCACTCAGCACTGAACCTACTGGCACCTTGATGTTCAGCTTCCCAGACTCCAAAACTGTGAGAAGTAAATTTCTATTCCTTATAAATTACTCAGTCTCAAGTATTTTGTTATAACAGCACAAACAGACAATGACAGTCTCATTATACAGGTTAAGCATCCCTAATCCAAAAATAGAAAATCTGAAATACTCCAAAATCCAAAACTTTTTGAGCATTGGTGTGATACCACATATAAAATATTCCACACCTTATCTCATGTGACAGGTCACAGAAAATGAAAGCACACAACACCAAGTTTGTTCAGTGTACTCAAAGTTAAAAAGATCCTCCCAGCCCACTTCTGCTAAGATACAACTTTTCCACTCATGCCCAGATTCCCCCATGCAAGCACATCCACAAAGGGTAATAAAATGGGACATGTGCAAGACAGATGCACCAACAAGAGGTTCCCCATGATGTGCCACATGGGGCCAAGACCTATGTTCATTACTCACTGTGGGTGTTTGTTTCTTCTCTGTTCTGTGGTATATGGATATTGTTGAAAATGTCAAAAATAAAAAGCTTACAGATATTCCTATATAGCAGTGCTAAGAAAAAGAGGAAGAATGTATGTTTATCTATAGCACAGAAAATTAAGTTATTGGAGAAACTGGACAGTGATTTAAATATAAGATGTATTTTAAAAGAGTGTGGTGTTGGAATGACCACCACATATGACTTGAAGCAACAGAAAGATAAACAATTAAAATTCTGTGCTGAAAGTGATGAACAGAAGTTAATGAGAAACAGAAAACCACTGCCCAAATTTAAAACTGAAGATCTCAATCATGTGTTGAAAGAGTATATCCATCAGTGTTGCAGTGATCGCATGCAACTTAGTGGTATGCTGATCATAAGACAAGCAAAGATCTATCATGATAAACTGAAAATTGAAGAAAACTGAATACTCAGCAGTCTGGGTGCAGACATTTATGAAAAGACACAGCATTAAATTTTTTAAGATTTGTGATGTTAAAGCATCTTCTGATCACAAAGTAGTAGAGAAATTCATTGATGAGTTTGCCAACACATGATGAAAATCTGATTCCAGAACAAATCTATAATGCTAATGAAACATTGTTTTGGTGTTATTGCCCTAGAAATGGATATTGAAAGTGTTTTTAACATTGATAATGAGGCTGTAGTTCTTCACTCATTGACTGATCA
Source organism: Rhinopithecus bieti (assembly GCF_001698545.2). Taxonomy (NCBI): domain Eukaryota; kingdom Metazoa; phylum Chordata; class Mammalia; order Primates; family Cercopithecidae; genus Rhinopithecus; species Rhinopithecus bieti. Next base: position 139,820 of record NW_016804242.1, read on the forward strand.
TGAAGAGTCAAAATGGGTCCAAATCAAGGTGAGTGTGATAATATTGATGACGAAGATGTTGATACTGCAGGAAAAGTGTCTATAGATGACATGGTGAAAATGGGCTTATTGAAGGAGTGGTAGAGCATCATGCATTCATAACAGAACAATAAATCATGTCTGTTTATAAAATAAAAAAACACTACTTAGACAAAAAACGTCGTTAATGTGGCAGATGACTCTAGAGGAAATATTTTAAAACGTCATTCAGAAGAGTGCCTCCTCATTCTACTTAAAAAAAATTGTACAGTAACCTTTCAATCAAAATAAAGCATTGTAGGTGGAGACCAAAAGCCTACCATTTTTAGTTGTTGCTGTTGTTTAAGAGATTATGTGGGTATTTTTGGTAGTTCTATTCCTTATAAATTACTCAGTCTCCATGTGCTGTTTATTTATTCTGAACACATTATTTTTTCATTATAATAATGAATGAATAAGTGTCAGAAAATGTGAATATTCTGCTGAGAATATAAATTCAGAGTCAGGAATAATGGTGATGCCAAATAGTTATAAATGGTTCACATGGGTGGCTGAGATAGTGACATTTTTGTTTTCTAATGGTTCAACATACACAAACTGTTTCATCCACAATATTATTTAGAATATTGTATAAAATGACCTTTAGGCCATGTGTAAAAGTTATAAATGAAACATAAATAAATGTTTAGACTTGGGTCCCAACCGCAAGATATCTCATTGTGCACACGCAAATATTCCAATATTTGAAACACTTTTGGTCCCCAGCATCTTGGATAAGGAATATTCAACCTGTATAACCAAAATTGTATTAAAATACAATAGTCCTCCCTTATCCACATTTTCACTTTCCACGCTTCAGTTACCCATGGTACAGTGCAGGAAGACATTTTGAGAGAGAAAGAGAAAGAAAAAAGGCACACTCACATAGTTTTTATCACGGTATATTGTTATAATTGTCCTATTTTATTAGTTATTGTTGTTAATCTCTTACTGAGCCTAATTTACAAATTAAATTTAATCATAGGTACATAAATATAGGAAAAAACAGTATATATAAAGTTTGCTACCATCCACAGTTTCAGGTATCCACTGGAGGGCTTGGAATGCATTCCCTGCAGACAAGAGGGGACTATTGCATAGCAATTTTAAAAATTTTTTATTAATTCATAATATGTGTATATTTTATAGGGCACATATGATATTGTTACATGTATAGAAACTGTAATGATCAAATCAGGGCATGTAGAGTATCCATCACCCTAAATATTTATCATTTCTATGTGTTGGGAACACTTCAAGTCCTCTCTGCTAGTTATTTTAAAACATAAAATACATTGATGTTAGCTATAGTCACCTTACTTTAATATGGAATATTGTAATTTATTCAATCTGTATAACTCTATGTTTGTAACTATTAACCAACTTGTCTTTGTCTCTACCCCACCCCGACCCTGACACACCTTTCCCTGCCTCTGGTAACTATTATTCTACTCTACCTCAATGAGTTAAGCTTTTTTGGCTCCCACATGAGTGAAAACATGCAATATTTGTCTTTCTGTGCCTGGCTTATCTCACTTAACAAAATTACCTCCTGCTCCATCCACGTTGCTACAAATGACAAGATTTTATTTTTTTAACAGTTGAATAGTAATCCATTGTGTATATATAGCACATGTTATTTATTCATTCATCTGTTAGGTAAGAAACTTAGGGAGATTCCATGTTTTGGCTATTGTGAATAGTGCTGCAATAAACATGAGCGTGCAAGTATCCCTTCTATATACTGATTTCCTTTTTTATTGGATAAATACCCAGGAATAGGGTTGCTGTATTATATTGCAGTTCTACTTTTAGGTTTTTTTTTTTTTATTTTTTGAGATCTCTCCATACTATTTTCCATACATAACGGATGTTCTAATTCACATTTCCATCAACAGTGTACAAGAGTTTCCTTTTTCTGCATCCTTGCCAGAATCTGTTCTTTCTAAAATCTCTTTAGTAATAGCCATTTTAACTGGGATAAGCCAATATCTCATTGTGGTTTTGATTTGCATTTCTCTGGTGACTGGTGAAGTTGAGTATTTTTTTCATATACCTATGGACAATTTGTATATCTTCTTCTGAGAAATGTCTATGTCCTTTGCCCACTTTTTAATGGAATTATTGCCACTTGTCAGATAAATAATTTGCAAATATTCTCTCCCACTCAACAGATTGTCTCTTCACTCTGTTGATTATTTCCTTTGCTGTGCAGAAGCATTTTAGTTTAATTTACTCCTATTTGTGTTTTTGTTTCCAGTACTTTTAAAATCTTAGCCATAAAACTTTTGCCTAGACCAATGTCATGTAGTGTGTCCCCTGTGTTTTCTTCAGTAGTTTCATAGTTTCAAGTCTTGTTTAGGTCTGTAGTCCATTTTGAGTTGATTTTTGTGTATGGTCCAAGATAAAGGTCTATTTTCATTTTTCTGCCTATAGATATCCACTTTTCCTAGCACCATTTATTGAAGAGAGCATTATTTCTCAAAAAATATGCTCTTGCAGTTGCCTATAAATATGGATTTATTTCTGGATTCTCTATTCTATTCCATTGGTCTGTGTTCCTATTTTTATACTAATATCTGCTATTTGGGCTACTATATCCTTGTAACATATTTTAAATTTGGGTAGTGTGATGCCTCCATCCAACTTTGTTTTTCTGTTGTAGTATTTTTTGTTTGTTTGTTTTGCTCAGCATTGCTTTGGCTATTCGAGCTCTTCAATTTCATACAAGTTTTAATTTTTTTGTATTTCTATGGAAAATGACCTTTGTATTTTGATAGAGATTACACTGAATGTGTAGATTGCTTTGGGTTGTATTGTGACTTTAACAACATGAATTCTTTAATCCATGAGCATGGGAATTTTTTCATTTACTTGTGTCCTCATCAGTTTCTTTCATCAGTGTTTTGCGGTTTTCCTTTAGATCTTTCACCTCCTTAGATTTACTCCTAGGTATTTTTTGTAGCTATTATAAATGGGACTGCCCTCTTGATGTCTTTTTCAGCTATCTCATTATGACTTTATAGAAACACTATTCATTTTATATGTTGATTTTTGAATCCTGCAAATTTACTGAATTTTAAAAATCAAATCCAAGAGTTTTTTGATGGAATAGTTTTTTCTAAGTATAAGATTATGCCATCTCCAAAGTGGGACAATTTGACTTTCTCTTTTCCACTTTATATGCCTTTTGCTTTTTTCTCTTGCCCTATTTCTCTAGCTAGGACTTACAATACTATGTGGGAGTGGTGAAAGTGAGCATCCTTGTTTTGTTTTCATTCCTACAGGAAAGACATTCAGCTTTTCCCAATTCGGTATAGTGTTGGCTGTGGGTTTGTCTTATATGGGCTCTATTATATTGACATGTGCCCAGTTGGTTGAGTATTTTTATCATGAAGAAATGCTGGATTTTATCACATGCTTTTTCTTCATCTATTGGGATAATCATATGTATTTTGTCCTTCACTCTGTTGATGTGATATATCATGTTTATTGATATGCATATGTTGAAACATCCTGACATCTATGGAATAAATCTCACTTGATCATGGTGTATTAACTTTTTGATGGGATACTGGATTTGGTTTGCTAGTATTTGGTTGAAGATTTTTTGTATTTATATTGGTCAGGGATATTTGCCTGTAGTTTTCATTTTTGTGTGTGTGTGTGTGTGTGTCCTTGTTTGGTTTAGTATCAGGGTAATGGTCTCATAGAATGAGTCAGGATGAATTCCTTTCTCTTTAGGTTTTGAAATAGTTTGAGGTGAACTGTTAACTAATTTATTTATTTGTTTATTTTTAGAGACAGGATCTCATTCTGTCACACATGCTGGGGTGTAGTAGTATAATCACAGCTCACTGCAGCCTCAAACTCCTGGGCTCAAATAATCCTCCTGCCTCAGCCTACTAAGTAGCTGACACTATAGGTGTGTGCCACTATGCCCAATAATTATGCTAATATCTTTGTAGAGATGGGATCTCACTGTGTTCTTTACACTGGTCTCCAGCTCCTGGGCTCATCTGATCCTCCACTTCAGCCTTCCAAAGCATTAGAATTATAAGCATGACCCAACACACCTAGCCATAAGAATGTTATATAATGACCACATATTTGTACAGTTTCCAAAGTTTCTCTTGTTATTGATTTCTAGTTTTATTCTATTGTGGTCTGAGAAGATACTTGGTTAATTTTTAAAAATTTGTTGAGACTTGTTTTCTGTCCTAGGATATGATCTATCCTGAAGAATGTGCTATGTGCTATGTTCTGATGATAAGGATGTGTATTCTGAAGCTATAAGATAAAATGTTTTATAGATATCTGCTAGGTCTACTTTGTCTAATGTGTTGTTTAAATCCAATGGGTTTTTTCTTAAATTTTTTTTATCTAGGTGATCTAATGCTAAAAGTGGGATATCAAAGTCCCCAACGATTATTGTATTGGAGCTTATTTCTCCCTTTATATTTAATAATATTTGCTTTATTATCTGTGTGTTCTGGTGTTGAATGCATATGTATTTAGAATTGTCATATTATTCTGCTAAATTGATTTTTTATCATTACATTATGACATCCTTTGTCTCTTATCTACTGTTTTTCACTTAAACGCTGTTTGATATGTTAATTACTCATATTTGCTTTTGGTTTCTATTTGCATAAACCATCATTTTCCATCCCTTTCAGTCTCTATGTGTCTTTACAAATGAAATGAGTTTCTTACAGGCAGCAAATAGCTGGATCACATTTTTTTAGCCATTTAGCCATTTTATATCTTTTTAGTGAAAAAATCCATTTATATTCAAGATTATTGTTGGAATATGAGGACTTACTTCGCCATTTTGTTCATTGTTTTCTGGTTCTTTTATATATCCTTTGTTCCTTTCATTCTCTTCTATTATCACTGTGACTTGGTGTTTTTCTGTAGTGGTAACATTTGAGACTTTTCTCTGCCTCATTTGTGTGTTTGGTCTACTAGTGAATTTTATACTTTCACGTATCTTCATGATGGTACACATTGTAGGTAGATTTTGCTTTCAGGTGTAGAACTCTCTTCAACATTTTTTGTAGAGTTAGTCTAGTGAAAATTTTCTTCAGTTTCTGCTTGTCTGGGAAAAAATATTTTTCCTTCATTAATGAAGGATAACTTTGCTAGGTATAGTATTTTTGGCTGAAAGTTTTTTTTTTTTTTTTTTTTTTTTTTTCTTTTAGCACTTTGAATATCATCCCATTCTCTCCTGGTCTATAAGTTTTCTGCTGAGAAATCCACTGTTATTTGGATGGGGTTTCTTTATATGTGACTGGATTCTTTAACCTTGCTGTTTTTAAAATTCTTTTGACTTTTGACATTTTTACTATAATATGCCATGGATAAAATCTTTTTTGTTTGTATCTATTTGGATATCACTGAACTTCCTGTAGGTAGATGCCTAAGTCTCTTGCTAGACTTGGGAAGTTTTCAGGTATTATTTTATTAAACATGTTTTCTATGATTTGGGGTTTCTCTTTACTTTTTGAAACTGTCTTGCAGTGCTGAAATTGTTTCTTCTGCTAGATCAGGCAGGTTTCAGTCTCTGAGAAGCATGCAATTTGAATCCCTTTGTTCTAGGGACAGCCTCCCACTGTGCTATACAGCCTACTCCCTGGGGTGCAGGACACTGTGTGTGCTAAACTGCTGAAGACTCTGTTCCCTGTTCCTTTGCTAGGTCCAACTGGTGGTGCATTGCTGCAGCCACTCAGGTGAACATGAGAGAACACCAGTGGGGCTTCAGGGATGGGAAGATGCAGGGACTATTAGACTCCAGGGCAGGATGCAGTGTGGTAGCACCTGGGATCTCAAAATGGCACCATGTTGTAGTTGCTTAGGATTTTGAGGTGGCATGGGACCCAGAATGAGCTCTCTGTCTGGATAAATGCCATTGTGCAGTCTTTTATCATCTCCCTATGCTAGTCTCAGGGCCTCTAATGGTAAAGGAGCTTACCTATGACTACGGTTGCAGGAGTACATGGTGGCAATGTGGACTGCTGAAGATCTCTCACTCTGTTTCCCTGAAGTGGGAAGCCTTTCAGCCCTCAGCCAATCCTGGCAGAGCTGGCTTCCTTGCTTCCCTTTTCTTCTGTGTCTCAGATGTTTCCTGTCACTTCTCTGTTGAATCCTAGTGATCTTCTTGATTTTTGTTGTTTGTGAAAAAAAGTGAGTGGCAGATGTCCTAGTCTGCCATCTTTAGCTCCCTTCCTATAGCAATTTTGAGGTTTGAGCTACTACTGAGGATGTTTTGATCCATTTTTTAATAGTTTTTAAAGTTTTTGCAAGTAATGTCTTAACTGGTTTGCTATTTATTCATAGTAAAAAAAAATGAATTACTTTATATTTTAATGACCCTAAATTATTTTAATTAAGTTGATTTTCCCAACATAAATTACTACATATTTTCTTACATCTAAGCTTTTATTACTGAACCACAAAATTAACAGGCTGTTGACTACAATACTTAATTTTATTTCTTATACTCATAAAATGGTATAAAATTTACCACACTATATGCTTATTTTATTTTAATTAGAAATCAAAACATTTAAACTAGAGAGAAATTCCTCTATAAATCCTTAAAGAGAAATGGGTTTTCAGGACTTTATACAAATTTAGTAAATTAATTTAAAAACTATTTAAAGGAAAAAAATATATAGCCTATATTTTTTTAAAACCTTGTTAATATGTATGCTGTCAATGGAAGTGTGGTTAAATATCAAAAGTGATTTGAAGAAATAAGAAAAAAGATATTGTATCTGTTAAGGAGGAATTTCAGTAATCTATCTTGGATTTACAAGTGCAGAAGTACATATCCAAAGAAATTAAGTATAGTAATTATAGAGTTATACATTCTAAGGTAATTTTCTGACTTTTATAACTTTTCTAGGTTGTTGGAATAGAAAATAGAAATATAACTGTAACAATTAAATCAGTCAGGGTCCTGGTAAGAAACACATATGTACTCAAGTTTGGTCATGAAGGGGAATTTATAGAATGACTCTTCACAATGGTAAAAGCATGGTTTAGAAAAAGCATCAAGGGATCATGCACCACTCCTGTGGAAATAACAACAGAGTACCAATACTAGTCATAGGTTTAAAGAGGCCAGGGGAGGTAGCTAATATGAGATACAGAAGAAGCTGTATAGAGGAGGTTTCCTGATAGCAGGCCAGACAACAAGACATGATGAAGCATGGAGAAATATGAATGAATGGATATCTTGACATTATTCTCTTCCCTGCCTCCAATCTATGAGCTTGGTCCAATGGACTGAAACCAAAGCCTGTGGGCAAAGAAATCACGGATTTCTCCTGAGTTCAGCCTCCTGGGACACAGAACCAGGTAGAGAAACATAGAGCAGGTAACTGTAGAGACATGCAGAAGATATAAAGCATGTCACTGGAAACAAAACAAAAAGGAATATCTCAAAAGAAGTACCCTCTCACAGGAGCAAATTTATTACAAGTATTCGAATAAAGTATAAAATATTAATAGTTAAAATGAGGTTTTAACTTAGGTTTAATTTACTTTATCACACATCTCTGACGTGTCTCAAGTTTTTAAATAATATCATGGAAAAATTTAATCAGAAATATGAAAATTACTTTAGAAAAAATTAATCTACTTAATGACTATGTAATAAGCCAACAGAGTTTAATATGTTGCTGCACGGTAACTGGCTTGGCATGATTGTCCAAGTTCTGTGGGATTCAATATGAGTGCTATGAAGTGGAATGAAAGGATATGGTAAAACAGAGTTTCTCAATTGATTTTAATAGCCTTTGAAATTAGAAATAGATGTTCTCTGACAAATAGCTTAACCTCAGTTTTCAGTTGAAGTTTTATTGCACTGTAGCTTTTTGAACAAGTTCTGATACTAAAGAAAAGTGAACTTTATATATGTAGTTTTATCTCTTGCTAGTTATACCATATCCCTAACCCATTTCCTAATTTAAAAAAATCATATCCCAGAATAGTGGATACTGAAAAATAATTACAATTAAGATTCTTTAAATTTTGATTACATTTAGAACTTCTGTTTTTGCAGTATTTTTAAATCCTGTACATCAATCCAGCATCACAGTGCTAAATTCTTTCCTTATCAATGTGATAACTGATTATGTGTGGTTTATTATTAAAACAGTTTAAATGTATACCTATGTAGCATAAAATGGTGATTTATAGATTATCTAATTATTTACATTAACTTTATATGTAATTACATATTGCATAGTTATATAAAAATAATTATAATTACTCTTACTAGTTACAATTTTGGGTAAATTATCACTTTGTGCTAAGTAAAAATACTGTCTACCTATGTAAATGTATTTTTTGTAGCAAATACTTTTAGTTGCCTACTCAATATTTATTGTTTTCTGCTGCTTACTAACAAAACCTCAATGTTGTTTGTGGTAACAGTGTGTCCAACTATATAACCTAATTTACTCTGGAGTTGATTTTAGTTTACAAATTCTTTCTTGTAAAACAAAAGTTGATGATTCCTTGGAACACTTTTACTTTCCTAAAGAGGCACTGCTTTGTCCTCCTTCTTCCTGCCTGAAACAGATGTAAGCCTGAATATAAGCAACTATCGTAGGATCATGAGTCAGCAAGACTGAGAAAGGCAACTGAATGCCTAGATGATAGAGCAGAAAGATTAAGAGCCCAGGCCACTGATTATATCGTAGAACCACAGTATCACATCCAGACTCTCAACCTCTGAAATTGTTATGTCAGAAAAATTATTCCTATTTGTTTAGCTACAATTGTTAGGTTTTCTGCTATCATCAGCTGAATGCAATTTTAACATTACCATATAGATGCGTATAATCTATAGATTATATGCATTACATATAATGTATTTATATATACTGCAACTTTAACATTACCATATAGATGCATATAATCTACCATCCATAGATTATTTCATTATATGTAATGCACATATTTTATATATTTACACATATTAAACTAGAGAGAAATTCCTCTGTAAATCCTTAAACAGAAATGAGTGTTCAGGGCTTTATACAAATTTACAAATATATTCATATACAAAAGTATATAAATATATTTTATATGTAATATACATTTATATAAATACAAATATGTTATATATAAATACATATTTATGTTTATATTATTTATATGATATATATAATCTCTATGTTTATCATGCTTTCCAAACTTCAATGTGCATACAAAATACCTGAAAGTCTTGTTAAAAATGCAGATCATGCCTTAGTATGTCTTTGGCAGGACCTGGAATTCTGCATTTCTAACAAGCTGCATCAGAGGTGTGTTAATTTATTGGCATTGTTATCTTACCATGTACACAAGAAAAATGGGCTCCAACTTCAAGGGAAAATCAGATGTCAGGACAAGTATGAATTAAAAAATTTAAATTTTAATCCACCTGTTAAAAATATAAAAAGAGGTTTTCCGCCCCTCCTGCTTTGTCAGAACATTTACCTTAGAAAACTTAGCAAATTTAAGTATTTACTTCATATTTTCAAAATGTATATAAATATTTTTGGAAACTGAATCAGGCTTTTGTGGACCTCATGACCTAGGAATATCTTACTCAGGGACCTGGTGCCACCTCTTTAAAATGTAACCATCAACGGAGACAACCTTCCAAACTCCCAGTTTCTGGGACAGTGGGAGCCTAACTTAAGTGGGCCCCTTGCTCCAAGTTGTAAAACTACCTCCCCTGTAGTACAGATATGAGAAGTTTGTTTTTCCTCTAAAAAAAAAGCCAATTAGCTCATATAGACAGTCACACCAATTACCAGGTAAAGTTGGGGACTATATGTGACAAATGGTGCTGTCAAGTTCTCTTGAATACTAGTTATTGCTTATCTTAAAAACGTATAAAATTGGTTGTATCTGGTTGACTATATAAAGGGTGAGCTTCCTGTCTTTGCAATCTATTTATAGATTGCCTATGATGAGTATCCCATTTTGTTTTAATACTTATTCAATAATAAAACTGTTTTATTTCTTTACTACCTCTGTAATAGAGATTTGGGGTTGGCAGAAGATTTTGTTTTTAATACACATCTTCAACACTAGTAAAGAGATACAGTTGCTGAAAGTCAGGTCTTTGGAGTAAAAATAGTTCATTCCAAGTGTATTTAGGTGAGACACTAATAGCATCTGGTATAGTCCACCCATGTTCCATGTGAAATCCACTTCTGTTGCTGACTCGTTAGGGTGATGACTGATCACAATAAAAACAAATTACAGCAAGATGTTCAATAGAACTAAGAAAATATTCATCATCTTCCTCTTCTATCACCCATTCTAGATTTCTTCAACATAGGCCAATGCTTCAGCTGATTTTTGTGGCTTGCGTGGAAGAGCAAACTTTCAATTCTGAGGCCCTAAATGACCTTGCTCTCTACAGGCAATGGTTAATGCAATTGTCCATTCACTATTATCACTAGGGCTGATGGAGCAGCAAAACGTATCCAACACAATGGTTTAGATTTCTGATATATTCTTTCCTGCCCCCATTATGCAGAAGTAACCTTATTTCTATCTATTATATGATAATCAGGCCCAATTATCCCTCCCAGTATAATAACTCTTTGCCTGGTGGCCTTCTGGTATCAAGAATCTAAAACATCCAGGTGACAACCACAGCGAAAGATTTGGTTAAAAAACCAACCAACCAACCTCTTACTGTGTCCTCTGATAGAAGCTCTCCATCCCAAACACCTCCCCAAACTAGTAACTCTAATACAGTAGAGGCTAAAATTGTGGGAGAATAACACACATTCCCTCAAGAGAGCCAGTAGGAGTTATGATGACAGAACCTACCGCTACTCCCACGCCTTGGACTCAGTCTCACACATTTTAACGTTTGAGAAAATAACATTATATAATGGCCTTTGGCTTAAACTATATACAGTAACTTGAAGGACAGCATCCCAAACCCCAGCCATTCAGGGTACCATCCCCAGGCTAAAACCAGGCACTTACAAGGCCATTTCAAAATGTTTTCAGCCTGTCAGCTCTTGAGCTATCTGATATACAGTATGACCAGTAGAGTTGATGGTCATACACTTTGTTGTCCCTCCTCTGCCATAAAATGGTCCTCAGTATCAGTTGCAGTTCAACCCAATACCCAACAGTTTTTGAAAATTCTCAGTATTTCCCTTCCCTCAGTGTATAATTGTCTGGGTCCATATCACACATCTGTGGGAGACCGGAATATTTCACCCCAAAAAATGAAAAATTGTTGGGTTGAAGACAATGGAGAATCAGATGCAGGAAAGCTCTCTGCTCTCCCTCTAATTGCCTAAAAGCAGGACATGGATTTAGAGACACAAGGTATCCTGCACCCCCTTCTACCAGGGAGAACAGAGGTTAACCACTGAAGACAATTTTAGACCCTTACCCCTGGAGATGATACCAGAAGAATATATGCTGACAAGCTTTATTAACTAGCCTTTATCTGCTATTTATTTCCCTTCCCACAAGCTGTTAGAGACTCAAGGTCCTTTTCCTTTGTCTTGTCGTTTCTCTAACTATTCTTTGTCAAAGATGCTATATAAGCTGGAATTCAAAGCCAACTCTTTGAGAACTACTCCTTACCTAGGTGTCTTCTATTATCTTTCATGGTGCCATCCAGGAAATATAGATGCTAATAAACTTTTTTTTTTTTTTTTTTTTTTTTTTTTGCTAATCTGTCTTTTGTCATAGGGATTCATTTTAACTAAGAATCTAAAAAAATTATTTTTCTTCCCCTACAGATACCTTTGGGGACCAGAAAGGAAACATTTATCAGATCTGTTGTGGTGTTACAGGGATTTTCCTCAATAGCACCCAGGATCTCTTCCAATTGGGAATGAAAAAGGAATCAGGTCTAGAAATTGAGCAATGGATCAGTGATTTCTCCATTGTAGCAGCTGACATCAGTCTTGCGTTCACCTTGATATTTTGGGACTATATAAGTCGAGAAGTATTCTTATTGGCTGCTTCTCCATCTTGTTCACAGAGTCACTGTAGTATATTAGCCTTACTTCTAATTGTCAGCATGTGCATTCCTTTGTCAGAGGAAGTTTTCTAGCTGCTGTCTACCCACACAGACTGAAATACCAGGAAAATAACATTTGCCTTTCAGTTCCCTCAAATATCCCTCTAACATGATTGATGGGAGTTTATACATAAATGCTATTGCTCCCTCAGATTTTAGGTAAGTTTGAGGTGTGAGTCCAACACTGTGTGTGAGACAACACTCAAGTTCTTAGTTGACTTTCTTTCCTTCTTTGGCTCATTTATCCACTACCCTATAAGCACTAACCAAAGACCACATTTCAGTACACTAGTTGCACTCAAATCCTTGTTTCCGGGTGTACTTGGGGTGGGGAGAAATTAAGACAGGTGATGCCAAAAGTGAATCCTTGAATAAGAGGATGGAACTGAATTACTCATCAGCTAACTGCCAACAGAGTCTCATTGCTAGTGGTAAATAGAATCAATCCCTGGGATGTTGTAGCATCATTAAGACCTTCACCTGTGGTAAATTGGAATTACTTGCAGGTAGAAAATGATGCATAGGCTTATATAATATCACTGGCACTTGAGTGAGATGGAATATGATACCACAAGGAATGTGGAACTGCTTGGTTGATATTACTTGCTACTAAGGAATACAAAGAAGAACATAACTGTCTTTGGTCAGTTCTCACATCAGTGCACAGTAGAAAAGCCAGAAGGTATTTAAAGAGAGTTTACTTCCTGTATATCCACTGTGTGCCACTTCTTTCCTTCACAGTACTGGAAAAGCACTGAAGAATACTGGTGGATAACCACAGGGAAATGTAAAAGTTGTGATGATGCATTTGCCTTAGCCAACATAATTGGAAAGAAAAGATCACGCATCAATAAATATGGTTGGGATATCGATTTTAATTCTACATCTGCTATTGTGAATATACAAAATATTTTCTATTCAAATATTGACTCCATGTTGTACATTTGAAAATCTTTGTAGATTCTCTTTGCAATTGTCTACTCCTGATTAACTCAGAAACTAGAAACAACGTTTAGCTTCCTCTGATTGGTAGTTAGCACTTTGTACCCCAAAACTGCTGGAATTAACTTCTCTAAGGAATTTGGAGTTGTCTTCTCTAAGGAATATCTGCAAGTAACAGTGAGAACAACGTTCTTGTAAAGTGACTTAATTTTGTCTCAGGGCCTCTTTATAACAGAAGTCCTAAACTCTCATTCAAGTCTTCAGTCTGGTGAAAACTAATGACTTGACAATTTGCACTGGACAACTGAGGGTCTTGCCTCCTTTTAAAATTTATAACAGCACTTGAATCAGCAAAAATTAATATGGGAATCACATATACCCTTTCCTATAAAAAGTATGTTTTTTATAAGTTTTATAAGTGTGTTTTCTAAAACAGAGTATGATCCCCTCAAGAAAATCATGTTTTCATAGTATAGGTGTTAATTTTATTTTTAAAAAATCTTGTGTTAGTCTTCTTTCAGTGAAACTAAAGTGTCCTGTTGATTCTTTCATAGATCCACCATTTTCTGATCACCTCCTATACACAAGACATAATTACTGGGGCTAGAAGTTTATAATATAGTGTAACAACAGAGAGTTAAAAATAGGCACAAGACTCCACGAATGTAGATACTTGAGCTACCTGGACAAGCCAAGTCAGGACAAACACTGAGAAAGTAAAACTAGAGTCTTTACTGAACATGTCAATGAAAATAGGTCTGTGGTTTTCCAGACACCGAAAGTTGTTCAGTCTAGAGCATTGGGAGAACAAGAAATAAACCTGGAGAGGAAGGAAGATACTCTAGCTGTCAGGACATGATTTGGAGGATGATATACTATAGCATGATGCTTGGGCTATTGGATGGTCTTCATTATTCTCTTGTTCTTGCTCAGGTCCAATGTATGGCCTTTCCTGCCATGACAGGAGTCTGAGCATCAGCCTCTTACCAGCTTCTAGGACATGCAAGCTATGTTCAGATATTGAGACCTAGGAGAAATGGCTTCTGTAATTTCCTGAGTTTGATCCCATTGACATTTCTACAACAGATGATTTTCTAATGCCCCAGTCTTCTGTTTGCACATCATTTGTGAATAAGGCCTGGTTTTTCTTCTTCCTGTGCTATAATTTTACCATTTATTTCCTCAGATGAAACAGTAGACTTATAAATAACTCTATGTCATGTAATTACTAATAATATGCACAGTAGAGAGAACATTTAATCACAACAGTTTCCAACCAAACCCTTACTAAGAAGGTATTGCCACTGTTAAGGAAAAGACCTTGTTAAGCAATTTGAGGTGGAAGGTATTATTCTACAGAAGACGAGGCAATAAAAGAGAAAGCTCATCTACTCTGCAGGAGAGAAAGAGAGGGCAAAAATGAGAGCACGTTTTTTCCCTTCTGCTCTTGCAAACAAAAGGAAAGATAAAGTCCAGAGAAAGCAGTAAAAAAAAAAAAAAAAAAAAA
>NW_016804242.1:154562-169122 GCF_001698545.2 Rhinopithecus bieti
AAAAAAAAAAAAAAAAAAAAAAAAAGAGGAGGCAATAAAAAAGTAGAAGGCTGAAGTCAATGTGAGGTAAAATGGTGAATTAGAAACCCTTAGTGGTATGGGTGGCTCTAAAAGTGTTCAAGAGCATACATAAATTAAGGTTTATTATTTTCCAGGTGCAGCATGATCATTCAGCAAAATTTCTGCTTCCTGCAAATATTATATTATTGGTTTAGTTGGAGAGGGAAAGATAAAGTAGTACAATGCTTGGGTTAATGTCATGTGCACATAAAGGAATGACCAGAAAACATAAAACAACAGCATCAACTACTCCACCCAGGAATTTGCAAAGAGTATGCAATATTGGTTTGATTTTATCTTATGTATATTCCAAAGAATTCAGAGACACTGACATAAAGGTTGTACACATTTATAATGAACACTTTGTAACTAGATTTTACTATGTGCTCCAGAAGTCAGAAAATATTTCACACTAAGTCTCATAGAAAATTAAAATTTAATATCTTCATTATTTTTGTTTATTTATTTGAGACAGGGTCTCACTCTGTCCTCCAGGCTGGAATGCAGTGGCACAATATCAGCTTACTCAAACCTCTGCCTCCTGGGTTCAAGCGATCCTGCCTCAGTCTCTTAAGCAGCTGGGACTATAAGCACACACCATCAAGCCTGGCTAATTTTTGTATTTTTTGTAGAGATGCAATTTCACCATGTTGTTCAGGCTTAAAATTTAGTATCTTTTAAAATATAGCTGCTCCTCAACTTACAATGGGGTTATGTCGCAATAAACTCATAAATTGAAAATATTCTAAATAGAAAATGCATTTAATATATGTAACCTACCCAAGATCACAACTTAGCCTACCCTAGCCTACCTACCTACCTACACAGAAAGCAAGGTTAGATTATTTTGCCCAACTGTAAGCTAATGTCAGTGTCCTCAGCATGTTTGTAAAATAATCTAACATGAAGCCTATTTTGTAATAAAGTGTTGAATTTCTCCTGTACTTTACTGAATACCGTACTTTAAGTGAAAAACAATTGTGTAGATACTCAAAGTACAGTTTCTACTGAATGTGTATTGCTTTTGCATCATTAATTTGAGAACCTGAACCATCGTAAGTTGCGGACCATCTATATAATGAATTAAGTTCACTAGAATTTTGGAAATAAAAAACAGATGTTAAGTTTGTGTTGTGCCTCTTGGATTGCTGTTAACAAAGAATTTTGGTTGTTACCTCAATTTAGTGAATATTTAGGTATCTGAACACTAGCTCTAGTGCTAGATTTAATAACATTTGTTACCCACCCCAGCATTGGTGCACTTTTTTTAAACATAATTTTATGTTACTTTGATATTTCTGTGAGTTGTATAGAAAAATAATATCGTAAAAATGTTATAGTAGAATAGCAGTAAAGATTCCATAATCACTGGTGTGCTAGTATTTATTTTATACCATAAATTTGACGGGTCAAATATATTACCTTTTATATGTGACTAGAAACACTAATGGATCCTACTATAATGTCCCCAAATTGAGGCGAATTTTAAATAATTTTGAATCTGAGCACATTCATAGAAACTGAGCTTCTATCAACCGGGCGCGGTGGCTCACGCCTGTAATCTCAGCACTTTGGGGATCCGAGGCAGGCGGATCACGAGGTCAGGAGATCAGAACCAACCTAGCTAACACAGTGAAACCCCTTCTCTACTAAAAATACAAAAAATTAGCTGGGTGTGGTGGCGGCACCTGTAGTCCCAGCTACTCGGGAGGCTGAGGCAGGAGAATGGTGTAAACCCAGGAGGCGGAGCTTGCAGTGAGCTGAGATCACACCGCTGCACTCCAGCCTGGGCGACAGAGCGAGACTCCATCTCAAAAAAAAAAAAAAAAAAAATACTGAGCTTTTATCACATTAATTATGTAACATGTGTAAAAAGTTACTCTGAATTTATCTTATCTTTATTACATTTATCGCATATTAGTGTATATATAACACATTTACCATGCATACATTTTAAAGTACATATTAATATAGATTACACTTTTATTAGTCATTTCCTTCATTTTAAGAATCCCTCGTTTTCTCAATATAGCCATGTTTTAAATTATTAAAACAGTTCATGAATGTCAATTTATGATTTAAGAAGTTTATTTAAAGTTTAAAAGACCATTCTGAGCTATCATAAACAGATAAACAGGAACCCAGAAATGCCTTTCTCCTTTTATTTTGAGAGAGCGAGATAGTGTCTCACTCTGCTGCCCAGGCTGCTGTGCAGTGGCACTATCTTGTCTCACAGCTCACTGCAAACTCCACCTCCCAAGTAGCTGGGAGCCTCCCGAGTAGCTGGGATTACAGGCACATGCCACCACGCTCAGCTAATTTTTGTGTATTTTTGTGGAGATGGGGTTTCGCCGTGATGGCCAGGGTGGTCTCGAACTCCTGAGCTCAAGCAAGCAGCCTGCCTCAGTCTCTCAAAGTCCTGGGATTACATTACAGGTATGAGCCACTGTGCCTAGTCAACTTTTTCAAATTTAGTTCATTAACTTAAAAAAAAAAAAAAAGAGTGACAGAGTCTCGCTCTGTCCCCCAGGCTGGAGTGCAGCAGTGCAATCTCGTCTGACTGCAACCTCTGCCTTCCAGGTTCAAGGGATTCTCCCACCTCAGCCTCCCAAGTAGCTGGGATTATAGGCGTATACCACCATGCTTGGCTAATTTCTTATATTTTTGGTAAAGACAGGGTTTCACTGTGTTGGCCAGGCTGGTCTTGAGCTCCGGTCCTGAAGTGATCTGCCCACCTTGGCCTCACAAAGTGCTGGGATTACAGGCATGAGCCACCATACCAACCCAACATTTCTTAATCTGTGAAATTAGCCTTATACTCCAAATTTCTGACATATTTAGTATAAAACTGAGTATGTTTCTTGACTAATTACTGTTTATCTATTTGATAAGTTCTTACACAATGCCTTTCAAGGAACATTCAGAAGATAGAAAACTAAACGACATTGACACAATTGGCTTTTTCTTATGACCAATATGAATATGAATCAGAAATACATCATATGTGATAGACAAATTGTCCCTTTTGATATTATTCTCTTTTGAATGCTTTTATACAGTAAATTTGTTTCAACTTATTAAAAGAAAATTTTGATTAAAATTATATTTAATGATGCTGAAAGATTGCATTTTTTCCTCTTGCTTTCTATGTATGATTATCAATGCATATGCATCATTTCTGACTCTGTGTGTGTATAGCAGATTCAACTGACAGCAATAATTTAAGCATACTCTATGGTCTAAGAAGAGTGTTGGTTCAGAATTCTGAGCCAAGGAACCCGGGAGCGGCCAATCTAGAGGTTTACTCTCTCTATGAAGGACATCTGAACCCCTGGTCCATTTTGTGGACTGCAGGATATGCAAGGAATCAAGAGGCCTTTTGTTTTGAACTAGACATGGATGTTGCTAGGTAGAGGGTGCTAAGTGACAATGGCTATGTAAACTGCATGCTACAAACAGTAGTGGTCTTCCTGTCTGGCCCACCACTCCTTGACTGCCCCATACATAAATCCTCAATAAACCCTATGTCTTTGTTTTTTGGGTCTGTGTCTCCTCTGTCCTCTTGGACATAATGCCATCCCTATTGGATTCAATAGGGGTTAGTCAAAACCGTGTGATGTTTAATTCGTACTTATATATGGTCTTCTATATTTATCAATTAAATACATTTATAAAGAAACTAAATATTAAAACTTTCTTATTAATCACCAGTGTAAATAAAAGTAAAAAAGAGCTATTAAAACACATTTTAAAGCTAAATATTAAGGTTACAATTTTAATATAAAGATGCTGCTTTTAAATGTAAAATTCAATGAATTTGTGCAAAAGTTTTCAAAGCTTAATAAAACAAAATTTAACAAAAGTTATGTTCATATTTGAAAGCACAGCATAGATTTAACAAAAATAACTGTCATAAGTTTCTGAAAACTTTTCTAGGACTTTGAAACCTAACTCATCAGATAGAGCTTCAAAATACAGAGCTTTGTATATGAAGTAGAAATTTATCCTGTAGATGAAGGGAACATCTGGGCAGACTCAGATGAAAACAGAATGCCACAATCAGCTTATAATACAAGCCAATTCAAATGGAAAGAGGCTATTCTCAAAAAAGAAAACCCATTTTGAGAATAAAGGAACATACTCAAAACCTACAATTTATTCTTAATGATGCTTCATTTTTCATTTGCTTTATAGCAGCCTTCTACCCTGGGGCAAAGACTGACAGACTATTCCTTAGTTCCTTAATTTTAGCTGTCCCCTTAACTATGACTCTGGGGCTGAAATACATAAACAGGGCAATAAATCAGAAGGAACAAAGAACCTTTAAGACTATAAGGCAGTGGAAGGAAGGAAAGTATGTTGAACAATTCCCTTTACATGCATCCTTAATAATTGATAACAGATATCTAGTTTACTGAGTCCAGTTATACATTTTTTAGACAGATCTATGGTTTATATTGTTCCTTGTATCTTTAAGCAATACAGAGTGCTGTTTCACATTTTCTTCGTGTTATACTCTAGTCAATTCACTTAAAATTAGAATAAACTGCATTTAGTTTTAGAAATATTCATACTTGCCATTCCCTCTGCATATTGAAAATATATAATTTTGTTGGTTTGAAGTGTTGAGGCTCAAAAACTGAAACCACCTTTGCAAAAATTATAACAGAAACTTTTGACAGTGAAAGATGTCTGACCTAACTGACTTCATCTTGCTTTTAACCTCCAAGCTGTCCTTGTTCATTCCTGGGTGTAGGCCGAAATAACTTAGGGAGGGACTTAGTTTATAGTTAAACTTTGAAATGACAATAACAGCTTTTTCTCAAAACAAATCCCCTTCCTGCCTGGGGACTAAACTGCCTTTGTAGGACTAACAAATTAGCTACAAGATTAGAAGTTATGGTTTAGGAGTCATGCAGCTAAAGGCTGCAAGATTTTGAACCTTTCCAAATTGCTCTTGGAGGTAACATCACTATTGTTAAACCTAAGATTAGTGCTTAATATCTTTTGCAGACACTGCATTAGATGGATCAGCTGGTACCACTCAGATGGATAAGCTGTCTCATCTGGTCTTGTGAACCCCACCCAGGAATCGACTTATCACAAGAGGACAGCATTGACTCCCTATGATTTCTTCAATGACCTGACCAATAAGCACTCTCAACTTTCCATCCCACTACCCACCAAATTATCCTTAAAAACCCTGATCCCTGACTTTTTGGAAGACTGATTTGTGTTGGGTGATATACCAGAGCCCCAGCAATGGAAAATGACTGGCTTGTAGACAGTAAAAAGAATTTACCCACAATGGTATAGGTTTGGAAAGGAAAGTTTTATTGAAAAAAAGAAAAAGAAGAAGAAGAAGAAAGAAAGAAAGAACACTGCAGAAGAGTGCAGCAGGGCATCTGAGCAAGAAAAGAATGAGTGTACCACATGGATTTTTACTTAGCGGTATTTATGGACCTTAAAGTGGAATCTTAAGGGTAATTCAGACCATATCAGCAGCCATGTAGGTCATGATAAATGATTACACTTGTAGACATTTTGATGTCTCGATGATAGTAACAGGAGACAGACAAATTCCGAGGCAGACGAACAGGTCCCTTCAAGCCAAAGACAGCTTGATGCCTGAAAACTGAGCTTCCAGTTCCACATTGAGTCTGTGACCAGAGTAAGAACCTTCTCGATGTCTTTTAGCCAATTGAATGGTGCTTTTTCCAGGCCTTCCCATGCATCAATCAGCATGCACTCCCCAATCTAAGCCCATAAAAAGCCTAGACTCATCCTCACAGGTGACTATCTGCTTTCAGGCCCCTTCTCACACACAGGGGTACCCACTTCCAGTCCCTCTCATGTCAAGAGCTTTCCTGTCACTCAGTAAAATTCTTCTCAGCCTTGCTCACTCTCCACTGTCTGCATACCTCACTCCTCTTCATCTTGGGGAAAGAACCTAGAACCCACCAAATGGCGGGTGTGAAAAGAGCTAATAGTGCTTAATTGCACTCCCACTAACCAAGCTATGGGAGTGAAAAAACCGCTAGGTGCCTTATGCAGCCATTCACTGAGCTGTGGGCACTGGGACCAAATGAGCTTGCAAGCTGCAGGACTGAAGGAGCTGTGATATGCTCGCATTCCCTGAGCTGCAGGCAACAGGAACGAGAGTAAGCTGTAACACTTCTTGGGGACTTAGACCTCGGGACTCCCTGAGCGAGAGCTGTAACACCCTTTGGAGCTCTATGGCTGTTGGCATATCCAATTTTGGGGCACCATCACATTCCTCTCATCCAGATGCCAGTGCCCAAGGTAGAAGCTGGTTACAACCTGCCCAGTCCAGCCACAGGCTGAACATGGATCCCACAGCGGGCATGAGATCTGGGCCATTGCATGAGCCAAGCTCAGCCTCCTGGGCTGAGTGGGTGGAGTGAGCCCAATGGGCCTCAGTGAGGCTTCAGGCAGAGGTCACAGCAGCTGCAGAGATTTCTCGTTGGCAAAGCAGCACTGCAAAACATCCTGTAACATTTCTGGGGGCTCATCTGGGATTGGCAGAAGAGTGAATAAGAGTGGACCTCTTTCACTTTCATTCCAAGGCTTCTTCAGATTTTTTTTCCCAAAAACATAAGAGGCATTGGGCCTCTGTTAACCAGTTAAGAGTGAATGGCATGCCTTCAGAGTACAGGCTTGCTGGGGGGGATGTTGTCAATCGCCCATCACCCTTTGGTGTTGGGAACGTTGGCTTTGTTTCAATCCAATTTTCCTTCATGGAGGTCTAGCCATTGCATGGAATTGGAAGGAACTCCTGGGGTAATTACCTGGCTGAGGCTATACTTTGATGTTACCCAAAAGACCCCTGGACTGACTCCAGTCCCCAACATCCCATTAGGGTGTTGGCATTAGGACCTCCAATCTTTCCTATGGCATTATCCTTCTTTCTTTCATGGCTTTTATCTCTTCTTTATATATTAATTCAATGTTAACAGTGTTGTTGCAAAGCACAGAGATAATACAAGTGGGTAGAATGTGCATTTGGCTTAGTCATTAGGAGTGTAATTCAGAACAATGTGTTTTCTGTCTATTTTTAGAAGCAAGGAGGATATAATGATTGAGAGTTTTCTTTCCCCTGTTGAAGAAACCCATTAGCAGAGGGCAAGATTCTACTTTCCCCCAGGAACCTTTCCTCCCCTGCACTTAAGGTTTTTATGTTTTCCCACCACATTAGCAGTCAACATAGTCCTGTGAATACAGAGAGCTTTTCTATGTGAGGGATTATTTTTTTCCTCTTGGGAGACATCTTATTAGGCCAATTCCTGGGACTCAATTTCTGTCCCTTGTTTGAGGAGGATCTGGTTTTACAGCTTCACTTTAACATCACTCCAATATATTTTCCAAGCTTTGGTTTGGAGCCCTAGAAAGGAAATTAGATCTGAGGGACCCAGAGGCAGCCAACAGCAGAAGACTAGAGTGCAGTGCAGGTGAGCATGACTATTGCTGCCAACTAGGCCTTACCATTTCATGGGTGAAGAACTTGCTCACATCCATAGTACTGATGAGGTCTAGGGAACCCAAAGGTTACCGACAGCAAAAGGCTAGGGTACAGCATAGGTAAGGGCGACTACCCCTACTGACTACGCATTCCCACTTCATGGGTGGAGGTCGCACTTGTATTCATGCACGGCACCTATAGAAGCTACCAAGACTCAGGGAAGGAAAGGGTGGCACCTATAGAGGCTGTTAAGACTTGGGGAAGAAAAGGACACTTTTTTTTTCTGCACATACCCTGGGTTTTCACTGAAAGAGAGAAAGGAGCTAAGAGATGCCTTTTACCCTCTCTTTCAAATGAGTAACAAACCATCTTCAGCCTGTATTCCTCTTGAGTGCATCCTGAAATCACTGGGACTCCTTTGACCCTCAGACTCTGGAGAAAAAAATACCTTATATTCCTTTTCACGAGGGCCTAGCTTAGTTATAAGTTGCAAAGGGCAATTCCAAACACCAGAGGTGCCTCCAACTTGGGAGTCAGCTAAAGCCTTTAACCCAATATTTTCCCTCACCTCTTAGCTGTAGTTTGGGAGACCTCATATTTACCCAAACCTTTTAAATCATGCCTGAAAGCCCAACGCCTCTGCTGAGCATGGATATCTTAGCTCGTATGGGAACCACCATCCTTATGGCTCCAGGACAGACTCTTTGTCTCCTCCTAGTGGAGACCAATATTAAATCAGAAACTTGGGCAACTCAAGGGAAAATTGGCAGAGCCACAACTGCCATACCGATCTGGATCCACCTTAAGGACCCTACCTCCTTCCCTAATCAGAGACAATATCCCTAAAACCAGAAATTAGGAATGGGTTAGAAGCCACCATCAATACCTTGAGGATGCAGGGCTTCCTCAAACCCTGAAACAACCCTCATAATACCCCAGTATTGGAAGTACATTAACCCAACAGAGAATGGAGATTGGTCCAGGACCTCTGCCTCATTAATGAGTCTGTGGTTTGAATTCACCTGGTGGTTCCCAAACCCTATTCCCTGCTTACTCAAATACCTAAGGGAACTAATAGCTCACAGTCTATGACATAAAGGATATCTTTTTATGCATACTGTTACAACCCAACTCCCAATATTAGTTTGCATTCAAGGATCCCTTCAACCAGACCACTCAACTAACCTGTGCAGTGTTACCTCAGGGATTGAGAGACAGACCCCATTTGTTTGGGCAGGAGTTGTCAAAGTATCTCCGAGTTCCTTTATTCTCAGGTTGAAGTTTTACTATATGTAAATCACATTCTCCTTTGTGCCCCAGCTGAGGAAATCTGTCAGGAGGACAGTAAGGCTCTTAATTTTCTGGCTAACAGAGGATATAAGGTCTCAAAATCTAAGGCTCAGCTCCCTCCGACTTCAGTGAAGTACATAGGTCTAGTCTTGTTAGAGGGGACCAGGGCAGTAACGGAATAAAGAATTAAACCCATCTCCTCCTTCCGCTCCTCAAAACCCTCAAGCAACTGAAGGGATTCTTGGGCATTACAGGACTCTGCAGATTATATATACCTGGCTATGGTGAAATAGCTCATCCCTTATATCACCTAATAAGGGAGACCCAGGCAGCTAAGACTCACTCTCTAATTTGGGAACAAGAGACTAAAAGAGTCTTTGACCAATTGAAACAACCTTGAGGCTTGCTTGAGGCATCTGTCCTTAGTCTTCCCATAGCAAAGACTTTTAATCTTTATGTATCACAAAGAAAGGAAATGGCCCTGGGAGTTCTAACCTGGGTCTGAGGTCCAGCCCAGCAGCCCATAGGTTACCTAAACAAGGAGCTGGGTTTGGTAGCTAAAGGATGGCCAGCCTACCTCTGGGCAGTTGCAGCAGTAGCTTTGCTGATACCAAAGGCTACTAAGTTAACCATGGGGAATAACTTAACCATTTATACCCCCACATAATGTGGCAGGACTGCTGTCTTCTAAGGGGAGTCTCTGGCTAATGGACAACTGCTTCCTCAAATATCAAGCTCTGCTATTAGAGGGATCTGCAGTACAGTTAAGAACCTGTCCATCCCCAACCCAGCCACCTTCCTCCCAAAGGAAGCTGGGGAGCTTGAACATGACTGCAAACAGTAGCGCAAACCTATGTGGCCAAGGAGGACCTCAAAGAAACCCTCTTAGAGAACTCAGACTGGACTCTCTTTACAAAAAGAAGTTCCTTTGTAGAACAAGGGATCCATAAAGCAGGGTATGCAATAGTCAGCCTGAGTGACACTACTGAGAGCATGCCTCTCCTCGGGTGCAAGTACTCAACTAGCTGAGCTAATTGCCCTCCCAAGGGCACTTGAATTAAGCAAAGGGAAAGCAGTTAACATTTATGCTGAATCTAAGCATGTTTTCCTAGTCCTCCATGCCCATGCCACTATCTGGAAAGGGATAGATTTCCTCACAGCAAATGGGTCTTCCATTAAATACTATCAGAAAATTAACAGACTGTTTTTCTCAGTTTTCCTCCCATGTGAAGTGCCAGCAACACATTTTAAAGGCCACCAACATGGGATGAAATATCTGAGGAAATAAGTTGGCAGACAAAGCAGCTAAATTGGCAGTGAGAGGGCCCTAGATTTATGATCCATTTGAGGTCCCTCTGATCTGGGAGGACTCCACAAGAGAAACAAAATATCAATATTATCCTGTGGAAATACAATGGGCCACCTCTTGAGGATACAACTTTCAGTCCTCAGGATAACTACAGTCAGAAGATGGCAAACTTCATCTTCAGCTTCTAGCCAATGGAAAGTTATTAAAATCATTCACAAACCTTCTACCTAGGTAAGGATAAAACATATCAATTGGCCTAGAGGTTGTTCTCAGGTAAAATCTGCTAAAATAGTGAAATAGGTCATTAATGCTTATGAGATTTGCCTTAAAATAATCTCAATTGACAGCATCTCCCCCCTGAAAAACAAAGAATGGGAGGCTACCCAGGGGAAGACTGGCAGATGAATTTCACCCATATGCCAAAGATAAGGGACATCCAGTACTTACTGGTATGGGTAGATAGCATTTTTAACTGGGTAGAAGCATTTTTATGTCAAACAGAGAAAGCCTATGCAGTGATAAAAGTACTAATTAATGAGATAATTCACCACTTTGGGCTCCCTATGTACCTCCAGAGTGATAATGGTCCCTTGTTCAAGGTAGCTGTAAGCCAGGGGGTCTCAAAGGCACTAGGCATACAATATCATCTTCATTGTGCTTGGAGACCACAATCCTCAGGAAAGGTAGAAAAGACAAATGATTTTATCAAAAGGCACTTCAGAAAACTGTCTCTCAGGATACTCATCTCCCCTGGATTACTTTTCTTTCCAGAAATGTTCCTTTGAAGCTGGGTTTAATCCCTTTCAAAAGATATATAGATGCCTTTTCTCATCAATGATTTCTTAGTAAACCAAGAAACCTCCGGTCTGATTAAACATGTAACTTCTTTGGCCCATTTCCAACAGGAACTAAAACAACTGTCGGAAGCCCAACCTCATGAACTAGAGCCCCTTCTATTCAACCCACGGGACTAAGTTCTGATCAAGGCACTTCCTTCCTTTTCTCTCTCTCTGCCCACGTTGGGAGGTACCTCACACTGTACTTCTCTGTGCTTCTTCAGCAGTGAAAGTCATTGGAATAGATTCTTGGATTCATTATACTTGAGTAAAGACCTTGGAAAGTGACAGAATTTCCTCTGTTGACCCAGAGGAGCACCTGAAGCACCAGTGTGAAGAAATTGGAGACCTCAAGCTAAAGATCACAAAACATAAGTGTCACTAACATTTTATGGATAGCCTCTTTATAGTCTCACCTATGCTTGCTGTTCTTGCCTTCATTCTATTCCTCACCATAAGGCATCTTTGCCAAAGATCCCTTAATCCTGAAAGCCTATGAGATTATCTATTCTCCTAAACAGCCATCTCTTTTCTAAAGTTTAGCTTCTCTGCCACCATTAAAGACTTACTTTCACCAGGGTGAAACAGCTCTGATCAAAACATCGTTTTCAGAATGATTAGTCTATTTTACTTCTCATTTCTGTTACCTTTGGCATTCAATTTTTTTCCTTTTAGTTCCTCTTTAATATTCATATTTGATCCATGCATAGTTAGCCTCCTTTTAAAATTTGTTTCTTCTTACCTAGAGACCATCAAACTCCAAATGGTCATGGAAATGGAGCCTCGGATGATGGCTCTTTTTACTGGGGACCCTTAGGTAGACCTCTGAAAGACATCTGACTGCTGTTTTCCCAAAAACAACACCCCCTGTCAACATGAAGCAGTTAGACCTGTCACCATCCCTGTCATAATGTCAGTTAGATGTACCTCTTCAGAGGGAGGATTGAGAGGGGCAGAAAACAGTCAAATTCCTAGCCAGACAGTGTCGTGTCCCCAGTGAAACCTGACCGTAGAGCCAAGGACAGTCTAAAGCCTGAGAACTGAGCTTCCAGTTCCAGGTGGAATCCACAACCAGAGTGAGGACTTCCTTGATGCCTTTTAGCCAATTGAATACTGCTTCTTCCAGGCTCACCCATGAACCAATCGGCGTGCACTCCCTCATAAAAACCTTGGACTCAGCCTCACAGGTGGCTACCCACTTTTGGTTCCCCTCTCAGAGGGCTACCCACTTCTGGTTCCTTCTCATATAGAGAGCTTTTCTGTCAATAAAATCCTCTGCCTTGCTCACTCTCCAGTGTCCACGTAGTTCATTCCTCTTGGTCATGGGACGAGAACCCACAATCCACTGAACAGTGGGTGCGAAAGAGCTGTAATATACACTCCTGCTTGCTGAGCAACAGGAGTGAAAAAACTGCTGAGAGTCACATGCCCTCATTCTCCAACCTGCAGTGGCAAATCCAAATGAGCTGTGACATGTGCCCCTTTACTGAGCTGTGAGCAGTGGGACTGAATGTGCTGTGACATGCCCTTGTTTGCCGAGCTTCAGGAATGAGAGAGAGCTGTAACACTTCTTGGGGTCTTGGACCTTGGGAGTCGCTGGGCAAGATCTGTAGCATTCCTCAGAGCTGTGCAGTTGCTGGCATCTTTGAGATATCAGTTGCCACTGCGTTCCCCTTATCCAGATGCTGGTGCCCAAGGTGGAAGCTGGTTGTGGCATGACCATTCCAGCTACCAGCTGAGTGTGGATCCCATGATGGGTGTGGGATCTGGGACGGGGCACAAACCAAGTGCAGCCTACTAGGCTGAGTGGGCAGAGTGAGCCTGATGGGTCCAAGTGAGGCCTCAGGCAGAGGTCACAGTGGCCACAGAGATTTTCAGCTGGCAAAAGCAGCACTGAAAGAATCCTGTAACCCTAATGTCAGTAAAGGTTACATTATGAGTCTCAACATACATGCATTCCAGAGATGAATAGAAATTCCGGTTACTTATAAATTATTGCGAAAGAAGCCTGGTACCAGCTGCTGGCTTTAGATAATAGGGAAGTCTAATTACTTCTAAATTTTTCAGATAAGGAGTTTTGAGTTTGGATGATCTGCTTGATGGCCACTAGGTGATTTTTGCTCTCCTAAATTTGAGTAATAATCAAACTAATTTGGTCTTCAGTACAGCTGGCTCTGAATGAATTAAACTTGTTCTCTATTGCAATTTTCTGGTCTTGATAAATCAGCTGTGTCTATGCAGTGGGAAGGAGAACCTGGTGGGTGGTTACAAAACGAATACCCCAAAATATGATGTTTTGTCATGTTGAACTGAAGAAACCTCAAGGCCTCTCTGACCTCCCCCATTATTTAATCAATCTGCCTCATATCAGTGATTTTCAGTGAACCTCCAGGGGGCCAAAGGCCATGGCCCCCACAGAAGCAAAGCTTCATTCACTGTCTTTTCAAAAGAAATACATTGGTGCTGTAGCCAACAATACCCTGAATTTAAAGTTTCTCCTTAAATTTAAAACTTCTAAGACAAGCTTAATTTACCAACTCCAAAACACAGGTATTAAAACTTTTTAGCCTTTTGGATTGTTAGAGTCCAGATCTTAACTGGATTTTTTTCTTTCACAATTTAAATGTTCTATAATTTAATAGCTGAACTATGTTTTACATGTGATGAAATATTGACGATAATTTAAGACACCTTCAACCTAACAACTAGAAACATGATTATTAAGGTAAACAATTGTCACATCAGCATTTATTATAATTTTATTTCTAGTCATTTATTTAAAAGCACAGTGAGGTCAGAAGGAAAGCTCGAGAATGGGGAGCTGGGTACAGTGGATTTTGGAGTGTGAAGGAAATAAAAATATTTTACCCCAAAAGATATTAATTTGGCATATTTTTAAGTGGCCCTTCAGAGCTGTCTTCTGTGGGGGAAATTTGCATTTGCAAGAGAATTTACATTAATGCAGCCAGCCCTTCTCTTATCCAGATTAACTGAGAAAGATTAACTGACAGTCGGACACATTCAAAAGTCTGAAAAAAGACTTTTACCATGTATTCTCTCCAAGCGCTGCTGCCTGTGAAGCCTCATCTATATAACACCACCACCTTTACTAGCTAAGCGTCTTCTTCCCTCCCTCCCAGAATCTGTCTTGCCACTAAGACCTGATTTACCAGCATAACCTGTTTTGGGCCAGGTTCTGAACCCACATTCTTTCTGCAACCTCAAGATGATGCATAAGCATCTGTACCACACTGGGGCTAAGGTCTTCATTTTGAAGCCTCCTATGCATATATATTACACAAATTTATATGCCTTTTTTTATTAATCTGCCCTTTGCAAGTTGGTTTTTCAGCAAAATTTCAGAGGGCCAAGGGTGAAATCATCTTTACAAAAATTATAACTGAGGAAATAATGACAATGAAAGAGATCAGACCTAACCAACTCCACCTTGCTTCAAACCTTTAAGCTGTCCTTGTTTGTTCCTGGGCATAGGCTGAACTAACCTTGGAAATGAATTTAGATTATAGTTTAACTCTGAAACAAAAATAGCCCTTTCTTTAAAAAAAAAAAAAAAAAAAAAAAAAA
>NW_016804242.1:169366-320716 GCF_001698545.2 Rhinopithecus bieti
AAAAAAAAAAAAAAAAAAAAAAAAAACCTCTTCTTGTCTAAGGACCAGTCTGCCTTTGTCGGACTAACAAATTAGCTACAAGATTAGAAAGTAAGGTTTAGGGATCACGCAGCCTCCAGCTGCAACAGCCTGAACATCCCCAAATTGCCCCTAGGAATAACATCACTATTGTAAACCCTAAGATCAGCACCTGAGATATTTTGCAGGCCATGCAACTTGATGGATCACTTGACACCACCCAGAAGGTCAATCTAGTTCAACGATCCCACCCAGGGACAGAAGACAGCAAGGAAAACTCACTTTGACCCCTATAATTGTACCTCCAACCCGACCAGTTGGCATGCCCCACTTCCTGAGCCCCTACCCACCAAATTATTGTTAAAAACTCTGATTTCCTAGTGCTTGGGGAGACCAATTTGAGTAATAATAAAACTCTAGTCTCCCACACAGCCAGCTCTGCATGAATTACTCTTTCTCCATTGCAATTCCCCTGTCTTGATAAATCAGCTCTATCTGGGCACTGGGCAAAGTGAACCTGTTGAGTGGCTACAAGGGTTCCCCTTGGGCCCTGCAGTTGGACAAATTGACCTAGTTATTTGTCATTTCCCATCAAAATGATTGTTAAGTAAAATTTATAGAAAGCTATTATTTGAACTGGGCTTCCACACTATGCCCAACAGGCCAAACCAAAATGAAGTTACTTATGCTGAAGTTCCAAGCCACCAAACCAAAACTAAGTTGTTTATCTGATCTTTCAAGAAATCAGGAGAGAGATTATAGCTGCAGGAGCCAGAGGAAAACTTTCCCTTCACCCTCTGAAGTTTCACTGAAAAATCAACTTACAAAAGACAAATTGAAGAGGAAGCATACAGATTTGTTACCAATCATACAAGGGAGAACTACAATGTAATTATCCTACCCTGGAATGGTGCTCAGACATTTTCATATCATCCTGAGGTTACAGAAAGAATAAGGGCTTGGATTGCTGGCAAAACAGGTTAAGGTGATGGTACAGCTTGGCTCTGTGTCCCTACCCAAATCTCATCATGTAGCTTCCATTATTCCCATGTGTTGTGGGAAGGACTTGGTGGGAGATAATTGAATTGTGAGGGTGGGTCTTTCCCATGCTATTCTCGTGATAGTGGATAAATCTCACGAGATCTGATGGTTTTAAAAATGGGAGCTTTCCTGCACAAGCTCTCTTTCTCTTTGCCTGCTGCCATCCATGTAAGATGTGACTTGCTCCTCCTTGCCTTCTGACATTATTGTGAGGCCTCCCCAGGCATGTGGAACTGTAAGATGATTTAAAATCTTTTTCTTCCCAGTTTCAGATATGTCTTTAACATCTGCATGAAAACTGACTAATACAGATGGTAAAGCAGGTTATGAGAAGGGGAGAAGAGGAGGCCTGGCTAGCAAGGATAGTCTTGTTGTGTAAATGAAACTTACCCTCTGAGGATAGCAGCCCTCAGAGAGAATAGATAGTAAATGCTTTTAAAAACCTTTAAAAGTGTTGAACTCTCAGTTAATTTTTCCTGGATCCAGACAAGGAGAGGGCTCAGAGAAAACCTGGATTCACTAATGTAGATATTCTACAGATGCAAATCTCTCACATAAAAGATAGCCCTTCAGAGTTATTTCAGTTTGCTGTCTCTCTGAACAGCCATCTCAAAATATGTCAAAGAAATCTATTTTGGGGTAAAATATTTTTATTTCCTTCATAGCAGAATCTCCAAACTGGTCAGTTTCAGCCAGCAAAAGGAAGTAACCTTTACAAGGAAAGCAACTTCAAAACACCAATTGTCTTTTTGTTCTGTTTCTGCTATCTTTAGCACTTTTCTGTCTTTAAAGCCAAATAATTGCTCAGCTCATCAGGATATTAATTTTATTTTATCGAATAATGTGTTGTCTGCTTCTAAAATTGCAAATAAAAGCCAATTAGGATATTTAAACTAAGTTTGTTGTAATTTTGTCTTTTGACAGTATCCAGTTCCCAGAAGGAGACCCAAAGCACTGCTGAAAATTTATGAGACTTACTGAGGAACACAGGAGAGGCACCATTGACCCCTTCACGGATCCCCTTTCTTCCTTATGGAGCGCTACATGTTGCAACTTCATTTTAGGTCAGACTCCACTCCGTTCGCATTGAGTGTCCCCCCTACCCAGATCTTTTTGGCTTTTTAATCCAGGTTTAGATTGTGCTGTAAAAAGAGTACCAACGTTGGGGTTTATGGTTGACAAGTCACTGACAAGAGTGAAAGTAACAACAGAAACAGGATTGGGTTCTGTAGGGAGGGCTGTTTGACTAAGTCAGAAACTAGCAGTAAATGGCAATTACCGCAGGAAGTGTGAACTTTGGCTTTTGAAAGTTTTCAGAAATTTATTCTTTTTTTCTTGCATACTTAGGTAGAGAATAATTATTAGCCATGTTGGTCAAAGCAATCTCAGAGCCAAAGACACAAACTTGATTGGTGGGCATGTTAGTGGCAGCAAATTTGTGCAGGTCTGGAGCAACGTCAATTCTTGCCTCGTCAGAAGAAAGAATTCAACTGAAGGGGCATAAGGCAGAAAAAGAGTGAGGCAAGTTTCAGAGCAGGAGTGGAAGTTTATCAAAAAGTTTTAGAGCAGGAAAGAAAGGAAAGTACATTTGGAAGAGACCCAACTGGGCAGTGTGAAGGCAATGTTAAAAGTGCCCCCATTTAACCTCGATCCTAGGACTTTATGTGAGGGCCCACTTCTGACCTCTTGCATCCTTTTCCATTCATTCTTCCTGAAAGGTGAGCTGCCCACATGTGCAGTGCCCTCCTTATGCTTGGGAGGTGAGCATGTACCACGTGTTTAGGAAGTTATATGCATGCCCACCTGGGTTTTCTTCCCTTTTCTTGTGGAATGCCCCCAGGAAGTCATACTCTGCTATTTTGTCCCTCAATGTGCATGCCTGAGCTCACTTGACCAATTCCTGAGATTTTATTGGAAGCTGATTACCAATGTCAAGTGTTTTTATCTGTTTGGGAAATTGTTTCTCCCTGTTGCCTGCAATTAATTATCACTTCAGTTTGAAAACTGTCAACCATCAGGAAGTTGCTTCTCCCTGGCACTGACTGCCAATTATTTTTAGAGAGCTAGTATGATAGCTGCTGAACCATCACCTGATGATTGCCTGACATTCCTGGTGGGGGTAGGGGTGGAGCTCTCTCCTGCCATGCTCATGCCTGACTAATTACCAGTAACAGGCATGGAATAGGCACTTAAGAGGTATTAGAGCAGTCACCACCAAAAATAAGACTCCCATGGTCACAAAAATGAGTTAGTTGATGTAGGTCACCCATCAGCTTCAAGAAAACTTTGTGCAACGAGGTACTCTGTGAAAGTAGTAGAATACACAATGCTCTGGTGTTTTCATCTTAGGCTTTTGTCTCTGCTCTGATTGACCCAAGGGCCAGAATAAAAACAAGATCCTTAATTCCTAAAGAACTGACCACTCCACTTTCCAGCTGTGCCTGCTTTTTATATGTATAAATATTAGGCACTGGTAACTGCAGATGCTTTTTTTAAAAGGCAGAATCTTTAAGATAATTGAGAATTACATTGGCCATTATATAGAACCTCCCAGATGAACAGTACTATACTTTAAAAAGGGCACTTAAAAATGAGAAGTACCAAATTAGGCTTACCCAAGGATTCCTATTGATGTGTGGATGCCTCTAGAAAGATTTCAGTAAAATTTTTATTGCATCTTTTAAAATACTTGTTTACAAAAGGCAATTAAAGAGCTTAAGAGACTAATTGATTTAAAAAATTGAATCTGCCAACCTTTAGCCTAGTTACTATTCCTCCCTAAAGGCATAAAGAAAGCTAAATAAAAAGTAATTTTGGCCCTCCTGTAAAGAAGGTTTGCTTCCTTTTCAGAGTTATCCATGTGGAGTCCAGGCATAGAAAATGCTTATTTGCCCTATTCATTAATGGAGCCCACCCTAAATAAACTGAGTAATCTAGTATCTAAGTTCTAGATTACTGAATCTAGAATTTAGAATTCTGTTTTAAAAGCCGAAGATTCTGTTTCTTAAAACAGAAACTGTTAGAGTAGGTAGCTAGGCAGACATGTGCAGGCAAGAGAGGCCTTTCCCTGACAGAAATGTCAAGGGGCCATCAGGTGATCAGATAGTTTGTCCAACTGTATCTCTAAAATAATAATTGGTCACACCTGGTGCCAGGAAAAAAAGGCAGTCTCAATAGAAAACACCTGAAGCTGTTGATAAGCAGCTTCCTGATAAGATCTTAGGAGTTGGGCTAGTGGGCTCAAGCATCCACACTAAGAGGCAAAATGGTAGAGTATAACTGGTACATGACCTTCCTCTAGGAACCTTCAACTGGTAAAGGAAAACCACCTCAAATGAGCATATGCGCAATTTCAGGAAACACTGCATACTGCCCCTCCCAAGTGCTGGCAGGCCACCGTGCATGTGGACAGCCCGCCTCAAGGAAGAATCCAGAGAGAAGAAATAAACCCTGGAACCATGCCAGTGTATAAAACCCCAAGCCAAGTGTTGGACAAGGCACTTGGACCGCTCAAGTTGACTGCTTGGCCCTCTTCCAACGGTACTTTATTTCCTTTTGCTCCTGCTCTAAAAGTTTTTAGTAAACTTTCATTCCTGCTCCAAAACTTGTCTTGGTTTCTCCCTCTACCTCAGGCTCCTCAGTCAAATTTTTTCCTTCAAGGAGGCAAGAATCCAGTTGCTACACACTCATATGAATTTGCTGCTGCTAACATACTTTGGTGCTGTGACTCAGATACATTACCTAGGTGTAAGATATCTCTCTGCCTTGCCTTCTTTGACTGGAGTTACTCAATCTTCATATGAGGTTTCCTTCTCCCCTTTTGCTCTCCTGCTTATTAACCAACCCTCAGGATGATTTGTCAGCCACAGTGGCTCTACTTCCCCCGGCTGATCTCTCAGCTCACCCTGATGGTGGCTCACAGGAGTGGAAAGAAACTTGGAGTCTGCAATGAGTAGACCTGAGACACTCATGGCCCTGCTTGACAGGAGGCTCATGAGAATGGTAGGGCTAAAGTCTAACACTGTGCAATGTCTGGGTTTTCCTCTGATTTATCAACTAAAATAAACTGTTTCCAAAAAATCTGCACTGCCTATTCTTCTGTTTTCTCTGTGTGTATTCTGAAATGGCTTTGAAAACCCACGAGACTATTCACCTTAGGGACAAGTCTGCCTATTCTGTGCTTTCACTTTGCATGCCTAATGACTTCCTTCTCTGCCTGAAACACACACTGTTATTCTTGGTGTGGCTCTTGCTGTGTTTTTGCAGCAGCAAAGAAACAGGCTCTCCTGAGGATGTCTTTTGGCTTGTTGCCAGGAAAGATATTAATTGGAATCCTGGCTCTGCCAGCTCCTTATGATTCACCATATACCTTTTGTCCCTGTTATTCTTCAGGGCCAAGTTTTTTTGGCTTTTGACGAAATTTGTCTGCCTTCATAGGATCTCAGTCTGTGGCCATTTAAGGACCCCACCTACTTGATTTTTTTTGAGCCAGCACCCCTTTGGGAGGAGGAAGAATTATTCCTTTGCCATTTGCGAGCCCTTATCCCAAGCCCCAAGTCCTTCAGAATTTCCTTCTATATGTCAAGAGGGCAAATCAACATTGCCCTCTCGAATCCAAGGGCTGTTGTTTTTGTGAGCATATGGAGACTTTCCATGAATATTCATCTTGCTTTCTCCCACTTCCTCCTGCAGCAAAAGAATTGTCCTGTCTGTTTAAGCATGTGTTTTCTGCATATTACTCCAGGAGGACCTGGAACCTCAAATACAAATTTTCCTCCATTCCTCTAATTACCTCCACACCTTTCTCAACACTTGACTTGTAAGGGAAAAAGACTTCTTAAATGAACATGCACACAACCTCAGTAAACACACTGTACATGTGTCCCCTCTCAAGTGCTGGCAGGCCACTGCACATGCGTCCCCTCCTAAGTCCTGGCAGGCCACTGCACCTGTGTCCCCTCCCAAGTGCTGGCAGGCCACTTCACATGCAAACAGCCCACTCCAAGGAAGAATCATGGGAAAAGAAAAACAAACCACAGAAACATGACAATGTATAAAACCCCAAGTCAAAGACTGGACAAGGCACTTGGATGGCTCAAGTTGCCCACTTGACCCTCTTCCAAGTTTACTTTACTTCCTTTTGTTCCTGCTCTGAAACTTTTTAATAAATTTTCACTCCTGCTCTAAAATTTGCCATTTCTTGCTCTACCTTATGCACCTGGGTAGAATTCTTTTCTCTAAGGCGGCAAGAATCAAGTTGCTGCAGACCCGTATGATGCACCACTGCTAACTAAACCAAATTAAAGAGACCACCTATGAACTAAATTAGGCTCAAAATATAACTTTTAACATTTAGCTATTTTGAAACTTTTGCAAAAAAAATTATATCTACAAAGGAAAATGATCAGAAATTCTTACAATGGGGGAGAGCATTGGTCTAAGCCAATCTCACCTTTGAGCATTTTAACTGTGCTTCCTACCTATACTTTTCTTTGTCTAGGCAAATAATGGCATTTAGGCAGGAAATTTAAGTTATGTGCCTTTGAGATGTAAATTTTCTACTTTGTTCTATATAAGATCTTTATCTTTAGAAATGTAAATTTAGGAAACTTTTTACATGGTTATTAAAAATGGAATGAATATAATGGACAGTGATGGGGTTAAAACAAAGGTCAAATCTACCAAAGATTATATGGAACAGAGGGACCCCCAGCTTGTCCCCTGAAATCACACTTCCCAAACCAGTCTACTCACTTTATACCAGTTTGGAGAAATTTACAAAGCCAAAGGGCAGAGATTACAGTGAGCAACCTGGATAAGAATTGCTTAGGGCAACAATCAAGTAGTTCATTCAAGAAAGGGAAACATATTCCTTAACTCCTCATCTGTAATGGATTTAACAGTCATTATACCTGTTGCAAAAACTATACCTGAGGAAATTATGACAGTGAGAGAAATATGACATGCTTGACTCTAACTTGTCTCTAGTCTCATATGTTGGCCGTCTTTGCTCATTCCTTGGGATGGGCCAAACTAACTTTAGAAGTAATTCAGTTTATGGTTGAAATAATAGCCCTTTTGAAAACCAAAACTCTTCTTGTAAAACAAATGAAAGGCCACTAAGTTACGATGAGAGGGGCTTTAATTCTGAATAATTTCCAGCCATTATTCTAGAGGTCATAAGATTTTCAACTTCCCCAATTACTCTTGAAGATAACATCACTATTACAGAACCTAAGATTGGCCTTTTGAGATGTCTCTTCAGATTTTTGCAATTCTGACAAGAAGGCCCCACCTGGACCTGCCAACCAGTCCTGTGCCCCCCAGCCAGCAACCTACTCAGCATAGGAGGACAGATTTGACTCCCTATGATTTCATCCCCTAGCCAACCAGTCAGCACTCCCAACTCACTGGCCCCCTACCCACCAAATTATTCTTACAAATTCTAATCTCTCAGAGAGACTGATCTGAGTAATAATAAAACTCCAGTCTCCCATACAGCTGGCTCTGTGTGAATTGAGCTCTTTATTGCAATTCCCCTGTCTCAATTAATTGGCTCTGTCTAGGCAGCAGGCAAGGAGAATCTATTGGGTGATACAGTCAAGGATGAAAGAAATTCTTAGAGTAAATAATTTTTGAAAAGACTGAATAGATTCTTAAAAGAATGGTTTCTGACAAGGTCTTTCTGAGTGTGCTGAAGTCTCCTCTCCCATGATAAAGTTAATCTTCCCCGGTTACTGGAATTCCCTGGGGAGAGAATTAATGGCAGTAGAGTTTCTTTTGGAGGATTTGTCTTTTGGCAGATGAGAGAAATTCAGAAACCCCACCCTGCGTTTTACTATTTTTCAAGTTCCTTTAGTTCAAAGTACAAGCATACCTCAGAGACATTGTGAACTCAGTTCTATGCTATAGAAATAAAGCAAATATCACAATAACATGAGTTCCACAATTTTTTGGTTACACAGTGTATATTAGTTATATTTATACAATAGTATAGTCTATTATGCAATATCATTATTTCTAGAAATACAATGTACATTCCTTAATTTAAAAATAACTTTATTGCTAAAAAGTGTTAGCTATCATCTGAGCCTTCAGAGAGTCAATCATTTTGCTGTTAGAGGGTCTTGGCTTGATGTTGATGGATGTTGACTGATCAGGGTGGTAGTAGCTGAAGGTAAGAGCAGAGACCCCGCTTAGGGGTTTGCCAGCCCCCCACCAACCCCAAGCATGAATGTAAAGGAAAATTCTTGAATTCTTTCAAAGGAAATTCCAGCTAGCCTTGAGAATTAAAGCACCCAATAAGGAAAAAGATATTAATAGCTTAAACAAGCTATTTAGTTTAAAATTTGTTTATAGCTTTTGGGAAGAGCTATTATTTAAACTACAAAGTAAGTAGCTTAAACAAGTCACCCAAGCAAGTCAAAGTCTCAGAGTGTTTTGGTTCTCTAGAGAAACTAAAAGATACATTCATTCTTATTTTTCAGAAACCAGGATGTTCACCAGACGGAAAATGCTGACTGCTGTCACCTAGACCTCAGATAAGAGAGAACTGAGGATTGAACTCTGGCTACCATTCTTCGTTCTGAGTTTCTTCTTGAGGGACCTAGAGAGTCACACCTTCAAGCCATTATTCTTACTAACCTGGTTGCTCTGATCCAGTAAATTATGGCTCGTTCTCATGGTCTGACTCTGGTTTGGCACTCTATAATGATTAACAGTTTCCCTTATCTTAACTAACCTATGTTAAGGCCAAACCTTAACATTTCTGTGTTTTTGAACAAAGCCTTGCTTCCTTAATCAATTGCAAACCAAAGAATCTCTGTATCTCTGAATCTTCTGAATCTTCTATAACCTGTAAGCCCCTGCTTCAAGATATCCTACTTTTTGGGAACAAACCAATGTATAATCTTCATGTATTGAATTATTATTTTTTTGCCTATTACTTCTGCTCTCCTGAAATGTACACCTGCCTAATAAACTCTTGCTTGTAAGCCATCAGAGTTCTTCTTAAGCATTAGCTGCCTGTCCTTCTTGTTTGGCACCCTGCAATAAACGCCCATCTTTCTCTAGCTGCAAACCTTGGAATCATTTGGCTTTCTGGTGCCAGGCAGCAAGCACAAGTTCAGTTCAATAACCAAGATTGGTGTGGCTGTTTAAATAAGGCAACAATGAAGTTTGCCACTTCGATTGACCATTTCATGCAATAATTCTCTGTAGCATATGCTTCTGTTTGACAGTATTTTAACTATAGCAGAACTTCTTCCCAAATTGAAGTCTCTCAAACTCTGATTCTGCTTTATTAATGAAGGTGTTATAATATTCTATATCTTTGTTTTTTCAACAATGTTTACACCATCTTTACCAGGAGTAGATTCCCTCTCAAGAAGCCACTTTCTTTGCTCCTCCTTAAAAAGCAACTGTCTTTTTTTTTTTTTTTTTTTTTTTTGGGAGATAGACTCTCACTCTGTCACCCAGGCTGGAGTGAAGTGGCACAGTCTCAGCTCACTGCAACCCCCAAACCTCCACCTCCCAGGTTCAAGTGATTCTCCTTCTTCAGCCTCCCAATAGCTGGGATTACAGGCATGCACCACCATGACCAGCTAATTTTTGTATTTTTAGTAGAGGCAAGGTTTCACCATGTTGGTCAGGCTGGTCTCAAACTCCTGACCTCATGATCCACCTGCCTCGGCCTCCCAAAGTGTTGGGATTACAGGTGTGAGCCACTGTGCCTGGCCAACTCCTTTGGATTTTTTAAGTTTTATCATGAAATTGCTGCAAGTTAGTCACATCTTCAGGTTCCACTTCTAATTCTAGTTATCTTGAGTGGATTTAGCACAATTCTTAAGAGCCCTAGAATTTTAAGAAAGGATAAGGAGCATTGGCTTCAACTTAAAGTCATCAGCTGCATTAGCTCCTAAGAGAGTAAGCCTATCCTCTGAAGCTATGAAGCCAGGCACTGACTTCCCTCTAGCTATGAAAGTCCTAGGTGGCATCTATTTTTAATAAAAGACTGTTTAATCGACATTGAAAATATCTTGTTTAGTGTAGCCACCTTCATGAACGAACTTAACTAGATCTTCTAGATAACTAGATACAGCTTCTATATCAGGGCTTGCTGCTTAACCTTGTACTTTTACGCTACGGAAACAGCTTCTTTTCTTCAACATCATGAACCAACCCCTGCTATCTTGAAACATCTCATTTTCAGCTTCCTCACCTCTCTCAGCCTTCACAGAATGAAAGTCAGGGTATTGCTCTGGATTAAGCTTTGGCTTAAGGGAATGTTGTAGCAGATTTCATCTTCTATCTAGACTACTAAAACTTTCTTCACATCAGTAAATAAGGTTATGTAATTTTCTTTTTATGTATGTGTTTACTGGAGTGGTACTTTTAATTTTCTTTAAAAACGTCCCGTGCATTCACAGCTTAACTGTTTGGCACAAGTTAAGCTAAAGTCTAGCATTTTTGGCACAAGTCTAGCTTTTGGTCTATCCCAGCTTTCAACGTGGATTTCTTACTAACGTGGCTTTCTTACTAAGCTTAATCATTTCTAGCTTTTGATTTAAGGTAAGATATGTGCAACTCTTTCTTTCATTGAACATTAGAGGCCATCGTAGGGTTATGAATTGGCCTAATTTCGATATTACTGTGTCTTAGGGAAGAGGGAGGCCTGAGAAAAGGAGGAGATGAGGGAACTGCCTGTTGTTGCAGGAGGTCAAACTGACAACATTTATGGATTAAATTTGCCATCTTATATTAGTGCAGTTTGTGGAACTCCAAAAGAACTACAATAGTAACATCAAAGATCACTGATTGCAGATCAACATAACAAATATAATTGTTCGAAATATTGCAAGAATTACCAAAATGTGACACAGAAACATGAAGCATATGCTGTTGGAAAAACTGTTGCTGATAGATTTGATTCAGGGTTACCACAAACCTTCAATTTGTAAAAAACACAGTATTTGTAAAGTTCTGCAAAGTATGATAAAATGAGGTAGGCCCAAAAATCGATCTACCAAAACAACATATTTTGCATAGCATTTTCCAAACTTCTTCAATGGTTAGTTTTGTTGAAGAAGCAATTCAAGCATAATTGTTAAGAACAAGTAAATTAGGTTAATATAAATGGGAAAAAACTTATAAATGAAGTTGTCATACCTTTTTCAATAACTTGAACTCTTAACATTATGCTAATATATGTAATAGATATTCATGAAATACCCAAGTCATTTCTAAATTAAACTGAAATATTAATTGCTGAATCTAAGTTTAAAGTATACATTTTTTGGCATCTTGCTTTTATGTGATATAGAGAAGCTAAATATGTTTCAGTTTGAAAACATGAAAAAATTATTATGAGGAAAGATACACTTTTTTATGGCTTTTAAAATTTGAAGTATTGCTGGTTAACATTTTGTTTTTCAGATTTAAAGAAACTTTTTAAAAAGCTATCTACAACTTACAGCAATTTGCTAAGGTATGCCTTTGTGATCAAAAATCGAAATATTTACTTTTTCCTATCTAATCCCTCCAAAATCCAGAAACTATTCATGAGTATTCTTTTATGGCAATATATGTTCATAAATTCAATAAAAATGTGCTTTCTTCATAAGAAAATATAATGGTAATATTGACTGTATTTCCAAGCCTTGGACTGGGATGCCATATTTCAGAATGTACATAAAATGAGTCTATAGGTATTGCAGGAAAAGTCTCAAGTATGCATTGGTTTGGCTTTCTAGCCTCGAGGTCTTTAGAAGTCCAACCTGATANGTGATCAAAATCGAAATATTTACTTTTCCTATCTAATCCCTCCAAAATCCAGAAACTATTCATGAGTATTCTTTTATGGCAATATATGTTCATAAATTCAATAAAATGTGCTTTCTTCATAAGAAAATATAATGGTAATATTGACTGTATTTCCAAGCCTTGGACTGGGATGCCATATTTCAGAATGTACATAAAATGAGTCTATAGGTATTGCAGGAAAAGTCTCAAGTATGCATTGGTTTGGCTTTCTAGCCTCGAGGTCTTTAGAAGTCCAACCTGATACTGCTTATCAAAAGTTTAGCAAAGCAAACTTGGACAAAAAGGGCTATGTTTTCAATTACTGTTCTTGGTGCACTTAAATAATTAGGCCAATTTTCATGAGACTAGACTTATTTTGCAAACAAAATTAGTCTAACTCTATCTTTGGTGTAAGTGGGGGAGACACTGTTAAGAGAAAAATTATATTGATGAAGAAAAACTATAGTGTACCTGTTATTAGACTGTAGCCCTGCTTATTGTTTTTGAGTTTTTGTTATCTACCTGTGGACTAGACTGGATCCTGAATTCTATTTTCCTCCAATATCTAACTACATCCAATATCTGACTATATTTCCTCCAATATCTGGCTTCAACCCTGCAAGAACTGCTCTGTTACTGAATCCCTATAAATTGAAGTTGGACAACCTGATGTAAATTTCAAGGACCAATCTCATGTTTGATGTGTGAGTTACACAGAGAATTTAACAATAACTAGAGACATTCAACCTGCAAACCAGGATAAGAAGTTGATGACTTCATGTTGTGGACAGCTTTTTCCAAGACATGCTGAGACCAAAACCCAAAACGATGGTGACTGAGAGCAGCATTGATGATTTAAGTTTCAATCACACTCTAAAAGGGAGGAAATTTTAAGCAAAATTTATGGAAGGTAGATTGTGTGCAGTAGCTCACACCTGTAACCCTAGCACTTTGGGAAGCTGAGCTGGGGGGACTGCTTGAGCCCAAGAGTTCAAGACCAGCCTAGGCAACATAGGGAGGCCTCGTCTCTACAAAAAATAAAAAATTAGCCAGGCATTGTGGCTTTTATCTGTGGTCCCAGCTTATCAGGAAACTGAGGCAAGAGGATTGCTTAAGCCCAGGAGTTCGAGGCTGCAATGAGCTATGATCACACCACTGCATTTTAGTCTGGGCAACAGAAGGAGATCCTATCTCTAAAAAAGTAAATAAATAAAATAGAATAAAATAAAATTACAAAAGGCCATTTGGTTTGGACTGAGCTTCTACACTAGTCTCTTATGCCGAAGTTCCACCAAGCCAAAACCAAGTTGTTCATCTGACCTTTCAAGAAATCAGGAGAGTGAGAGATAATAGCCAAATCCACAAACAGGCCAGTTTTAGCTGTGATATAAGAAAGTCCCTCTATTTAACCTTTATCAGGAAAATAGATTTGAAATGACCAATGACTTTTTGTTCTGTTTCTGCTTTCCTCTACCCCTTTCTGTCTATAAAGCCAACCTCTCTGCTCTTTCAACCATACTTAGATACATATTAATGTTATAGTAATTACATGTAAGTAAACAATTGAACTGTATGGAAAAGTAGTGTATTCATCTGTTTTCACATTGCTACTGCTATACCTGAGACTGCATAATTTATTTAAAAAAGAGGTTTAATTGGCTCCCAGTTC
The DNA here is from genome assembly GCF_001698545.2 of Rhinopithecus bieti. Classification (NCBI taxonomy): domain Eukaryota; kingdom Metazoa; phylum Chordata; class Mammalia; order Primates; family Cercopithecidae; genus Rhinopithecus; species Rhinopithecus bieti. The sequence goes on from NW_016804242.1 coordinate 182,895, forward strand.
CACAGGCTGTACAGGAAGCATAGCACCTTCTGGGAAGGCCTCAAGAAACTCTCAGTCACAGTGAAAGGCAAGGGAGAGCAGGCACTTCTCATGGCCAGGGCAGGAGGAAAACAGAAAGCAGGGAGGTGCTATACACTTTTAAACAACCAGATCTCTATTATAAGAACAGCACTAGGGTGATGGTGCTAAACCATTAGAAGCTGCCCCCATGGTGCAATCACCTCCCACCAGGCCCCACTTTCAGCACTGGGGATTACATTTCAGTATGAGATTTGGGTGGGGACATAGATTCAAACCATATTAAGTTGCAATGCTTTTTTGTGATTATTATCTAACTCTATGTGAGTAAGGGAAATTAACACATTCACTCAAAAATTCACTTTTTTCTGTATTTTTTCCTTTTCCGAAAGCTTTTGATCACATTCTGTCAATCTATAAACTTTTTTCCTTTTTGTAATCAGATTCCACATCTTCAACCAACAATACCCATTCTGTTACCAGATGTGCTACATCTAAAGAATATTGCTCAGCCTCTCTTAGAGTAGAAAAGAATTCATTTATTAATCTTTAACACTTTTGAAGCAATTTCACATAGAATACTCAGTGGTGATGAGCATGGTAATATTTAGAAGAAACAAAATTTATTTATTTATTTAGGAATAGGTCTTGATTCTTCAGAATTCTATTTCAACTTGGTTATAGTAAAATATCCTTTGTTTCTTTCATATATTAAAGAATAAATCCGAGCTTCACAAATAAAATGCTAACTCTATTAAAATGCAAGTGTTCTGCTAACACAGGAAGAAAGAAGGGACTAAACACCCTGACACCTTTCTCCCCTGACCCTAGATTTGCTGCTGCTGACTCCTTTTGTACTGTCCTCATTAGGGAGTCTGGAAGAGGCACTCTATAGAGATCAATATGCAGGGGACAGTGTCAGGGAGAAAGTGGGCATGTGCATTAAAATGGCTAACCACCAGCACAGATAGGTTAAACAGCAGATTAGACACAACTTAGAAAGATAGTGTCCGAAGAAATTGCCCAGCAGCACAGAGACAAGGTTTTAGAAAATAGGAGAGATTAGTGAATTGACATGAAGATTGGAATGAACAAATGTTTTATATTTCTAAGGAGCATTCTAGAGGAAAGAATACAAATAATGGGGGTGGTGGGGCAATATTAAAGGAGATTAAAACAAAAGTAACAATTAGTCAATAATAATGGTAAACACATACATAGTATTTACGATGTGCCATGGCACTGGACATTAACTAATTTAATCTTTGTAACAAACCTGTGAATAGGTATGGCATGAATCCACAGATACAGGAAACACAATAATTATAGAGCATGTAAATAATTGATATCCAGATACCTGGAAGTCAAACTACAGAAAATGAAACAAAAAAGGAAAAAATAGCTACAATAAAAGGTAGTAACAACGATTACACTGATAACAGAATTTTTCAACTGTAGACAATGGAATAATCACTTGGATGTACAGGAATAAAGAATCATTGACCTAGAATTAGGTATCCAGCAAAACTATTTTCAAATATAAGGATTAATAGTAAGATTTGAAGATAAAACAAAATTATTATCATCAATAAACTTTAACTAAAGGAGCTTCAAAATGTGTATACTTACTAAGATCAGAGCAGAACTGAAGGAGATAGAGACACAAAAAACCCTCCAAAAAATCAATGAATCCAGGAGTTGGTTTTTTGAAAAGATCAACAAAATTGATAGACCTCTAGCAAGACTAATAAAGAAGAAAAGAGAGAAGAATCAAATAGACGCAATAAAAAATGATAAAGGGGATATCACCACTGACCCCACAGAAATACAAACTACCATCACAGAATACTGTAAACACCTCTACACAAATAAACTAGAAAATCTAGAAGAAATGGATAATTTCCTGGATATTTATACTCTCCCAAGACTAAACCAGGAAGAAGCTGAATCCCTGAATAGATCAATAGCAGGCTCTGAAATTGAGGCAATAATTAATAGCCTACCAACCAAAGAAAGTCCAGGACCAGATGGATTCACAGCTGAATTCTACCAGAGGTACAAGGAGGAGCTGGTACCATTCCTTCTGAATTTCTATTCCAATCAATAGAAAAAGAGGGAATTCCTCCCTAACTCATTTTATGAGGCCAACATCATCCTGATACCAAAGCCTGGCAGAGACACAACAAAAAAAGAGAATTTTAGACCAATATCCCTGATGAACATCGATGCAAAAATCCTCAATAAAATACTGGCAAACCGGATTCAGCAGCACATCAAAAAGCTTATCCACCATGATCAAGTGGGCTTCATCCCTGGGATGCAAGGCTGGTTCAACATTCGCAAATCAATAAACGTAATCCAGCATATAAACAGAACCAAAGACAAGAACCACATGATTATCTCAATAGATGCAGAAAAGGCTTTTGACAAAATTCAACAGCCCTTCATGCTAAAAACGCTCAATAAATTCGGTATTGATGGAACGTACCTCAAAATAATAAGAGCTATTTATGACAAACCCACAGCTAATATCATACTGAATGGGCAAAAACTGGAAAAATTCCCTTTGAAAACTGGCACAAGACAGGGATGCCCTCTCTCACCACTCCTATTCAACATAGTGTTGGAAGTTCTGGCTAGGGCAATCAGGCAAGAGAAAGAAATCAAGGGTATCCAGTTAGGAAAAGAAGAAGTCAAATTGTCCCTGTTTGCAGATGACATGATTGTATATTTAGAAAACCCCATCGTCTCAGCCCAAAATCTCCTTAAGCTGATAAGCAACTTCAGCAAAGTCTCAGGATACAAAATTAATGTGCAAAAATCACAAGCATTCTTATACACCAGTAACAGACAAGCAGAGAGCCAAATCAGGAATGAACTTCCATTCACAATTGCTTCAAAGAGAATAAAATACCTAGGAATCCAACTTACAAGGGATGTAAAGGACCTCTTCAAGGAGAACTACAAACCACTGCTCAGTGAAATCAAAGAGGACACAAACAAATGGAAGAACATACCATGCTCATGGATAGGAAGAATCAATATCGTGAAAATGGCCATACTGCCCAAGGTTATTTATAGATTCAATGCCATCCCCATCAAGCTACCAATGAGTTTCTTCACAGAATTGGAAAAAACTGCTTTAAAGTTCATATGGAACCAAAAAAGAGCCCGCATTGCCAAGACAATCCTAAGTCAAAAGGACAAAGCTGGAGGCGTCACGCTACCTGACTTCAAACTATACTACAAGGCTACAGTAACCAAAACAGCATGGTACTGGTACCAAAACAGAGATATAGACCAATGGAACAGAACAGAGTCCTCAGAAATAATACCACACATCTACAGCCATCTGATCTTTGACAAACCTGAGAGAAACAAGAAATGGGGAAAGGATTCCCTATTTAATAAATGGTGCTGGGAAAATTGGCTAGCCATAAGTAGAAAGCTGAAACTGGATCCTTTCCTTACTCCTTATACGAAGATTAATTCAAGATGGATTAGAGACTTAAATGTTAGACCTAATACCATAAAAACCCTAGAAGAAAATCTAGGTAGTACCATTCAGGACATAGGCATGGGCAAGGACTTCATGTCTAAAACACCAAAAGCAACGGCAGCAAAAGCCAAAATTGACAAATGGGATCTAATTAAACTAAAGAGCTTCTGCACAGCAAAAGAAACTACCATCAGAGTGAACAGGCAACCTACAGAATGGGAGAAAATTTTTGCAATCTACTCATCTGACAAAGGGCTAATATCCAGAATCTACAAAGAACTCAAACAAATATACAAGAAAAAAACAAACAACCCCATCAAAAAGTGGGCAAAGGATATGAACAGACATTTCTCAAAAGAAGACATTCATACAGCCAACAGACACATGAAAAAATGCTCATCATCACTCGCCATCAGAGAAATGCAAATCAAAACCACAATGAGATACCATCTCACACCAGTTAGAATGGCAATCATTAAAAAGTCAGGAAACAACAGGTGTTGGAGAGGATGTGGAGAAATAGGAACACTTTTACACTGTTGGTGGGATTGTAAACTAGTTCAACCATTATGGAAAACAGTATGGCAATTCCTCAAGGATCTAGAACTAGATGTACCATATGACCCAGCCATCCCATTACTGGGTATATACCCAAAGGATTATAAATCATGCTGCTATAAAGACACATGCACACGTATGTTTATTGTGGCACTATTCACAATAGCAAAGACTTGGAATCAACCCAAATGTCCATCAGTGACAGACTGGATTAAGAAAATGTGGCACATATACACCATGGAATACTATGCAGCCATAAAAAAGGAGTTTGTGTCCTTTGTAGGGACATGGATGCAGCTGGAAATCATCTTTCTCAGCAAACTATCACAAGAACAGAAAACCAAAGACTGCATGTTCTCACTCATAGGTGGGAAATGAACAATGAAATCAGTTGGACTCGGGCAGGGGAACATCACACACCAGGGCCTATTATGGGGAGGGGGTAGAGGGGAGGGATTGCATTGGGAGTTATACCTGATGTAAATGACGAGTTGATGGGTGCTGACGAGTTGATGCGTGCAGCACACCAACATGGTACAAGTATACATATGTAACAAACCTGCACGTTGTGCACATGTACCCTAGAACTTAAAGTATAATTGAAAAAAAAAAAAAAAAAAAAAAAATGTGTATACTTAAGGAAGAAGATAAGCAATTCCAAAAAGTCAAGGGTCAGGAAAGAATGGTGAGAAAATTGGACAACACTTAACTAAATTTAAGCAAATATTGTCTGTATAAAGTAATAGCAATAATTTCTAATTTAGGGTATAAATTACTTTACAACAATAGCATGCAACTTAGAAGAGGGTTGAGTTAAACTGGTGAGTCATATTTTTGAAATGAAGATAGCAGTAATTTAATTTAGTTTCTTAGTTATGAGAATTTCAAGGGTAATAACAAAAGTCAGTTAAAGAAAAAAGATGAACCAAGAATCAAACAAATGTAACATCTCTATCAATCCAAAATAAAGAAATGAGAAAGAAATATCAAAAGAAAAGCAACACAAAACAAAATGTTGCAAATAAGTCAAAACGTATTTTTAACCACAATAATTTAATTATTTTCAGTTGAAATATAGAATGCTCAGAACACAATAACCCAAAGTAAGGTGTGTTGGTGTGCTAAGCACACTAAACAGAAAGGCTTTGGAAGGACCTCGGAAGGAAGGTCTCTCTGACCTTCTCCCACTTTCCTGTCTCCAGCCCATCTTCATTCACCTAAGCAATTCATAGAAACCAGAGTTCCTTTTCTTAGTCATAGAAACTAGAACTCTTCTCCCCACACACAAACCATAAAACCCAGAAGGGTCACTCACACTTCTCATTTCTCCCTTGATTCTCATTTCAGAGGAGTACCGTACAATACTTAGAAGAAATGCTACACAGAGAGCTTAAGAATCAGAACAGATAGGACTTGTGAGATTCCCCCTTCAGTTACCATTAGATTATATCCTTTTATATTAGGTGAAACACTTACCCAGTTACATTTCTACATGGCTGTTCATTTTCATGGAACCTAAGTGTAAAAGAGATAGTTTCCTTGGGTCTTTGGGTCTTCATTTCTGAAGCCTCTTGTGATTAAATAAAGTTATTATGATTTTCTCTCATTAACCTGTCTTTTGTTATAGGAATATTGGCTGTGACTTTTATGATTGGTGAGGATAGGTATTATATTTTTCCAGCCTAGTATTTACAAAGGAATTTCAGGTTGAAATTGAATTTAAGTGGTACACATAAAACCTAAGATAGTTTGCAAGTATAGTAGAAAAGATTAACTAGAAAATATTTTATTTAAAAAACAGGATAGCTATAGCAATATCAATCAAAATAAACTTTAAGCAAAAGTATTATTAAGAATAAAGAGCTTTTGTTTAGAAACAGCTTATATAATGTTAAATGCATGCCAACCATTGTTGTAGGCATACAAGCAGGCTTGTAAGTATTAACTTATTTCATTCTCATTTCAGTTTTATTAGGTAGGTATTGTTTCTATTTACCTTTCTATCTTTTCAAGCAAGGCAACGGATGAAGGAAGCTTAAGCAATTTGCTCAGTCACACAGTTAACAAGGAGAGAAGACTGGATTCAATCCAGAAAGCAATCTGACTCTAGGGTCCTTGAACTTAACCACTATGCAATGCTGTCTAAGAGGCTTAGTTAGCATACTATAAACTTGTATGCACCCAATTTAATGGCCTCAAGCATAAAAAGAAAAATTTGATAAAACTACAGGGCAAAGTAGACAAATATAAAATAATAAAGACATGTTTCAATACATTTTAAATTAATAAAAGCTTAGGCAAGCAAAAAATTTGCAAGATAAAGAATTAAAGAAGTCCTAACTAGAGGATTCCGACAAGAGAAAGAAAGAGCATGCAAATTAGAAAGAAGTCAAATTATCTTTTTTTGCAGATATGATCTTATATTTAAAAAAAAAACCCTAAAGACTCCATTAAAAAAATACTATTAGAACTGTTAAACAAATTCAGTAATGTTGCAGGATACAAAATTAACATAAAATCAGTAGTACTTCTATATGCCAACAGTGAACAATCTGAAGCAGAAATTAAGATAGCTATATTTACAATGCTATAAATAAAATACCTAGAAATAAACTTAACCAAAAAAGTGAAAGCTTTCTATATTGAAAACTATAAAACACTGATGAACAAAAACAAAGAGAACACCAAAAAAGGGGAAAGATATTCCATGGATTAGAAGAATCAATACTGTTAAAATGTCTATACTACCACAAACAATTTATAGATTCAATGCAATCCCCATCAAAATACCAATGCATTCTTAAAACATAGAAAAAATAATCCTAAAATGTATACGGGACCACAATAGACCCAGAATAGCCAAAGTTATTGGCAAACAGGTGTATGAAAATGTGATCAGCATCATCGAGCATCAGAGAAATGCAAATCAAAACTACAATGAGATATCATCTCACCCTAGTTAAAATGGCTTTTATCCAAAAGACAGTCGACAATGAATAAAGATGACAAGGTGGAGAAAAAGGAACCTTTGTATACTGTTGGTAGGAATGTAAATTAATAGAACCACTATGGAGAACAGTTTAAGCAGAATAACCACTCCTATGTTTATTATTGCAACACTATTCATAAGAGCCAAGATGAAGAAGCAACCTAAGTCTCCATTAACAAATGAATGAATGAAGAAAATGTGGCACACGTACACAATGGAGTACTGTTCAGTCTTAACGAATGAGATCCCATCATTTGCAACAGCGTGGATGGAACTGGAGGTCATTATGTCAAGTGAAATAAGCCAGGCACAGAAAGATAAACTTTGCATGTTCTCACTTATTTGTGGGACCTAAAATTCAAAACAATTAAACTTACGGAGACAGAGAGTAGAATGATGGTTACCAGAAACTGGGGAAGGTAATGGGGGAGGCGGGTAGGCAGGGATGGTTATGAGTACAAAAATATAGTTAGACAGCATGAATAAGATCTAGTATTTGATAGTACAACAGAGTACAGTCAACAATTTATCATGCACTTAAAAATAACTAAAATAATATAATTGGATTGTTTATAACACAACGAAAGGACACAAACTTGAAGTGATGGATATCCCATTTACGCTGATGTGATTATTACACATTACATGACTGTATAAAAGTCTCTCGTGTACCCCATAAATATATACATCTACTATGTACCCATAAAATTAAAATAAAATGAAAGAATTGAGTGACAATTTAAAGTTCTAATATAACAGAAATTAATACATTGTGCATCCTTTAACAAAACTTTATAAAAGGCAAGGATAATGTATTGGCTATGTACTGCTGATGAACAAATTACTGCAGAATGTAGTAGCTTAGAACAACACACATTTATTATCTCACAATTCCTCTGGGTCAGGAATTCAGGGTTGGTTTAACTGAGTACCTCTGGCTCAAGATCTCTCATGAGGTTGCAGTGAGGGTGTTGGCTGTGGTCTTATCTAAGACAAGCCCTGGGTATGATCCACTGCAAAGTTACTCATGTGGTTCTTGGCCCAGTGTTATTCTCTCAGAGCTGTTTTGATTGAGGGCCTCATTTCTCCTGTCTGTTGGCTAGAGGGCTCCCTCAGTCCCTTGCCTTGTGGGCCTTTTATAGGACAACTTCAAACTCATATCATGGCAACTGGTTTTCCTTCGAGCAAGCAAGAGAAAAGGAGTGAAAGTGAGAAGGAGAGAGAGGGGAAGAAAGAGAGAGATGAAAGCTATAGTTATTTTATAACCTAATATCAGCAGTGGCATTCACTACTTTTTTTTCATTGTATTTGTTAGAAGTGAGTCACTTCTAATAAGTCTAGTTCACTCTGTAGGGAAAGAGATTACATAAGGGTGTCAATACTGGAAAGGAGGGGTCATTTAGGACCATCTTAGAGGTTGCCTAGCACAGGTGATTAACACAAAATACAGCAGGATTATAATAGAAGAAGTCATCAGTACAGTTGTATTGATTTTGGCATATTTCCAAATTGGATGATTGAATTGTGGGTGTCCATTTTGTTATGCTTTATCAGTTTACAGATGTAGTACTCTTTTCTTTTGTATATATAAAATGTCACTTTTTTCAGAAAAAAAAAAAGGTAGTCATCATCTTCTAAAATAAAACAAACCTCTACCTATATGAGACTGACCTCTCGATAATTCCAGCTTTTACTGAAAATTAACCATTGCATTTCATCTGATTTGAGTTGTTGGGAAAGTTGCATCACTCCCTGTGCACCTCAAATTATCTATATGAACTGAACAGTGCATTTTAATTCTATCTTTAAAATAAAATGTTCATTAATTCAATTTGAACTCTCAAACTCAGTCCTTTAAAAGTTTCAGAATTTTTACATAAAAGGCACTCTACAAACTTCTAAGTAGGAAACATTATTTTATGGTATATTTGCTTCCACAAATTTAGGCAAATGTGAGATTTTGCTTAAATTATTCAATTCTAAACTCTCTGCCATAAATGTGACCTGTAAATATTTAAACTAATGCAAACAAAAGAACTCGGTTTTATAATTTTGATATGTAGCATGTCTCTCTCCCACCACCCCTTTGTCTGGTGTTATCAGAAATACAGTTTGATAACATGAATCCAGCTAATAACATTAGCTTATGACTGATTACCTGTCCAGTTTGGCCTGATGCAAAAATTCTTTGTAATTAATTTTAAACTTACAATAACACTGGTGGGACTGTAGACCATTTCCCTTAATTTAAATACATAATTTCCAACTTTAATACATCTGCAATAATGAAATGTCATAACTACAAATACCACAACTAAAATTTTATATAAATAACATTAACTTTTTAAATTAATTGTATTGCCCCTTTTGAATTAAGAAAAAGAATGCAATGATTCTTTAATTTTCAACTCATATTATTCTTAATGTCTCTAAATGGGTATTTCCAAAAAGCTGCATTGTTTAAGGCTAATTGAAGATTCTGCAAAAGATACATTATGAAACTCATTTAAGATAACTAAAAATTTTAAGCAGTACAAATACATATAAGGTAATATATAAAATCTACTTCAATCACCCCTTACCTCCCAATCCTACTCCCCTGAGGTAACCAATCTTAAGTGTTTGGTATCAGTCTTTTAGACATTTTCTATAATATTAAAACTTACGTGTATTTACATATATGTGTAGGGGCCAAAGGCTCTTGGAAGATTCTCTGAAAAATCAGCTCAGAAAAGAGAGATTTATAGAAGAAAAGGCATACAAATTTATTTAACATGTATACATGGGAGCTTTCAGAAGACTCAAGGATACAGAAGAAATTGTCCATGTTTATTTTTACATTATGGATAGTCATGTAGAAACATGATTGGACAAAAAGGGCAAGATGTAATGATAACGGGCTAAGTGGGGAAACTGGCTGTCCAGATTCTTCTGAGCATGCATTCCTTCCTTCATGTGAGGAAGAGTCCTCTCTAGAATGGGGGTCTCATGATCTACAGTCAAACAAGGTGTGTCAGATCATTTCTTTATGGCCAGTTTTTACACAGAAAGGCCAGGGAAAATTAGAGTAATATTATGAGGTTTTATGACTGGCTTTGGAGAAAGGGGGCTCTGGTTTCTGTGACCTGCCTTGGGGAAGAGGGTTTCTAGTTTTTATGGCTATCCTCCAGGGAGAACAGGAGTGAGAGACAGGGGAACAGGAAAAGGTCAGGAAAAAACTGCTCTGAGGCTGCTGTGGAGGTCTTCATTTTAAGATACTCTTTTCTGAGCCCCATCATATGCAAACATATGCATTTTTAAATTAGAGTATACTATATTTATTGTCTGAAATATTTCTCGAATCTTTTCCTCTAACAAAGTCATTTTCATACAATGTAACTCTACATTAATGATTGCTTTATTGGCTATATAGAAATCTCATGACTTGAAATATAATGATGTAACTATTTTCCTATTAATAGTCACTTAATATTTAATTATTTTATAATTGTTATAATTTATCACATTCTATAATTTTATTTATTAATTTTACATTTTAGTATTAAAACCATGCTACAATAAATGCTTTTGGTGATACAATTTTGCTCTAATTAAGCATTGTCTCTCTTAAATGGCTATTTCTAAATTTCCACTGATTGGTCTCCTTTTATAGCACTGCTCTTAAAGGGGAAATAACTCTAAGTTTGGTCCTCAATGAAAGGTTACACATCTTGATTTTAATTTGCATTTGTTAATCTAATTAAGTAAATAATTAAATTATTGTTAAATATTAGCTGAAGTATTCAGGACAACTTCAGCTCAAATAAGCAGCTTAAAAATAAGAAAAACACTAAGAAGGTGGATGTTATGTGTTCTCACCATAAATACAACTATATGAACTAATGCATTCACCAGCTAGATTTAACCATTTCACAATGTATGTATACTACAAATCGTGTTGTACACGGCAAATACGTATACTTTTATGAAAAAATAAATTTGAGAAAAAAGAAAGTTGATCGTGTAGTTTATCTATTTCAGCACAAAAACTGTAATATGGGAGTTTAAGCATGTCTACTTTCTGTGACAGTTTGGTATAATAAAAAATGTACCTTGTTTTTTTAAAAAATGAGTAGCAGTCATTTTAATTAATTGCAATGTGGCTTTTAAAAAGAGCTTGAGGCCTAATTAGTTAAAATCTTACATGTGTATTTTCAGTATGAGTTCTATTAGAAGCTAAAACTGGTTACTCATTTATTTTTCAACCATGCTCATCATTTTAGTATTCCCTGATGGTGGGGAAATCTAACATTCTTTTTCCAGCAAGTTGTCTTACTGCTGCTTACTAATAGGTACTGGCAGAGCCTGTAATCTGCTTGCCCACAAAGGTTAGAAATGAATTTTGGCATTTTGGTGGAATTTTGGCATTTCCATTTGGTTACCCACTTGGAAGACAATAATAGTGCTCAAAACAATGAGATATATAAATTTCCTCTTAATTGTCTGACAGTGGTTGGAAGATAAGTCACCTAAGCAGTGCTGACAGGCATTACTCTGAGATCTCTGTTCTCTCATCTGAGAAGAAAAAAACAAATTCCTTGGCACCCTCTCCCTTTCTAGTGCAAATCTAAGATTGGAAGCTTTTTTTGAGCATATTATGCATCAGGACTTGATCATTAACTGGAAACTACCTTCTGTCCTCTCTAGTCCATTGCCCCTCTTGAATCTAGAAAAATGCCACCCTTGCTCTACACACAGAGCAAGGCAGACAGCCCAGTGACGACCCTCAAAGTGGGCAAATTAGGTTTTGTTCTGGTAATACAAAATTCCATTTCCTCTAGTTATTTTTTTATGGAAATAAAAATAAAACAAAAGTATATTTTTCAAAATATTTGCCTGTAATTTATGTAAGTTTCTCTGTGAAAGTACCCACATGTTACACCAAACTCTATTGTTGACTTGTGATATTTTCTTGGATTGAACCAGCCGGTCTCCTTCAAGTCTTCTGTGTAGGCCACTATTAGAAATGAGTGGTCAAAATATATTTGTCTGTAATGTTTAATTTATTCCATCTGTAATGCTGCAGCCGGAGTATTTTATGGCATTAAACTGGAAATGGCTTGACTCCTTGATATGGGGAGATAGATCTCAGGTCAAAACCCAAGAAATAATTGACTATTTTCACAAGAAGAGGGTTGAAAAATTATATCCTCACCCTCCTACAGTCCTCAGAAAATATTAGCCAGCAATGAGAATGCATCATCAGAGAATGCTGATGTAATAGGCAGACAGATTAGGGGCATGAAGTATCACGCAGTCACCATCTCCATTAACATAGGAGGAAGCATCAAAGTTGTCCACAAAAAATAATTGACAGGTCTTGGTGCCTAAAGATACAACTGTAGGCCATGAAATAAGCAAGCCCTAACAATTTCCCTTCATTTAGTAATCGGAGTCCTCAACTAAGAAAGGAACCTCTTAGCTCGGGTAGCATTAAAACAAAACAGTAAAGAAAGTACAGATGATTATCTTGAGATCTTAGAAGAAACCAAACTAAACCCTAACAATATCACTTGACCATGTTAACAAGGATTATAACCAATTCGTTGGTGAGGAAGAATAAAGTTTGATAATAGAATCTACTTTATATACATTGCATCTATACCTTTGTCTGATCTATCATCACCTGTATATCTAATCTATCATCACCTATATATCATCTATCTATGGAATTAGAAAATAAATTTGGATAATTCTCACTATAATGTGTATGTCGGTTAAGTTTTATTATTGTTCTCAAGCTCATAGTGCCTCAAATCAAAGACTAGATATAGTCATGTACAGATATATAGTTGAGAGAAACCCACTTACTTCAGACAAAATTATGGTGTCAAGAAGAAGCATATTTAAGAAAACATTATTCCTTAAAAAGACTTTATTTTCTGTCAGGGTGTGCTACATATTGACTTATTATTTCTCAGCAACAGTGGAAAAGGTATAATCTTAAAATATTTGAAAGTGCTAGCTATCTTCACAGTTTGACTTTTCCATGTTCAGTGTATACAGGAAGTAAAAAATGTTTTCTGCCCAACCTAATACTACTCAGAAAAATTTTAATCTCAGACGAATTCAGAAAGTCACCGAATCTTCGAAGGAAAGTAGTATCTTTTACAAGCACAATGAGAATTTTTAACTGCTCTCAGACAAGTGGCTATAATTATTGGAGATTATCAGGTATAACTAAGGCTCTAGGCTCATAGGAAAAACTGATGTCATGTTAATTATGAAGAATTTTTTGAAAAATGTCACGTTTGCCTTAAATATTTAATACGTTCTCTTATCAAAATGAGTTACCTAGGAACTGAGGATGTAGCACCATCTGCAGGCAAAATAAGCTAATTTCACCTGGCAGTAGAAACAATTTTACGGAAGTTTAAAACAGGTTAAAATTCTTTCAACAATGGTGTGTAAGTCTGTCCTTACAATAAAAAAACAAATTGGAATGCTAACTGCTTTGTCCTCCCTTTCTTTTATTCTCTCAAAGCATCTGCGGTGGCCATTGATAAAGTACTGTAGTCTCTGAACTGGTACGCTTAAGACTACAATACTCTTGCCAGGAAGAGCCCCATTTTGGTCAGTGAGGGAGGTACATCAGCTATGGCCCACGGTATTTTTAGAGACCCACAAAAATGTTTCCTGTCTTTTAAAATCAGTATTAAAAAACTTTTAGGTCAAATAAACTATTTTAATATATGATATTAACATATTCATCTTTAAATCAGCCCAGTTATAAAATATACTTTTGATATTTTAAATGGAAAGAGGGATCTGTGAAGACAAGAGTGCCTAGGGCCCACTAAGGTCAAAAGGGGTTTTTTTGGAGGCTGATTGCTAGAGTCTAAAGAACTACACAGGTGAATATGGAGGGTAATCAACTTAACCCTGATAAACTACTTAGAACACAGGTTGGTACACATTCAACTCTCAATTTTAGTCATTATATGCCAGCTGTCTTTAGCCTTCTTAGTCTGGTTCTTACTACGTATATGCCAGAGTTGATTTAAAGTTTATGTTTGCATATTTTATTTTGTTTTTAATCTCACATCTTGTTTAATTAGTGCTTTTTAAAGTTAATCAGTGAACAAAATTACCAATATATAGTAATCATTGGAAAACTCTAAAATCCAAACAGAGGAGTCTTCCTGTCATTTCTTCAGCTGGTATGACTGATTCATTTTTAGCAACAACAAAAAATAATAAAACACATGGTTTAGGGATTTAGATAACAACCATTGTGAAAAATTATTTACAATTGTATTAGTCCATTTTCACACCACTCTAAAGAACTACCTGAGATGCTAATTTATAAAGAAAAGAGGTTTAATTGACTCACAGTTCCATATGGCTGGGAGGCCTCAGGAAACTTACAATCATGATGAAAGGCGGAGGAAAAGCAAGCACGTTCTTCACAAGGCAGCAGGAGAGGGTGGGGTGGGGGGAAGTACCACACTTTTAAACCATTAGATCTCGTGAGAACTCACTCACTATCACGAGAACATCATGGGGGAAACCACCTTCATGATCCAAGCACCTCCTACCAAGTCCCTCCCTCGACACATGGGGATTATAATTTGAGATGAGATTTGGGTAGGGACACACACAGAGCCACAGCATATCAATAATAATCTCATTTTAAATTTAAAATTACACAGTATTCTTATGACATAAATATTTTTATCCCTATTTTACAAATGCGGGAATTCATGTATAGAAGGTGGTAAAGTTCTCTGTGCAAGTCCACAACTGTGGTGAGGTAGAGCCAAGATTTGGGATTTAATTAAAGTCCAGGTGCACCTGACTCTGAAGCCTCAGAGCAATGTGTCCTGCTGCTCTTCCACCTCCAGTTCTGTTTCTACATGGTGCTCTTAGCAGACACCTCTCCACAGACAAATGTATATCCACAGCTAGAACAAAACGAACTGGTAATTCACAAATTCTTCTTGAAGTGTATTTTTTTCAAAATATTTTTGTCCAATAAATTAATAAATACCTCATTTTAACAGTCATATATTTATCAATCCATAATGTGAATTGAAGTGTGGAAATATCTTTAATAAATTATCAAGTGATCTTGAGTCATTAAACATTCTTGGCTTTTCCTAAAAATAGATGATATTATGTAGTTAATAGGACTTGGTGTCAGATATGCATTCAAATACAATCACGGCAAAGTGTAAGCAGCAGGGTATTTAAGAAACAATTGGAGTTCTCTAGGCTTTGGTGTTGTCATTTGTAAAATAGAGAGAAATCTTTTCTCTCAAAAACTTGAGTGTCTGAAAGATTAATATTAATTAAAATCCCTAGCATCGTGCTCAATACATTTTGGTTTTCTTTCTTCTAATTATCCCCACTTAATTTATTTAATTGATAATCACATAATTGGTCTACTTCCACTCAGGAAAGCATTTCTGATTTTTATGGTGTGCTATTGAATAATTAAGAAAATAAAGTGGATGCTGAGTGAAGAGGTTATCATACCTAGCAGTCTTTTGACAGAAATATTTGTCCACAGTAATTTTAGTTTACCTGCCTTCGATAAATAAAATAAAGCAAAAATTGAAAATCTTTGACAACCAAGCTCTGAGAACTTTCTGAATTTATAACTGCTGCCTGCCCAATTCAGAACATGAATGATATGGTTTGGCTGTGTCACCACCCAAATCTCATCTTGAATTGTAGCTCCCATAATTCCTTTGTGTTGTGGGAGGGACCCAGTGGGAGATAACTGAATCATGGGGACTGTTTCCCCATACTGTTCTCGTGGTAGTGAATAAATCTCAAGAGAGCTGGTGGTTTTATAAGGGGAAACCCCTTTCACTTGGCTCTCATGCTCTTGTCTCCCACCATGTGAGACACCTTCTGTCATGATTGTGAGATCTACTCAGCCACGTGGAACTGAGTCCATTAAACCTCTTTCTTTTGTAAATTGCCCAGTCACAGGTGTGTCTTTATCAGCTGGGTGAAAATGAACTAATACAATGAACTTCCCCACAACTTAGCAAACAACCAATTCCATCTTCCATGACTCTGCTGGCCCTGATCTGGGCTGATTACCTAGGGATGGTCACTGGTTCACGCCCATCCAGTGCTACCAATTTCTCTGAGATTTTTCTCATTCAAGACTTTTGAACTAAATGACATATTTTCTAGTCAATAGGTGGCAGTAATTGGAACAGAAAGATCATCACATTGATCTGGTGGCCACATTGAATCCTGAGGAAAATCAATAAAGAACAGCAATGGGCAAAGAGAATTAAAGATTTACAGGGAAGCCAACAAGAGACAATCCATGCAGCTCCAGAAGAGAAAAGAATGAGTCTTTTGATTGCTTCCTGGCTCCCATGAAACCCAGCCTCACTTCTTGTCTTGAATGCTGTATCTTTTTAATAAACTACCATGTTTATTGAGTTGAATCAAAGAAAAAAAAACCTTAACTCGATGGCTCCCACCTGGAAAAGGGAAGGCAGTTTCCATTAAAGTGGGGCTGTTAGGAAAAAGATAGAAAATTAGGAAAACTGAGGGTAGTTTCCTACTCTTCATTGCCAGGGATAGGTAGCAATCCAACATATCTGTCTGCTGCAAACTTGTCCTGGCCATCACAAGAATGACCGTTTAAAGGAAACAGAGTGTCAAGGATGCTGCCCATAGTTTTCAACATCATCAAAGGTTTAAGTGTTACGTGATAAGGTCCTTGTGAGGCAAATTGAAAACTGGAGGAAATAAACTTGACAAGAATTGTCAACAGGTCAGTTTGTGCAGCCTGTTTTCTGAAATTAAGGGCTGAGTTAGGTGAAAAATATAAGTCACCTGGGAATAAGTCCTCTTATTCAACATTAAATATTAGTGATTTTAGCACACTTGCTTTACTGCTGTTTACAAATATCTACTTCATCAGAGAAGAAAAATGTATTAAGACTTAAGCAATTTTTTTAAGAGATGGGGTCCACGTTGCCCAGGCTAGAATGCAGTAGCGATTCACAGTATTCACAGACTCAAGTGATCCTCTTGCCTCAGCCTCCCAAGTAGTTGAGATTACAGGTACAGAAAACTGCAACCACCTGACTTATGGAATCTTTAGGAATTTTGCCAGACTTTTTTTTCTACAAACAAGAATTGAGTTGATATTTTCAGTATCTTTTGCAAACGGTGATTGAGGAAGCATCAGCGGCAGTGCTACCCAATATCCAATATATAAACATCGATTAACAAGCTCCACTTAGACTCCCTACTTTGCTTTCTGTGAACAAATAGCCATTCTCCTCTTTTTAAAAAAACAGAATCTTATAATATTGTTTATTATTTACTTCTTATTTATAGTTAATAACATTTTAGATATGCAGTACAGTATATCTTCTTTCAGGTTTTCTGTATTGTATTTCTCCCCCTATTTAACATGTTGTTTAATATTTAGACCACTGCAGCTCATTTTAGAAGTAACTGGTATGCATATTATAAGTCATAAACAAATTATTAAGTGGTATAAAGGCAAAATACTATATTAATTTGATGAATATAAATATGCTTGGTTTAAACCCCAGCATGTAAGTCCATCAAAAATTACATAATTGTGATGGATTTTTTATAAAATTGAAAAAATATATACAATATATCTATGTTGTCATTACGAGTTCCAAATATCCCCAAATAGTTTTAACCTGAAATTTTAAATTTTATCATGTATTTCATTTCAATGTTATCAAGAAAAAGCACAAAACAGTCAAACATATTAACTAAGCAAAGTCTATAGTCTGAATTCTTTATAAGAATTCAGGCGGCGGAGCAAGATGGCCGAATAGGAACAGCTCCAGTCTCCAACTCCCAGTCCTCTCAAACATCCAGCACGGAGCGACCACCAGAAGACCCGGTGAATTTCCTGCCCATTTTTTCAACTGAAGGGTACTGGGGGGGTCCCCATCTCACTAAGGGAAAAGTGGCCCCCGACAAATCGGTGCTGGGGTCCCAGCCTCTGCCCAGCCCCCTGAAACCAAGCGAGAAGCTGAAAGCCAGGGGCGAAGGCAATCGCCTCACGCCTGGAAGCGCAAGGGGAAGGGGGAAATCCCGTTTCCCCCTAGCCCCAGGGGAACTGGAGACACACAACAACCTGGAAAACCGGGTAACCTCCCCCCACCCCCAAAAATACCGTGGGCCCTGTAAAAAGCCAACAGGCCACACCCCAGGAGAATAATCCCAAACCTGGGCCCGGGGAAAAGGGTTCCCCCAAGCGCCCACGAAGCCTCCCCTCCACTGCCTACACAGCAGTCCGCCCCCGCGATCTAAATCCGCAAAGGCAGCAGCCCGAGGCCTGGGGGAGGGGGCCCCCGCCCCGCATTCGGGCTGAGGCCCTTAAGTTAGGGAAAACAAAGCCACCTGGGAAGCCGAAACTGGGTTTGAAGCTTCACAGCACTCAAGAAGGGCCCTGGCGTCCTCCTTGAAGTTCCTCCCACCCTTCTGGGACAGCCGCACCAGCTGAAGACCAAACAGGGGAAGCAGCGGGAGCCGGTGGGCAGACGCAACGACTCCTGGTCTGACAGCTTTTGGGGAGAAGCCGTGGAATCTCCCCAACGGGAGGTTTTTTTTGAAGATCTGAGAACGGATGCCAGAACTGGCCTGCTCAGCGTGTGTCCCCCGCTGACCGCCTGAGTAAGCCTAGCTGGAGAAAAATTCCCCTCACTTAGGGGGCAGTCTGGAAACACGCCCACACCCTCACAGGGTGGATTCAACACCCCTTGAAGAGGAAAAACTTCAAAGGAAGAAATCAAAGACAGGTACACTCGCTGTTTTCAGCAATTTCTATCTTTCGGCAACCTCGCTGCGTTGATAACCGGCCAGGCAAACAGGGTCCTGGAGTGAACCTCAAAGCAATCTCCAACAGAGAAAGCAGACAGTCCTTCCTGACTGGTCAGAAGGAAAACTATCAAAACCAGGAAGGAACACCCTTAACCAAAAACCCAATCAGTACGTCACCACCCAATCAAAAAGACCAAGAGACGATAATAAAACCCGAAAAGAGGGGAAGAGCAGGGCAGAAAAGGCGGAAAATTCAAAAAATAAAGAGCGCAATCTCCCCCTGCAAAGAGTGCAGCCCCATCGCCGAGCAAATCTTGATTCAAAAAAAGCTGGCAAGAAAATGACTTGAACGAGAAGGAGGAAAAGGCCTTTTCAGTCCATCAAAACTTCCTCAGAGCTAAAAGGAGGAATGATGTAGCCCGCGCAAAGAAAACTAAATCTCTTGAAAAAAGAAGTGGAAGAATTGAACAAGCTAGACTAAAATTAAATGCAGAGAGATCCATAAACGAAATTGACAGAGATGAAAACGCAAGAAACACAGAAATTACGTGAACAAATGCACAAGCTTTCAGTTAACCGCTCGATCAAACCTTAGGAAGAAAGAGTATCAAAAGCGATTGAAGAATCAAATGAATGAAATAAACGAGAAAGAAAACCAAAAGAAAAGAAAAAAAGAAAGTGAGGCCAAGAGCCCCAAAGAAAGTATGGGGAATTTGACGTAAAAGACCAAATTCTTAGCTCTTTGAAATTGGGTGCCTGAAGTGAGGGGAAAATGGAATCGCAAGTTGTGGAAAAACACTCTTCAGGATAATCATCAGGAAAAAGAAAACGTTCCCCACCCTAGTAGGGCAGGCCAACATTCAAAAATCAGGAAATTACAGAGAACGCCACAAAAGAAGCTCCCCAGAAAGAGCAAATCCAAGAACATAATGGGCCAAAGATTTCACCAAAAGTTTGAAATAAGGAAAAAAATCTAAGGGGGCAGCCAGAGAAGAAAGGTCGGGTTAACCCACAAAGGGAAAGCCCATCAACCTAACCAGCAGATTTCTCTGCGGCAGGAAACTCTACAAGCGCAGAAGAAGAGTGGGGGCAATATTTCAACGTTCTTAAAGAATAAAAGAATTTTTAAACCAAAGAATTCATATCGAGCCAAACTAAGTTTCAATAAGTTTGAACAGAAATTAAAAATCCTTTTACAAGGATAAGCAAAATCTTTTAGGATTTGTCACCACCAGGCCCCGGCCTTCAAAGAGAACCCCTGAGAAGCCCCTTAAAACAATGGAAAAGAAGCAACCGTACCAGCCATTGCAAAACATGGCCCAAAATTAAAGACCATCGAGGCTAGGAAAAAGAAACCTGCAATCACTAAGCCGAGGCAAAATAAGCCACTTTTAATATCATATGGCAGGATCAAGTTTCCACAACAAACAATATTAACCCTTAAAATGTTAAATGGACTAAAGCTCCATTAAAAGACACAGACTGCAAAAACGGTAAAAGAGTCAAGCCTCAATTCAGTCCGGCGTATTAGGAACCCATCTCAAATGCAGAGACCATACATGAGGGCTCAAAATAAAGGGATGGAGGAAGACTACGCTAAGCAAATGGAGAAACAAGAAAAAAAAGGCAAGGGTGCAATGCCTTGTCCCTGAAATAAAACAGACTTTTTTTAAACGCGTCAAAGAATCAAAAAGAGAACCAAAAGAAGGCCATTACATTAAAGGTTAAAGGATCCAATTTCAGCGGAAAAAAACAACTCTCGCTACTAAATATATAATGCACCGCAATTACAGGAAAGCACCCAAGGATTCAAAAGCCAAGTTCCTTAGAAGGACTTAGAAAGAGACTTAGACCCCCATAACAATAATAAAGGGAAAGACTTTCAACCACTCCCACTGTCACATTAGAACAACAACAGAAAACAGAAAGTTAACAAGGGAATATCTCAGAATTGAAACTCATCTTATGCAACCTAAGCGGATAAACGCTAATAGACATCTATAAACTCTCCACCCAAATCAACAGAATAATCATTCTTCTCAGCAGCCAATCGCATATTCCAAAATTTGAACCACATAATTGAAGTAAAGGCACTCGCTGCAAGTGCAATGTAAAAGAAAACAGAAATTATTAACAAACCTGTCTCTCAGAGAACCCCACAGTGGCAAATCCAAACTAGAAACTTCAGGGACTAAGAAAACTCAATCAAAAACCTCAACAGCATTGGAAAACTGAACAAACCTGCTTCCTGAAATGAACTACTGGGTACATAACGAAATGAAAGGGCGGAAAATAAAGAATGTTTCTTTGAAACCAATGAGAAAAAAGATACCAACATACCGCAGCAAATTCTCCGACAACAAATTTAAAAGCAGTGTTGGGTAGAGGGAAATTTTATAGCACTAAAATGCCCCACAAAGAAGAAAGCAGGAAAATTTCTAAAATGAAAACACTCTAAACATCAACAATTAAAGAACTAGACAGGCAAAGAGCATCAATTCAAAGCCTGCAAGAAGGGCAAGAAAATAAACTTAAGAAAATTTCAGAAGCGCAACTGAAGGAGAAGTAAGAAGCCAGCAAAAAACCTCCAAAAAAATCAATTGAATCCAGGGAGTTTGGTTTTTTTGAATAAGACAACCAAAATGACAGAACCGCTAGCAAGGGCTATAAAGAAGAAAAGAAGAGGAATCAAAATAGATTGCAATAAAAAAATGATAAAGGGATACACCCTACCCCCACAAGAAAATACAACACCATGCCACAGAAAATACTAATAAACGCCTCACGCAAATCAACGAAGAAAAATCTAAGAAGAAAATGGATAATTTCCATGGACACTACACCTTTCGCCAAGGGCCTAGAACCAGGGAAGAGTTTGAAATCCCTGAATATAGACGAATAGCAAAGGCTCGAAATTGAGGCAAACATTAATAGGCCCTACCCCACCAAAAAAAAGTCGCAGGACCAGAAATGGAGCACAAAGCAATTCTACCAGAGATACAAGGAAGACCCCTGGTAAGCCATCTTTCTGAAACAATTCCAAATCAAAAATAGAAAAAGAGGGAAATCCTCACCTAAACTCATTTTATGAGCAACAATTCCCATCCTGAATACCAAAGCCTGGCAGAGACGACCAACAAAAAAAAGAAAGAAATTTTTAAATACGGCAATATCCTGGATGAACTTGAAAAAAATGCAAAAAATCCAATAAAATACTGAGCAAAACCGGATTCCAGCAGCAACATCAAAAAGCTTTATGCCCCCCACCATCTGATTGCAAGTGGGCTTCAAATCCCGGGACAAGCTGTTTTCAACATTCGCAAATATATAAAACGTAAATCCAGCAATGTAAACAGAACGCAAAGACAAAACCACATGGATTGTCCTCAAAAGATGGCAAGAAAAAAAAGGCTTTTGAAACAAAATTCAACACCCTTGCATGGCTAAAAAACGCTTCAAATAATTCGGTTAATTTGAATTTGGAACAGTACCTCAATAAATAATAAGAAGCTATTTATGGACAACCCAAAGACAGCTAAATAATCAGACCTGAAAATGGGCCAAAAAACTGGAAAAATTCCCTTTGAAAACGGGCACAAGACAGGAGCCCCTCTCCACACCGCACTCCCCTAGTTTCAACATAGTTGTTTTTGAAGATTTCTGGCTAGGGCAAACCCAGCAAGAAAAAGAAATCAAGGGTATCCAAGTTAAGAAAAGGAAGAAGTTCACATTTGTCCCTGTTTGGAGATGAACATGAATGGTTAATATTTAAGAAAACCGCCATCACAATCCAGCCCCAAAACTTCTTAAGCCTGATAAGCAACTTCAGGGCAAGTCCCTCAGGAATACAAATTAATTGTGCAAAAAATCACAAAGCATTCTTATACACCAGCAAAACAGAAAGGCAGAGAAGCCCAAATCAGGAATGAAACTTCCATTCAACAATTGCCCTTTTTTCAAAAGAAACAAATACCGTAGGAAAATCCAGCTTTTACAAGATGTAAAAGGACGCTCTTCAAGGGAGAACTACCAAACCACTGCTAGTGGACAATCAAAAGAGGAAAACACAAACCAAAGGAAGAACATGACGCATGCCATGGATATGGAAAGAATCAATATCGTGGAAAGGCATACTGCCCAAGGTTTAAATTTTATAGAATTTCAATGCCATCCCCATCAAGCTACCAAATGAGTTGCCTCCACAGAATTGGAAAAAACGTTTAAAAGTTCATAAATGGAAAAAGAACCCAAAAAAGCCCGCGCATTGCCAAGACACTTCCTAAGTTCAAAAGGGACAAAGCGGAGGGCGTCACGCTACCTGACTCAAACCTATACTACAAGGCTTACAGTAAACCAAAACAGCATGGTACTTAGGTAACCTAAAAACAGAGATATATGACCAAATTGGAACAGAAAAACAGAAGTTCCTACAGAAATAATACGCGCAACATTCTACAGCCATTCTGATCTTTGACAAACCGAGGAGAAGAACAAGAAATGGGGAAGGAGTCGCCTATTTAAATAAATGAGTGCTGGAAAAAAATTTGGCTAGCCCATAAGTAAGAAAGCTGGAAACTGATCCTTTTTCCTTACCCCTTATACGAAGATAATCAAGAGGAATTAGAGACTTAAAATTTAGACCGTAAATACCAATTAAAAACCCAGAAGAAAATCAGGTTATAACCATTCAGGACATAGGCATGGCAAGGACTTCACTAAAAACACCAAAACATGGCAAACAAAAAGCCAAAAATTGGAACAAAAGGACTAACAAAAAAGAAGCTTCACAGCCAAAAAAGAAAAACTACGCAATCAGAGTGAAGAGGCAAACCGCAGCAGAATGGGAGAAAAATTTGCAACCTAACCATGCGACAAACGGGCTAATATCCAAATCTAACAAAGAACTCAAACCAAATATACGGAAAAAACAACAACCCATCAAAATTGGGAAAGGTATGAAGCAGGACATTTCTCAAAAGAAGAATTCAATACAAGCCAAAGACACATAAAAATGCCTCATCAATCAAACTGCCATCTCAAGAAAGGAAAGGCAAATCAAAACCACAATGAGAAACCATCTCACACCCAGTTAGAAATGCAAAACATTAAGAAGTCAGGAAACCAACAGGTGTTTGGAGAAGATGTGGAGGAAATAGGAAAACACTTTTTACACTGTTTTTGGTGGGATTGTAAACTAGTTCTAACCATTATGGAAAACAGTAATGGGCAATTCCTCAAGGAATCTAGAACTAGATTACCATATGACCCAGCCTCCACTACTGGTATATACCCAAAGAATTATAAATATTCTTACTACAAGCACAATGGAACACGTAAGGTTATTTGCGGGCAACTATTTTCAGCAATAGCTAAGACTTGGAATCAACCCAAATGTCCCCCCTGTGAACAGACCTGATTAAGAAACTGGCAAAAAAAAAAAAAAGCAATATACACCGATGGGAAATACTATGCACCATAAAAAAAAGGATGAGTTTTTTGTCGTCCTTTTGTTAGGGACATGGATGCAGCTTTGGAAAACCATCAATTTCTTAGCAATTACTATTCACAAAGAAACCAGAAAAGCGCAAACACCGCAATTGTTCTTCCACTCAAATAGGTGGGAAACTGAATAATGAGAAAATCACTTGGACCTCCGGAAGGGAAAACATCACGCAACTGGGGCCTATCAAAATGGGGAGGGATGGGGGAGGAAGGGAGGGATTTGGCCATTTGGGGGAGTTACAAATGATAATAAAGATGAATGATGGGTGCTTGACGAGTTGAAATGGGTGGCAGCAACACCCAACATGGCATAAGGTTATCATATGTTAAACAACCCTGCAAACGTTATGCAGCATGTTTCTAAGAATTAAAGTATAGGTAAAAAAAAATAAATAAAATAAAAAATTAAAAAAAAAAAAAAAAAAAAAAAAAAGAAAGAGGAGCCCTACCCAAACCCTGACGCATGCTGGGCACCCTGATCCTAGGAAAAAACCATCCAAGCCTCCCAAAAAATTTGGGGAAAAAATGTTCTACTATTTACCCAAAAAAAAAAAAAAAAAAGTTCAGCATGAATAAACACTACACTCTAGCCCGGGCAACATAGCAAGGCCTACTCCTAATAAATAAATAAAATTATAAGATAAATATTGGAAGTTACGTATTTTCAATTACTTTTGCTTAATTTTAAACACTCACTATTTTCAAAGTATTTTCCAAATAAACTGTGAATAAAATACGTTGAAATTAATTGATGCAAAATATCAAGATATAAGCCAAAAATTAAACCTCTTGCCATAAATTTATCAAATTTCTTGCTTTTCTAAACTCGCATTATATTCTAAACATTACTTTCATTTCCATGAGTCATTAGCTTTCATAAGGATGATTTTACATAAAATTTGTAAACCACAGCATTTCCTCATTATTAACATAAGCAGGTCCATTAAATCTATTATAAATGGATGGTGTATTGATTAATATTTTAATTTTATTGAGATTCTTGATATAGATCTAAACAATGTTTATGAAAAATGTAATGTACATTCACGCGTCACTTAATGAAGGGTATATGTTCTGAGAAATGCATGATTAGGTAATTCTGTCTTTATACTAACACGGTAGAATGTACTTACACAAACTTAGGTGGTTTAGCCTACTACACACACGCTCTATGGGATAGCCTACTGCTCCTAGGCTACAAATCTTTACAACATGTTATTGTATTTGAATACTGTAGGTAATTATAGCGCAATGGTAAGTATTTGTAGATCTAAACATAGAAAAGGTACAGAAAAATATGGTAATACAGTCTCAGGGGACCACCATCACATATACATTCTGTGATTAGCTGAAACGTCGTTCATTATGTGGTGCATGACTACATTAGTTTAGGTATCTCAGAATAAGTCTTTAAGCAATTATAACTTTTAAACCATAAAAAGTTTACCTTGAAAATCAATTTAATAAGACTATTGATAAAATTGCTATGTGGTTGTGACATTGTGAAATATATGTTTGATCTTCATCCCATTCCTGATATATAGCTCCTAAAATCCTTATAATCTCCAAAGTGGTAAGTATCTTTTTGTATGCTAATGAGTTGACTGATAGCTGGGGACTCCTGGATAGCCAGGTCATATGAGGCTGGTCATAGGAAAGACCAAGACACCTTTAGGCATTTCAGCCCAGCCCTCCACGGAGGGGAGAGAGGCTGAAGGTTAAGTCAATCACCAATGGACAATGGTTCAATCACTCATGCCTATGTAATGAAGTCACCACAAAAGTCCAAGGACAAAGTTCAGATGAGCTTTCAGATAGCTGAATACACAGAGGTTCCTGGAGGAGCCCAGAGAGGGCGTGGAAGCTCTGCACCCCTTCCTACATGCTTTGCCCAACACATCTCTTCACCTGTGTTCTTTGTAACATCCTTTATAATAAAGCAGTAAATGTGTTTCACTGTGTTCTGTGAGCCATTCTAGCAAACTAATCAAACCTGAGAGGAGGAGATTGTGGGAACTCTATAACTGGCAGTCAGAAGCACAGGTAAAACAACCTCGGGCATGTGACTGGCATCTGAAGGTAGGAAGTCTGAGGAATTGGGGACGGAGCCCTCAACCTGTGGCATCTGATGCTACTACAGGTAGATAGCGTCAGAATTGCATTGAATTAAGAGGACATCCAGCTGGTGTCTGCTGCAGAATTGGTTAATTATTGGGGAGAACTCCCCCACAAACTTCTTGCTGACCAGCGGTCACAGAAGCCTTCTGTGTTGATTGTTGTGTTGTGAGAGTACACTAGGAAGAAACTGAATTTGTTTTCTACTCATACAATTATATCCTGAGCAAAGTTGTCAAATTGATATAAAAATGTATCTATTTTCATAGTATTTTAATTCCAATTACTAAATTTAAAAGCATTCACTTTTATCTACAATACTCCTATTTTCACAAAAGCTGAAGAATATTAGTACCATACTCTTATTTTCACAAAAGCTGAAGAATTAACACTAAGTGTTAACATTTATTTTGCATTTGTATTTCTGAATTTCTGGTAATATAAAACATAGTGAAGTATGTTATTGTTGATGAAAAGAATCAAACTGTGTAAAATATTTGAAGACATTTATTCAGAGCAAAATATGAGTCATCATGGCCTGTGACATGGCCCCAGGAGATGCTGAGAACATGTGCCCAAGGAGGTCAGGCTACAGCTGGGTTTTATATATTTTAGGGACACATAATAGGTGGATTCAAGAATTTTCTGATTGACAATTGGTTGAAAGAGTTTATCTAAAGATCCAGAATCAACAGAAGGGGGTGTCTGGGTTAAAATAAGGGGTTGTGGAGACCAAGGGGTTCTTATTATGCAGATGAGGCTTCCAGGTAGGAGGCTTCAGAGAGATGAGATTGCAAATGGTTGTTATCAGGCTTAAAAAGGTGTCAAACTCTTAGTTTATTCTCTTCTGGATCAAGAAAAAAACTCAGAAAGGGGTGGGATTCTCTATAGAATGTAGATTTTCCCCAAAAGAGATAGCTTTTCAGGGACATTTCAAAATATGTCAAAAAATACATTTTAGGGTAAAATACTTTATTTCAGGGCCTGTTATCTGTCATGTTGGTATCTTATTGCTACAAAAAGTCTGCTTTGTGACTTTTAAGGTCTCTGTTTTGATGTTAACGCTGGCGGGTTGTGCCTGAATTCCAAAGGGATGAGGGTATAATGAGGCACGTCTGACCATCCATTCCCATGACGTCCTGAACCAATGTTTCAGGTTTACTTTGGAATTCCATTACTTGAGAAGAGTTCTTTCCACTGGTTGGGAGGCTTTGAATTTTATTTTTGGTTTATATTATGGTCCCCTAAGCAATCTATTAAAACTGCCTTTTAGTAAATACAAAATGATAAATTAAAACTCTTTAATTCTGACATTGGATGTTAATACTTAAAGGGTCCTTAGCAAATGTAGCAGTACTTTTATTCTGATCATGTCTTACTTTATCTTACAGGTTAGATATGGCTTAGGAATGCTCAAACTTTCTACTTAAAAGAAAAGAAAAATGAGCCTTTGTAAATGTATATGATTTAAGATGGTCATGTTCAAATTAAAATAACATGTTTTCTGAAAGTCAAATGAATGTTTGAGGTAAAATATGAGATAGCAGGAAAAAGGAAACTTTATAACCCCAGGTAACTTGCAATTATTTGCATCTCTGAGGCAAATCCTTTAATTATATGTGTATTCCCTGTTGTTGTTACCCACTTCCCCAACTATTCATGTATTGTAATTTAACTTTGCTTTGATTAAGCATCCACATACACTTTTCTTGTGATATCTGTAGAAGGATTTGGTTTTGTGATCATCTCTCTCGATTCATATACCAAAATGGATCATGCTACAGAAAAAAATTGAAAGATGAAAGAGCAATCAGATGCAAGACACCTTTTAGCATGTCTGGTGTCTTGTTTTCTCACTTTTGGGCCCAGGACAACACTGCCACTTTTTTGTAAGGCTGGGAATTACATTTTTCAGAATCCATTTATCCGTGTGGTTCTGGGTCAGAGTTTGCCAATGAGAAAAATTTGCTGGAGAGTAGGAAGATGGAAATGAAGAGGAAGTTGTTAGTCTTTTCAGAGGTGTTTGCAGCTTGATGCTTGGAAAGATGAAATTCACAGTGGCTTTCTAGCAAAAATTTGAGAATAATCCACTTTGCCTAAGACAGTTGGTGGTAGTTTTTAAAGATTCTCAAGTATTGTAGCAGCTCCAGGAAAGTCTCTGAAAAGAACCTGCTTGGAGCTTTGGGCTAACGTCTTCATTATTACCCACTCTGATCAGCGGTGGCTTTCCTAATCTCTAGCTCCCAACCCTCATTCCCCATCCTTCAAATAGTCCTGTGAGCCCCTTGTTCTGAATTAAATATCGTCTATCAGGATGATATCAAGTGGTTTCCATTAGGTTGACTGACTACTAATGATGCAGACATAGTCACAGTTAGGGCTGAGAAAATACTCAGTTTATTAAATATTGTGAATGGATGGAATATCAGATACATCATCTCAATATGTAAATATCCTATCCCATCTCAACATCAAATTTAGATTACCTGGATTTCTTCTTTCCTTTTCTCTAATGATTACAACTAAGATCATTATGTATTTTATTAGTTTCTTCAGTCTTTAAGATATTTTTTGAATGATGTTCAAATAAACTTCAAGTTATCTCCAACTTTTTCTGAACAAAACATTTCCATTCTTAAGATACAGGCTTGTAATTCATATACTTGATGCTACTCAATGGTGTCTTATCTGTAGTAGGAAGAAGGAAATTGTGTTTCAATGAATAGTATAAAATCATTTAACCCATACTCATTATTTGTTGCCTCCTTCCCTCTGACATGATACATAAAGCTCTTTTGGTTCTGTTTGCCACTAGGCTCAATACTGTTTTCATAAAATTTAAATCTAATCAAGATTATATTTAAGGTCCAAGCAGTCATAATCAAATGGAGCTTGCATACTAGGTGACTCCACCTTGGCAAAATGTTACACTTTAGAAACATCCATGCCCAATAAAACAAATTAATGTTTTAATATTCCTCGGGAAAAAACCACTGATACTCATAATGCATTGCCCATCCTTTTCCTTCTCCACTTCTTTCTATTCCTCTATTCGATGTAATTAGTTACAAACTCTTACATAGTGCTTGTTATGTCCCAGGTGCCATTCTAAGTATTTCACATATATTAACATATTTAATCCTTACAATAAGCCTATTATTAGGTGCTACTATTAATGCCATACTGCAGATGAGAAAACTGAGACTCAGGGGATTAAACTTGACTGAAATCACAGAGCAAATTAAGTGGTAGGGTCAGAGTGAGTGCACTGAGCCACAAGCAGGAGGTTATGATGCTTCCCAAAGCCTTTTATCAACCCACCCTCTTTAGCACCTTTTTCTTCCTTTGCTTATTTTCCCTTTCTCTGTGTTTCTTGTCTCTAGCCAGTAATTCTTTTTCATTGAAATTCTAGCAATCCTATCAGTAAGCTCCATTTCTTTTTTTTTATCCACTATCTCAGGTTGCCTGAGGAAGAGCCAGGAGGTAGTTAGCCAGCCGGAACCCTCCTTTGGGGAAGGTAGGGAAGACGGGAGCAAAGGATGGAGTTGGAGGTTCTGTGGATACCCGTGGATGGTGGTTGCTTTTTTCCCCACTAAAGAGAAATTTATGTTTTAACCTATGTGTGGGAGCCAAAGAAATATCGAGAGCAAGTGAAAAAAAAGAATGACACCAGTGATCAACAGAATAAAGCCAGAATGAGATTGAAGTTAGAAGCTTGGGAGAGCAGGTTACAGTAGAAACCTGCTCATGCTTAGCCTTTTCTCCCCTTTTCCTTCCCCATGGCCTTCTGGCATTTTTCCCCCTTAGTGTGATTTCAAATGTATTCTCAGAAGCAACATTAATGGGGATAAAGATGATTCGCTATTGATCATATAAGGAAGGATTCAGATGGCAAATACATACATAAAATAGAATATAGAGCAGCCACTAGTTTAGTACTGTCAAAGTGGAGTTAAAAAGCTTTAGAGGTCCTAGGGTTTTCTGTGCCATAAAAATCTCACATCAGATCAAATCAAATAATATATATTTAGGCTGCCTTCAAAACCAAGGAAGCTGAGGCTTTTATTTTTATTTTTCTCAAACAATATTTAATCAAATAAGTACTCAATAACTTTTGCTTTCCAGTTTTCAGACCATAGCCCTGTTATGAGCTGGTTATTTTCATAATGGGAGCCAATCCTACAGGATGACACCAGTGCTCGGAGAAAACTATACATATATCCATATTGTCTCCAAGCCAGATTGATCCATATCAAGCTTCAAGAAGAAAATTTCTAATCAGTTGTCAAATTGTAGTACTCCAGCATACTTTTATATTCATGACCCTGGGGCATTTTGAAGTACTAAATAGCATATAATGACTTTTTGAATTACAACTCCTACAGATTAACTTTAAGACATTTTTGAGAGATTTGCTGCATTTGTGTGTCTGTGTGTTTGTATGAGAGGGAGAGAGATTATTAGAGCTACCCTTGTGTGTATAGGAATTAGGACTGAAATAATATTTCGGCTGTTGATATTTGGAAATCTAAGATTAGAGGCCAAACAAAATGCAGTTTAATCCTCTGTGAAGAAATAGGATCGCAGAAACTTTTTAAATATATGTTTTATAGCAATGGCTCTACAAATAAGTGTCTTGAATCTATTTTGTGGAATATTTGCTGTCTCAACTACAGTGTCATGAAATACTGCATTACATTGGACAGTTGTATCTATACATTGAAATTCCTTAAAAACACATCAAAGTTTTATATAATAACTCTACCATAACACAAAATGATATAATTTTAATTTTAGAGGCAAATAAATGCTTTTATTTTTTATTTTGAAAATAAGAGAAAATAAAACATTGATTAGTAGCAATTTCTAAGTAGAAGAGATATGCAAATGTCAATGTCTAAAATTTATTTTTTCTTTAAACTTTGAAATACCTGTATTTTCTTCTCACATGTGACTCCCGAGTATTCAGTGCGGCAGGAACACACATTGGGAAATATGCATCTGCCCCCATAAAGACATTTTGGATTGCAAATTGCTGCAATACACAAATTTTTAGAATGATCATCTTTTAACATGAAATGTTTGTGACATATTCTATCCTAGTGGTCTGAGGCTATATGGTGATTGGACACTAATGCAATCATAAGAATCTATTAATGAACCATCAATGAATGGATCTGTTCTATGCACTCCCATCTTTCAGAGCACACGTACACATCAAAAACAAAGCACCCAAAACTCAAACAACACTTTTGGAATTCTATAAAGATATTATTAAAAGAAACAAAAATTTCATTGACTACATTTTAAAATATTTGAAATATATCTTTTTTTTTTCTAGAGGAGCTCAAGTCATTAACAGAAGATAGCATCTATAATTTGTTTTTTAACATTAAGCAAAAATTTAAAAGAGACAATCCAGTACCGGGTAGTGTATGGAAAATTTGACAATTTTTATACTATCATTGGAAGTTTAATGTGAAATAACTCGTCTGAAAATTTCTGAAAGATACTCATACTGTCTATATCATACATTTCTTCCTTGAAGTCTTTCCCAAGGCAAATGAAAATACCTACATCTATCTCAATTATCTCAATATCTCAATCTAGTTATCATCTACCGGTAGAAAGAAAATACTTATAATACTTAATAATAACTTGTAAATAACTAAAATGTTAAACATAAGGGGGGAGGTAAAAGGAATTTTTCTAGTATTTAAATTATGGAACTTAATATATTGCTTCAAATTTTGTTTTTAAACGACATAAATTCTTTCAAGTAATATTGAGTGAAAACGAGCATACCATAAAATTGTAAATAATAGTTATTTTTACAGGAGAAATACTGCTTCAATATCACATACTTGAAGCTTACACATTCAAGAATAATATGTCCTTTAAGATAAATGCAACATTGACAGGGTATCTTTTCATCAGGACTGCTGTATACAATTGGGCAGGTTGTATAATCCATGAGGGCTCCACAGCTAAGAAAACAGCATTCACATGATAGATATCATAGATTTGAATTTTTATTACAACAATTTTCCAACAGATGGTACTAACATATTTTGTTTAAGAAATATCAATATATTAAGACAGTTTCTCAATAGTTTGAAATAAAGAATTTGAAGTAGGATGACTTTTAAATTCACATAAAAATGCTGCAGGATGCAGAAACAGAGTGCACAGCTTCAGGCTGTGCTCAGACAATCTCAATCTGCAACCACTGAAGCGTATTTCCTCATTAATGTGCTTTTAACATCTTCTCATCCTTCTCTCTTATGGTCCATATAGAGCTGACTCCAGAACAAGCAGCCCAAGTCAGGGTTGCTAACTCTTTTTTTCTAGCATTTTATCACATCTAAATTCCAATTGGAATTATCAATATTTGAGCATACATTTCTTTTGTAAATACCAGCACTTAATAGTACTTTGAGCTATTTTTCTAGGATAAGAAATGTATAAATTACAATAGCAATTACTAATAAAATAGGGTCTAAGAGTCACAAAAATTACATGCAAAATTTCTGGTGCATGGAAACAAGGGTGTGGTTCATAAGACACTGAAATGGAGGGTACGTTATTTCTAGGAAAAAGGCATATCATAATAAAACTGTGTAATTTCAGTTTACAATACACGTGGCCATCAATTTTTTAATTATATAATTATTAACCATTTGGAAATATTTTGGGGAATTTCAAGTTTTTCCCATTAAGTTAATAATTGGTAATATTTTAACATGTTATTGCAAGTTTCCACAAAAACTTTCAAAATTGCATAAAATTTGATCTTCCTCTATGTCTTAAGATTTCATCTAGGTAGAAATTCATGACTAATATTGGATGGAAATATGCTAAAACTCTAAAAAAGAAACCGAAAGTAATTCTGGATGGTGAAATTTAGAGTGATTTTTAAAAAATTATTATTTATTAATTTATTTATTTTTGAGACAGAGTCTCGCTCTGTTGCCCAGGCTGGAGTGCAGTGGCACAATCTCAGCTCACTGCCAGCTCCGCCTCCTGGGTTCACGCCATTCTCCTGCCTCAGCCTCCCGAGTAGCTGGGACTACAGGCGCCCGCCACCATGCCTGGCTAATTTTTGCCTGGCTAATTTTTTGTATTTTTAGTAGAGATGGGGTTTCGCCGTGTTAGCCAGGATGGTCTCAATCTCCTGACCTCGTGATCTGCCTGCCTCGGCCTCCCAAAATGTTGGGATTACAGGTATGAGCCACCGCGCCTGGCCTAGAGTGATTAATTTTTAATACATTTCCATATTTTCTAAGGTATCTATGATAAATATGTATTTATCTTATAATATGAAATAATATTTAAACTTCTATATATCAACGCCTTCTTTGACCCACCTGGGGAAACTATTGGTAACGCACAGACCACAATTTGAAATTATCTCTGCCACACAAACTATTAATATGTCATACTACACTTTTTTCTTTTAAATGGATATAAAATTTAGTAAGTTTTTGTTTTATTTCTAAAATCATTTTTTAAAAAGGATCAGCATGTTGGAGTTTTTTTCCCCCTACGGATTTGTCCTATGGCTATACTTTAATTATTATAACAGATTCCAATCCAGAACATACAGTAGGAAAAACATCCTGTGGGCTTACGTATTTGACACTGCACTCCTTCCCAGGAGGAAGGACAATGGCATATGCTGGGAGCAATGCATTCACCACCGTTTTTACATTTCTGCAAGCAGATAGCTGCCAATCGAAATATAAACAAGTTAAAATTTTAAATTACTAGTCAAATCCTATCCATAACCCACGAAACTTTTCATTAGAGGAAAAAAAAAAAGAAACAGTTACAAGTAAGTGATTAAAGAATTTTTTTCCCTAATATTTTATCAAGAACACTTTTGAATGTCACTACATATTCTTGGAAAATGTGACCTTAACAATTGCAAAATGTTCCACTGTTTCAATGTGTCGTGATTTAACTTTTCTCCAATTGCTGGACATCTATGTTGCTTCTCATTTTTTCACTTTGATCGAAACACTCTAGTAGTGGCTAATTTAAAATAATTTATACAAAGGAAAAAAATGAAACATTTGAATAAAGACAGCCACCCTCAGGAGCTAACCAGTCTGAATGGCACTGTTACCTCCTCTTGGAAAATTCAGAACTGGATGGTTTGAGGTGGGGCCAAGAAGTCAGTAATTTTTTAAAACCTTTCCCTGACCCCGACTTCAGGACTTAAGGACTTGTTATTTACCTTGGCAAGTGCAGTAGAAAAACTGAAAAATACAATATATCCTCTTCCGCTAACCTGAAAGAATGAGTTCAGAAGAGTAAAAACTCTTTCTGTTTCAAAAGGTATCTCCTAAAGCAGGAATAAATATGCAAAATTTTAAAAGACCAAGCAAGCAAAAGTGAAAAAAAATGCTCTTTGTTTTAAATTCTATTTTACATTCCCACGAAGGACGAAAGTTTCAACGTTTTAAGAGTATTCCTCTTACGTGTGTTGCATCGTTTCCCACTCCAACCAGAAGGACAAGAGC
The DNA here is from genome assembly GCF_001698545.2 of Rhinopithecus bieti. NCBI lineage: Eukaryota > Metazoa > Chordata > Mammalia > Primates > Cercopithecidae > Rhinopithecus > Rhinopithecus bieti. Next base: position 217,927 of record NW_016804242.1, read on the forward strand.
AAGTGTTCGGTCCCACACATTTTCCTCCATTCATGCACATAGGATCACAGATGCCTTAAGGTAAAAGCATGAAAAATCAGCCCTTAAATTCAATAGTTTTGTCTTTGCTTTACCTGTAGTTGACAAATATATTTAATGATGTCTTACTTTTTTGGCATCTCCTACCAGTGTATCCTTTACGACAGATGCACACATTATTTCTCATGCAGTGGCCACCATTCTTACAGGGAGGGTGACAGAAAGCTAAAAGAACACATGGCAGCAATCTGTGAATATTACATATTCCATTATTACATATGATACATTGCATCATGTGCTTTTCATCAATGTGGCCATAAGGCAGAGAAATGTGCTATTAAAATAAAAGATCACTCATTAAACCTGTCCTTTCTAAATCATGAAATGCAATGCTTATATCTATAAGCTGCTATTGGGTTAGCACAGTTTGAAATATATATAAGTGCTCATAACAAATTGAGTCTTTCATATAACAATGAATACATTATAAACTTTAACTTATGTTTCACTATACAACAAAGTAAAGCATGGAATGATCTGGACAAAACCCAGAAAATAAGTCAAAACTTAGCTCAAAATAAGAATGTGCCTGTTCTTGTGGAAAATAGACAAATCTCAACACTTTTCCACACACTGAGAAAGCACTTTTAAACTAACTTTTGAGTATTTACTGAGATTATGAAGGCAGAGCTTTATATGTGACTTATTCCTGTGAATGCTTGGTAAAAGTCTTTTTAACAATAAATCCTTGGCTTTATTCAGAATATTTGTTAGATAATTTTGAATATATCTTACTGGTAGCTCCTATGTGTTCAATTCTGTTTTATGAAATGCAGAGGTTAATATGTATTAATTTTATGAGAGGGTTATGATTACTTCATGTTTCTTCCAGGTATGAAAATTAAAGGCAGGCATTTCTTTTAAGTAATACACAGGAAAACCTGTCTAGAAAATTTAAAATTTAATTTCTTCCTAAATAATAAGTAAATAAATGTTAGTTTGTATTTTAAAAATAAATTTCATATTAACTGGTATTAATAAGACTAGTGTGGACTGACTCCCAGTTTGAATTAATAGTTGCTTTCTTTATTTTCAAAAACTGTAAGAAAAATTCTACTGTTTTCAAATAGATTTTTGAATGGAAATAATATAGAACTTCATAGTAACAATATAAATGCAAGTTTTTAGCAAACAGTTTCCAGTATTTTAGGTTGAACTTTTTTTTGGCTCATGTTTGAGTCTACTGTTATTTCTCTGACATTTTATTGATACTTTTTATTGGTGGAGAAATGTTCTTACATTTTCCGCACCCTATCCTTCACACAATTTAAGATTATTATTTATTAGAAAACGTATATTCTTTCTACTATGAAAACTCCATAGGAAATGCCTGTGGTTAGGAATTTAAAAGTTAAAAAAGCTCCACAAATTGTTTATGATGGGTAATCTTGCTATAAGTAATTATCCACAAAAACTTGAGTGTAGAAATACATTATTTATGCAAAAAAGCATATATAATTAAAATAATATATACAAAGGGCATACAATTTAAGCTTGGCCATGTCTACCCATAATCCCACATTAGGAAAAGGAGGTTTATGAGAAAATCCACCCTCCACATATATTTATGAGATCTATAGGCCTCATTCTGTCACCAAACCCTAAAGTGGGCTAAGTAATTGGATTCACTCGCCATGTGAAATCCAAGAGGTGAAGCAAATTGGAAGGTGTATTTAAACATCTCTCCGGCCATACATCCTAAGCCTTGCTTACTAGTTTAGTAGTTTAACTGTTTTGTGATGTTTCTAGCTCATTTTTTATCTTCCTTTTTAAAAATTCTACAGTGCACACAGTATATGTTTTTTATATGACTTTATATTCCACCTAATTTTATTCAATCACTTTCAATGTGTGTGCCATCTTCCCTTCCCACCATTTAGGCTCACAAGAAGATGAGATCTAATAAGAATCACATGTCATAGCAACTGTCTAGATCATACTTGAAAGCCAGGAAGTCTGAGGCATGGAGCCTTTAAGTAAATTTCCATACCAGCAAGAAAGTTGTGGAGGCAAGCTAATTGTAAAACCTACTCTCTTCCCACAATGATAATCTGTTTTCTGGCCCTTATATCATGGAATATGTTCAACAGATAATTTTTAATTCAGTTTAATAATTGAGAGATTTCTTCTTTTATCCACTTATACAACTGGCATATACATTTTAGACAACTTTTCTTACTATAGCTTACATCTACTTCAAGTAGCATGAAAGATGTAACTTTTTCATTTCTTTCCTTACATTCTCCATTCAAAACTACATATATAACTCTTTAGCATGGATTTAGCCATAGTCTTCTAGTTTTCAAGATTTCCCTTAACTTAATCTTCACTTCTTTCTGTTTCTCCAACTGCTTCTTCAAAGGAATATGAATTACAGGAACTCATTTGCTACGCCCGTATATCCTGTGTTAGCGTGATGGCTTCTTTTCTGCTTTATTTCCATCCTAAGAATCCTAGCCAACATCCAAAATAAAATAAATAGAATTGCAAATCAAAGTGCATTGTGTCAAGGAAAATCTGAATTTTAGGAATTACATTATGGAAATACTCTGACATGTTCTATAGTAAAAATCTACTCTACATTTTTTATAAACGCAAAAATATGAAGATGCAGAAAATATATGTTACATATTATTGGTTGACATTAATTCATACCCTAAAAACATCCCCATTATTCTGAAAATAACCTGTAACATTATCTATATGAGGGAAAGTGTTAAAATAATAAGTCGTGAAAGAGAAAAACAATGCATTTTTATGTCTCTGTATCTTCTTGCATAGTGCTGTGCACAGGTGATTCTTCATAAATGTTTAATGAAACTAAGGTGAAAAGAGATTATGGGATAATAGTGGACAGTAGATTGACCATAAATCAAACATTTTTGCTGTGTCACAGAAATGACACAATTTCATTATAATAGACTACAAGAGAAGTTTGCTTATTTGTTTCACACCTTGGTCCTACAAAACTGCACAGAGAGGTGCCAAGGTATGAGCTTCAATATATTGAGTAAATATAACCATTTTACATAATAACTTTGATATATTTTTGTAAGCTAGTAATTTGGTGGGCATACTTGAAACATTACAAGAAATCTGGGGGAAAATTGCATCTTTCCCTTTGAAACTTGTCTCATGTTTACTCAGAGCTCTGTTGATGTCTAACTTTCCATTTGCCCTTTTTACATACAAAGAAAGATTAATTACCATTCTGACACTGTTCACCGAAGAATCCATTTGGACAGAGGCAAGTGTTTGGCTTATTACACGAACCACCATTGAGGCAAACAGGGTCACACAAAGCTAATAAACAGCAAGAGGAAAAGAGACCATAAAAGTTTTATTATTTATAAAATGAAAGCTGCACAGAAGTACAAAATGGTGCATAATGAAATATTTTATTTTTACTGCAAGTAAAACCCATAATGTATAATTAATTAGACTTTGCCAAACATAAGAGGAATGAAATTACTGGATAATCGCTTTGAAAGTATGTTCATTAAGTTTACAAATAACACTAAGCTTAGAAAAGCTCGAAAGGGAGCTGGAATTTAAAGTGTCGGTGTTTGTCCAAGATGACAGTGCTCCTGCTCTATCAAGAATGTAGAGGCTATGATTAGAATTCAGAATGCCATCAGTAAGCTAGAAGAAATGATTGTAAGTTAAGAGAGGACAATTCAACAGTGTTAACAGTTTGTAATGGTTTGTAATCTGCTCAAATACATGTAGCCATGCACACCTCTTTATCGCCTTCCCAATTAAAATGGGGACACGGCACTCAAGTCCTAGCACACGCAAAAACATTCTTTGTTTTGCTTTGAAAGACATCCCCAATTTTATTTTTCACACTAGATCCTACCCATTCACCAGCATCTACTATAAATACTATTTTCTTCCTCACTCCACTTGCCAAAATTAATTTCTTCTTTCTCTGCTTCTAAGGAACTGTGTTTCAATAACATTACTTATCATAACTCAACTTGTATCATAGTTTTTTTCATAATTGTATCCCACGTCTCTGTCACTAACAGTATGTGACTTGATATCAGGGCAAAAATCGAATGGATGCTTGTTTCCATTTGCATCATGCTTCACAGATAATTGCCCAGCTATAAACATTGAATTACACTTTCATTGAGAAAAAGTCATTAGATTATAATGAATTAGATCAAACATAGGTAATTGCAAACATTGCTGCCAAAGAAACAAGCTTAGGCTGGGCACAGTGGCTCACGCCTATAATCCCAGTACTTTGGGAGGCTGAGGTGGGCGGATCACAAAGTCAGGAGTTCGAGACCAGCCTGACCAACATGGTGAAACCCCATCTCTACTAAAATTACGAAAATTAGCTAGGCATGGTGGCACACTCCTGTAATACCAGCTACTCGGGAGATTGAGGCAGGAGAATCGCTTGAACCTGGGAGGCAGAGGTTACAGTGAGCCAAGATCACACCACTGCACTCCAGCCTGGGTGACAGAGCAAGACTCTGTCTCAAAAAAAAAAAAAAAAAAAAAAAAAAAAAAAAAAAAAAAAAAAAAAAAAAAACAAGTCTGATACTGTGATACATAAATAGAATAACATGAAAGGTATGCACTTAATTCAGAATTGCTTAGATATTTAATGAAATAGGATGTTTGTATTGTGATGAAAAACTTAAAAGAGATCTAGATGGTTCAACATGTTTCTCTTCACCACAAGGTAGGTGAATGAGGGAAATACAAAAGCAAAAAGAGTATTGGTTGGATAAGATAACAGTAAAGCTGTGAGACACCACATGGTTCAACACAAAAACAAAGGGAATGAAGATGAAAGAGTTTTAAAAATCTGTCTGAAATAGCAACTTCATTCTTGTCTTGTCAGGTCAGTTTTACGTTTCTTAGGTGCACGTCTTCAGGACACTGGCATATTTTAACTTTTAATTGACATGTTCATTGAAAATATTTCCCATTTTACCTGTACTACAGGTGGGTCCATACCAGCCAGGTTTGCACTGGCAAATATCTGGTGTAAGACACTGGCCTCCATTTTCACAGTGCCTGTTACAAACCACTGAGATCACAGAATAAAAGAAAAGAAAGATTAGGCTTGGAGTAGTCATATTGTTGGTTTTTATCTAGCTAGCTCTTAACTGCCAATCACATCTGCTAATTAATAAGATCACAGAGAAAGATAAAATATAATTTATATTTGGGTTTAAAATGCTTTCTGATTCTCACATTCAGTTATTTTATTTTATTTCATTTTTGGTTAATAGAGATGGAAAAAATAGAAAACCATTGAGCCAAGTGGTAAACAAGACTTGGCTATTTGGGAAAAGTATTAGTTATTGATGAAAGCAATCATAGACATAAATTTAAAAAGAAATTTACATGCAATTTAACAAATTTGAGTTCCTGTTTTCTCAAAGAAAGGTCATGAAGAGCATCAGAGTGACGTTACTTCCCAAAACAAACTTATTTATCTTAGTAATGGCCACTGTGGTTGATCCCAGTGCTATGCAGGATGGTATCTGTTGTCATCAATCATCAATGTGTGTTCTTTACTTAGAATTTGGGTTCATTTCATGTAGCATTAAGGCCACCAACTATTCAAAGAAGCAGTTTCATTATATCAGACAGCAGGAGAGTTTTGCTTACTTGTTTCACACCTTGGTCCTACAAAACCATAAGGACAAGTGCAGAGATTCCCAGCCAAGCATGTGCCACCATGTTGACAAGGTGGGTTACAATGTTCTGCAGAAATGGATTATGTTATTAAGTCAGTTCTTAATTTTTAAAAAGTCAGTTTATATTTATAAAGCACTGTCACAATAAAATCTTGCTGTAAGAGCAATTTATAATACATTAAGTCCTCTTTTACTACAAAATTTAGTTCTGTGGGACTGGCCATATTAATTCATACTGGAAACACTTACAAATCAGCAGCATGCTTTGATTAATAAAAATTTGTGTTAACTGGAAGGAAATACAGGACCTTAGCCTTCTTCTGAAAAGTGAGAGAACTTACGTATTCCTGCCTTACAAATAGAGCTTTCCTATAGTTCTATAGTTATTTTCGTATGCTATTTATATTGACTGTTTCTGTTATTTCACCCTAAATTTACTTTAATTTGTTAATTTGTAGCTTGCCTTGCCATAAAAACATTTAACATGGCTCTCAGCTTCTTCATAATTATATGCACCATCTACCAAACTATTTTTTCACATATTATTTTAAAATAAACAACTTATTTCTTTAAAGTATCATCCACTTTAGGAATGCTATTTCATACATTTTCCACTTAAGATTTAAACCAAAGCAATGCAATTATATGACTATAGATGCATTTTTAAAAATTCACATTTTAGATTTCTTCTTACTACTTTACATTTTCTAGTTGTTTGGCATTTAACACTTTCTTTGAACCATATTTGGTAGGTCACTCCACAGCTGTCTTTTGCTTGAAGCTAAAATATTTGTAGATATATAGTACCTTATAACTAAACCTCAAATCGTTTCAGAGGATAATTTTACCAATCACAAATAAGCTATTGCTCCTTCAATCTCTGATTTAAGAAATTTAATTCTTTAGAATCTTTGAATAAATTATGTTTAATAAATATTTTAAAATGTAGAGTCCTATACCAGCTTTGATAAGAATATTTTAGTATATACACAGTAAAACTGAATTGTCTTGTAAAATGATTTTTAAAGAAAATTATGCTATATTTTAGGCTTATATTTGATTTTTAATTTGAATTATCACCTTCATCACAGGTTGCTCCACCATGTCCTGGAAGACACTGACAAATGTTAGGCTTAATACATTTTCCATGATTTTTGCAATCAGGGTCACAAAGAGCTGTATAAAATAAAGCCCAGGTTTTAGACATATCAATTACCAAATAAAATTTATCATGCAAACTAATGAATGATGTTACCTACCAGTTTGGCAGTTAGAACCAATGTAACCAGGTTTACATTTGCAGATGTTTGGGGCAACACACTCCCTACTTTTTCCACATGGATATCTACAAATGGCTAAAAAAAATCAAAGCAGAAAAGGTTGATTACTAAAACAGGACATACATGTTGCCACAGACTTAGTTATAATAGAAGCAAAAGTCTCTGAAATTTGAATAGTTAACTAATAGTCCCTCTAGATAATACTGAGAACACAAGAACACAAGAACACAATAACTCTCTTGCTTAAGTTTAGTCTCAAACAAGCCAAAACACAAAGAAAAACAATAACACACGACAGCTTTTATGTTGTCAAACCCAAAAAGTTGATTTTCATCAGAGAAAGCAATGTTAATAATTGTGAGAAGATAGAAACAATGCCTTTAAAATTAAAGTGATATATGACTTGCTGTAATCTCAAAAGAGCTGGAAAGATTACAGAGAAAACTAGTTCATGCAAATAAGCAAATATACCAGAATTAGAATTTGAAGTGCTAAATGCCCACTGTGAGCTGAAAAGAACACAGACCACAGTGTTAATCAGATCTATATTGACATCTTTTATCTGTTTAGCTGGTTAATGCTGGGAAATTCAGTGGGCACTCCAAAGCTCTGTTTCCTCATCTGTGTAATGGGAAAAATAATACCCAATATGTGGGTTCATGTGGATTACATGACACAGTTGATACAAAATGTTTCCACAGACCCTGGAACACAGGAAGTACTCCAATATATTTGTAATATATATTATATAGTTGTAATACTCTATAATATTAACATGATTTTAATAAATAACTCAGAAAACCCAGCTTTGTTCTTTCAAAATGTGGTAAGAATACAGTATAAATGATTAATAAATAAAATAAATGGAAACAAATGAACAAAGCGGAATAAATAGAAATTAGTAAATAGAAAAGCATATCTTTGTAATAACTTAAACTTGAATTAGATACTTTTCTTTGCATCTTCTGAAGAGTTTCATACTACCTCTGCAATTGACACCGTCTCCATAATACCCAAAGGGGCAGCGTCCACATTTGAAGAGACCATCTGAGCTTGGCACACAGGAAACACCAAGAAAACAAGGCGAGTCAGCACAAGGTGATATTTTGGTTGATCCAAACTTTTCTGGCAAAATAGTGATTGCTTTTGTAATAGATGACAAAAACTCATCTTCATACTGTGTGTAATCTTGGGAAGACCTGCTAATTTGAGAGTTATACCCTCCCATCTCTGTTTGGATGTTGTTCTGGATATCGTCCTTCACTTTGCCATGGGTGCTGTTTGGGTTCATGCTTAAAAAGCTGCTTTTCCTCATAGAAACTTCCAACTCACCCAGACTGAGATTTGTACTAAGACTACGATCCACATGCTCAAAATCTGATATCTGATGGGAAATGGCCTTTACTGAATTATCCATTTGGGCTGTAATTAATTTTAGTGATGAGCGGGAGATGTTGTTAGTCGTGCTCAACAACTTCTTGATAGTAGCGGGAGTGGGAGTAAATCTTGTACCAATTAGTGAATATTCTGTTGATGGTGGCTGAAAATTTATACCTACACAACCAAAAAATTAAAAACTGTGAGTCAATAGCATTTATAAATAGTCTTTGCTACATGAAATATTTTACATTAATTAATTCATTCATTCATTTAGTATCTACACTGTTGAACACTGTAGTAGGAGCTGTGTACTAATAAGAAATCATGACACTGTTTCTGCCTTCAAGGAGCTTATAATCTTTTGGGGTACACAAAATAACCCAGCATGTTAAATAGTATAAAAGTCAAAGTACGATAATTTATTTTATTAAGATTTTGAAATGGCTAACAAACACCTGTTTGATCACCTCATACACATGAGCCTCAAAATAAAAGAAAGTACAGCCCCTATCCCTGAGCAATTTAGAATTCACTACGAAACAATCATTGAGAACTACTACAGGAGTGACAAAAATAAAATGAAACCTACAGAAACACAGAATAGTAAGTAATTTTGCCTGTAAATAAGACAGGAGCTAAATGTATAAGTAAAAAATGGAAATTTATATAAATGCTATTATATATGAGAGGCAAAGAACCACGGTTCTAATAATGTTCCCAATGTGATAAAATGAGATTTTATGCCCCCATTTTCTCGATTGCTCAACTAGAAATTAAAACATTTTACAGGTCCTTTTTTTTTGGGGGGGGGGGCGGTGTCATTGTTTATTTCTCCCTGCTAAAATACTTCATTTCCTTATAACGCATTTTACTTATTTGGGATGGAAAATCTAATGAGTTTTAGAGTAAGGACACATTTTAAGCAGTGATTAGATATGTTTTCTAGTTAAACTTTCTACTGCAAATTTAGGGTTTGATTTTGCACTGTTTTCACGCAAAGCAATTCTCAAAAGTGTTAAAATATAAAAACAGAGAAAGCCAAGCCAAATCAAATCAAAATCAGAAAAGATAGAAGAAAATGAACCAAAACAACAAAATAATCCTTAACATAGTTGGCAACAAGTGCAATGAAAGATTTTGAAAATGTGAGGACTTCCTGAAACATAAAAGTATGTAGGTTCAGACTAATAGAAACAGGAGTGCACCAAATATAGCCCCAAAATAAATAAGGGCAACAAGGTAAGCACAATTAAGTGTCAAAAAAAAAAAAAAAAATACAGAAAAGGTCCTGGACTAGCACTCCCCAGAAGACCTGCTTTAAATGACTGGGCCAAGTCAGTGTCCCCTTCCCTCAGCCTCTGTACACAGAAGGGACTCCTTCTAGAACCAAATTGCTTCATGTAAACCTTCTCCTTAGGTGAGCTTTTATTGTCTGTTTATTGTGAGAATTGGACAAAGAAGCAGAGAAGAATTGAAACTCCAGATTGCGAAAATTATCATTGAAGAAAGTAAGAAAAGAGCATATGTTAGCAAATGCCTGTTAGTAAAGCACACTTTTTCTTTTGAAATGTAATGATTTGATGTTCTTATGAAGGTACATATCAGAGAGAGAAAAAAAAATTACAGAATACAGAATCATAAGAAGATATTGGCCTTACAGATATTAAAACATAGTATAAAGCCACACTAATCAAAACAATGTATTATTGTCATAGAAAAAGACTATTAGAAAATAACTATAGAAAACTCAGAAATACATCTCAACATATAAGGGACTTTAAATAAAAATATGATATTTAAATTCAATGTGGCTTATTTTATAAATGGTACTACATAATTGTTATTCGCCTGGAAGAAAAAAAAGTATTGGACCTCTACTTCATATCATAAAGTAACAAATTTCAAATGAATTAAAAACTAAATGTAAAATATAAAATAATAAATGCTCTAAAAGATAATTTAAGAGTTCATATTTATAACTTAAACTTTGAGAGATCCTTAATATATTTGTGACATTATATAAAAAATTTAAATGAAATACCAGCAAATCAAAAGTAGCAGTACATTTATGGAAAAATATATCAGAATTAGACTTGTATCTATTTAAAAAGCTATAAATAAAATATTTAAAAATATATTTACTTGATTACATAAAATTTAATGCTTTCATGAAAAACAGAACACAGATAAAGGCAAACCACAGAGATAAACACAATAATTTCAAGTACAGATTATGTATGGGATCTGAATATATGAGGTGGCCAGGANAATAATAAATGCTCTAAAAGATAATTTAAGAGTTCATATTTATAACTTAAACTTTGAGAGATCCTTAATATATTTGTGACATTATATAAAAAATTTAAATGAAATACCAGCAAATCAAAAGTAGCAGTACATTTATGGAAAATATATCAGAATTAGACTTGTATCTATTTAAAAGCTATAAATAAAATATTTAAAATATATTTACTTGATTACATAAAATTTAATGCTTTCATGAAAACAGAACACAGATAAAGGCAAACCACAGAGATAAACACAATAATTTCAAGTACAGATTATGTATGGGATCTGAATATATGAGGTGGCCAGGATATATGAAGTAACCCTACAAATCAATAAAAAAGGAGAGTAAAAGGATAGCAATCAGCAGAAAGACAAATCTAAATGATTATTTGAAAAAATTAATCCCAATTAAATAGATAACGTTTGGCAACTTCTGTCTAGGAAAATCAAAACCGTAACAGTGGAAAAATATAACTAAACAACTTTGGAGATGAGGAAAGTGAAAAAGCTACATATAAGAAGACAATTTTAATTATACAAGAATACTACATGTAATTGTATACAAGAATTTGAAATCTAAATGTGACAAATGATTTTCTGGCAAAATATAAGTGATTAAATTGACTAAAGAGGAGGTACAAACACTGATGGAAATAGAAAAACAATCTAAATTTACTACCCAAAATGATGCTAAGACAGATAATCTAATGAAAAAATTTTACCAAATAACTAAGGAAACAGTGTTTTCAAAACTGCTGCAATGCACAAAAAGAGATGAAAAGTTTTATAAACACTTTATTAAAGTGGCATAATCATATAGTCAATATATTTGTGACATTATATAAAAAATTTAAATGAAATATTAGCAAATCAAAGTAGCAGTACATTTATGGGAAAATATATCAGGATTACACTTGTATCTATTAACATAATTATATGATATAATTGCATAAAGACAATATGGAAAATACATAATGATGTTGAAATGTAATACGTATTAATTATTGGTTTTAAATATTGTGAGAAAATTAGTCTAAGGAAACTTTGTTAACTGCAATTATAGCAAGTAATAAATGATGCTGAAAAAGCATTTGATAATATTTAAAACCCACTCCTGATTTAAAACTAGGAATTCTGGAAAAGCAACTAATAAAAGGAAAATTCATTAACTGGACAAAGGGTATCTAGCAGAAACTACAGTGATATCATACTCAATAGTGAAACAAGAGAAGAATTCCCATACCATTAACAAAGCCCTCCCTTCCCTACAGGCTTTGTACTAGAGGTGCACTACACTGCAAGGAGAGTGTAAGTTTGAGACCCTGGTCTCTTCAGTTAGATTGCTCAGGCTCAATTCTCTTCTGTAGTTTAAAACTCTATAATCTGAACACATTACTTAACCCTTCTATGTTTCTGTTTAATCATCTGTAAAACAGAAGTAATAACAGTTACTGTAAATAGCTATTACGAGGATTTAATGAGGTAAGATACAAAAAATGTCTGCCTAGTGCTGGCACATTATAAGTATAAATTAAATCTCACTATTGAGACTAGAAAGTAAATAAGAATAGCAGACAAAACTCCCTATTTGCAAAAAACAATTATTGTCTGTCAATAAAATCAAGAAAGATAATCCACTATAAACCACAGTGTACATCAGAGTATTCAGTAACGTGACAACACAGGAATAATATGAAAATCAAGACACATTTCCTAGGTTCCAGGAATCAAAAATATCTTGAGAGATAGTCCATTCACAATAACATTTGATAATACAGAATGCTAAGGTGTAAAGAAAGTCAATGTGAAATATACAAGAACTTTATGAAGACAATCACAGAATGATTGAACCAAATGAGGGCTATTAAGAAAGCACTATGACACAAGTAAGGCCTTGTGAAATAGTGAACTTCTTAATCACTTTTAGGGTTTTAGCAGATACTGGATGACCAATTTCTAGGGATTTATAAAATATAAGTTTGAAATAGTCACTTCCAACTATTAGCTTCTCCGAAATCACTTTAAATGATGCTTTGTCCATTAGAGGACATAAATGCATTTTTTTCTAAAATATAACCCAGATGATTGAATAGATTAGCAAGAGAAAGAATAAATTTTAAACCGCATTATATAACCTTAAGTGATCTTTCTAAAAATAAAAATACCTGAGGAATAAATATGTTGATCTTCTAGAAAACAAACAAGAGGAATTACTTGTCATTAGATTTTAACTATGATCATTACTTACTAAGGGCATTTCTGTTTGTTGGCTTAACATGCCTCTTCCTCCCTTGAGCATCTTTATCATCCTCTTCCTTATTTATACTTTTATCAGATCTTGTGAGAACCACAGCGTGTGTAGTAAATTTATTTAAAAACTGTGTTTCAACTGTAAATGAGAACAAGAAAAACAGATGAGACTTAAACTATTATACAACCAAAGCACCACAAATAAGAACATACAATACTAATGCCACTTGGATGGAACTCTGCAAATTAGATTAAATAACTAGCTTAAATGTCATCTCTTCTGCCCACTTTTCTGGTATGGACTGAATTGTGTCCCCCCAAAATTCATATGTTAAATCCCTACTCCTAAATGTGAACGTGTTTGGAGACAGGGTCTTTAAGGGGGTAAAAGATTAAATGAGATCGTAAGAGTGGCACCCTAATCCTGGTGTCCTTACAAAAAGAGGAAGAGATACCACACATGCAGGAAAGACCTGGTAAGAACGTAGCCAGTCTGCAAACCAGAGATATCTCACCACAAATCAACCCTACTCGCACCTTAATCTTGAACTTTCAACATTCAGAAATGTGAGAAAATAAATTTCTGTTGTTTAAGCCCCCAAGTCTGTTATGGCAGCCCAAGCTAATGTACTTTCCTTCAGTTGCATTCACCCAGTCAATCAATTTTGCCCATTTGGGTTCTCCCACAGAACTTTGCCCTTCACACTACTGATTCTTATGTGCCCCACTAGTTAGCAATAACCTCAAGAATAACTGTGCTATATTCATGTTGATATTCATTGACTCTGGTGCCTATTATAAAACTAAGAAAACACAACCAACAACCAAAAATCCCTTTGTATTAATAAGCCCCTTCCTACAATATACAAATGACACTGACAATGTTAAGAAACATATTTAGTCACTCATGTGTAAGGGGATTTGGTTCAACTTGTTTTTCTCTTAAATGCCATTGAATGAAGTTTTTATTGAAGAAATGGGCTTGTCTGGGAAAGAATACTGCTAGATCACTTATTAGAGTGGAAGGTGTGAATATTAGGGATGGGATATTCAGGAGTAAATGTGAGAAGCAGAAGTAGAGAATTCCCCTTACCATCCTATACTGTGTTGTTCATATCTGTGGGGCTAGGCAGGCTCAGACCAATTTGAAGCACAAGATGCTGCTACTTCCTTAGTACACAATGTCATCAAAGAGCGTCCCATTCACTTAATTAAACCCAAGGTATGGATCTTCAACACTGTCTTCTGTAACTTAGTTTTTTCTCTTTTAATCTTTTAAAATGTTGATGTCCACCAATTTTTTTTTTTGTCCACTTTCCTCTAAATCTAAGGGTTTTCCCTGAACAATTCTATGACATAGCTGATGATTCTAAGAATCATATTTTCAACTTAATCTTCTTTTCTGAGCTCACATGGATATTCCATAGTAACCCTAGTTTCTGTGCATCCAAACTGAATTCATTATAATTCCCCTCCAAAACAACTTGTTCTTCCAATACATTGCTTGCGTGTCTTAGTCAGATTGAGCTGCCATAACAAAATACCACAGACTGGGAGGCTTAAACAACAGAAATTATCTTGCCATTCTGGAGGTTCAATGATCCAAGATCAAAGTGATCAGACTGGCTGGTTGAGTTTTTGGTGAAGGCTCTCTTCCTGGCTTGAAGATGGCTGCTTTCTGGATCTGTCCATATATCACAAGCTCTCTGGTGTCTCTTCATATAAGGATACTAATTCTATAGGATCAGGGCTCCACCCTTATAACCACATTTAACCTTAATTACTTCCTTTCTCCAAATATAGCCACACTGGGAGTTAGGGCTTCAACACATAAATTTTGGGGGGACGCAGTTTCATCCATAGCAATGCAAATGCAAATTGTACACACCCATTCACTAAAATCAAACACTTAAAACTTAATGAATCTCTTTCTCTCATCATACTAATCCGTCACTGACCAAGTACAATCAACTTGCTTCTTTAGTATCCCTTTCATCATTACCTCATCTTAGGTTAGTATATCTTCATCTTTTTCCTATATATTTGAAATATTTTCTTAACTCTTCTTCCCACCTTCAGATTTGCACAGTTCCTTACCCACAAGTGGTCCATCCTACACACTACTTCTTAAACTATCTCACATGGTAAACTGTATCGTGTTTCTCTCCTACTTCAAAATTTTAAGGGAGTCCCCATGGTTTTTATGTGGTCTTGCTACTGCTTACCTCTCTAGCTCTAACTCTTGTAGCAGCCCCCCTTTCTTCCTATATTCCAGGCACACTGAACTGTTCACAATGGTTGCCCAAAGAGTGCTGTGATGTTACCTGCTTCTGTCCCTTTGCTCCTGCTGTTGCTTTTGGCTGGAATGCCTTTCTCTCTCTCGATCTATCAGATTCAGTTCTCATGTGTCTAGTATAGTCTAGTCACTTCCTTTTTTAAAAGTTTTCACTATTTCTCCAGGTAGATAAGATTCCCTTTGTAATATTCCTACTAGCCCTTTTGTGATTTCTATCAAAAGACACAGAACACTTTATTGTACTGTGTAATTACTAGTCATATTCCCTGCTGTTACACTTTACTTATTAAATCAGAGGCCATGTCTTACATATTTTTGCAACTTTTGTATCTAGTTCAATGCATGACACTTAATACATTTACACTGAATAAATACATGAGTCAAAAACAGAAACTATGCTATTAAAAAATAAATGCAGCAAAAAAAGAAATCTTATAGCAGAAAATAGGAACTTTTACCATGGCATATTTTTCCATTCCCATAAAATCCTTTTGGACATGAACCACAATGATAGGAACCAAAGGTATTCAGGCATTCTACTCCCTCAAAGCAAGGCTTGGAGTCACACTCATCAACATCTTCCTGGCAGTTTTTGCCTGTACAAAATATAGGTCAAGAGCTCAAATTATTTAATTTGAAAAACATTGTATGTCCAATTGGCTAATTATATAACTTCTACTTTTCATGTCTGTCCTTCTAACCCCAAAAGAGCTGCTATGCATTATGAGGAGAGAAGTATGCTATTTTTAAAACTTACTGTATAATCAAATATAAAGTCACTAATTATATTCAATTTAATATTAAACTAGACCTTTCAAGTACATACGATTTTTTTTTTTTTGTAAATAAGATGAGTTAAGATTTCCATTAATATTTGAGGCAAAAGTTTCATATTACAACAATAATTTGAACTTTGTTTAAAAGTCAGTAATTTTAAAAGTTATTTAGGATGGTTGGTTAGCTTTAAGGACAAATTGTTTAGTTACAAAAATTGTTTATGTTAGGAAAGTCAGTGTGTCCTTAGTAAAAGTTTTTGAGTTGATGTGGTACTCTGAAATGCTTAACAACTCATCTGAATGAATAAATTCAGTCATATATGGATGGTAGCCCTTATTATACTAAAATTTATGAGGCAATCAACATTTGAATTCTTTCAAATATAGTCTACAGTGGAGTAGAAAAGAGATCTACATTCATAGTTCCAAATGATAAAATTTTTGTTTTAAAATGCTGAAGAGGTGGGGCGTGGCAGCTCACACCTGTAATCCCAGAACTTTGGGACGCTGAGATGAGCAGATCACGAGGTCAGGAGATCGAGACCATCCTGGCCTACATGGTGAAAGCCCATCTCTACTAAAAATACAAAAAATTAGCCAGGCATGGTGGCAGGTGCCTGTAGTCCCAGGTATTCGGGAGGCTGAGGCAGGAGAATGGCGTGAACCCGGGAGGCAGAGCTTGCAGTGAGTTGAGACCATGCCACTGCACTCCAGCCTGGGCGACAGAGCGAGACTCCATCTCAAAAAAAAAAAAAAAAAAGGTGCTGAAGAAAATTAGAAGACACATAAATCTTCTGCTCAGTTCTACTGTATTGTTAAAATAGGTGTCTTCAAGAAAAATATCAGCTCATTAACTATATATTTACTTACTTAATATTTACATCTATTGAATGTAAAGAAAGTATTCATATGAGTTTTTAAGAATCCATGGAAAATTAAAGGTTGGCAGTCATATATTTCTGTAATCACACATTTTAGGACAATTAATGAGTTAGTAAATATGCTAACATTTCATTGATTTCAACTTTTACCATGATATTTCTAAGTCAATGAATTATCGGTAAAATCTCTCCTAAGTGATAACTTTTGTATTTTCTCTGGCATAACTCCTTTATTTTTCCATATTATATCTTAATAGTAATACATTTTAATACACTTCTCCCTACCAAATATAGGTAGGAATGTTTAGAAACCTGCAGAACAGGTTCCTACATTGCTATAACAGTTATAAAAATGAGCAAAATTATAATAGTGTATGGAATTTACAATTTACAAGAACAAGGGATATGGATAGTAATTATATTTGTAATAACTTTTATTAAAATTGTAAAGATGTGTACTAAAATCTTTAGGACCACACATTTGCTTGAGTAACCTGTAGATGTGTGTTTCAATGAGCTTTTCTTTCTAATTTGTTATGAGGAGCAAAATCTTACCTTTGAGCTCAGGTGGACAATCACAGGAATAATTGTGAAAACCACTAATACAGCTGCCAAGACCACAAGGGTTGGATTGGCACCCACTAGTGTTGACTTCGCAAAGGCTACCATGGAAGCCAGGCAAGCAGACACACAGGTACACTCCACTCCCTGGAGGAAAGTTCCTATCAGACACACATGATCCACCATTCAGGCAATCACAAGACTTCACAGTCACCTGAAAAAGAAAATAAAAAAGGAAATGTCTTATTTTTCAATAAAATTATCTTCAGTTTATGCCCCGGAAATCATGACAGGCATGTGTGTTTATGTACAAGTATGACCAAATCACTTATATTTGATATATATACACACATAGACACAAATGTAATATAAAATTGTATTAAAAATAGTTTAATAAGGCAATTACGCCCACTCCCAGGTGCAAAACCACAATAAAATACTAAGGATAACTTGTCTTAAAAAAAAAGTTACAAGATGATCAATTTCTGTCACGCAAGTAGAACAACGTAAAAAAAATCACTAAAGTGGACAGCAGTTAATCACCTGGGTTATTCACAAACCTAGAGAGCAAATGATCTCCTGAATTACTGGGTTAATATGGCATAGAACACAGCTGCTCTTCACAATATTACTTCAGTGCAAAAGTGTGTTCCAAGTTTCAAAAGAACAATGGACACATAAAGGGTTTGGAAGTATTAAGTGCTCATGACTGACATAATGAAAAGAAAAGTCAATAAAGAAAGGAATTATAGTTGCCAATTAGTTATCTCAAGTCATATTTATAATCTTGATTTCTAATTCAACATCTCAGGCCCTTTCACTTGATGGAAGAGGGTATAATTATCAATCTTAGATTAATCACACATCTTTCATGAAGGTGGAGCTGAAGGAGTTTATCCGTGTTACAGGGAAGTGCAAAGTAAAACAGTAAAGAAATTATTAATTTATATCTGTGCTTCTGGGCTTGAGACTCTCTCTAAGGTTTTAAATTCTTACAAACAATAATAAAAAGTTTTGGCAGTTTAATTTTCCATACAATGTTTAATAACTCTGTTGCTCTTTACAACTAGGAATATGGCTTGTATTTTAAATTCAAATAAAGTTGTTAAAATTGCAAAAGAATCCAGTGACACTTACGTAATTATAAAGATTACCTCAATCGTGACTCTAGTTTCAGCATCGCAGTCATCCTTAAGGCGTAGAGTAAATTGTTGCGGAGTTAGTAACTCTGTTTTCCACATAAAAAGCCCTGCAGAGGAAACACTTGCTCCTTCAGGACCAGAGTCCAACGTAAAGTGGATGTCAGAACCTTCCGGATCAAAGGCCACGAACTGATACTCAAAGTTTTCACCATAAAATGTCTGTAATTTGTCTTGCAATACTTGAATCACCGGGGGCTGATTGTCTGTAATAGAGAAAACACTTAACTTTATACCCGTGAGAAAAAGAAATGAAGTGTACTTCTGAGAGCTCCCACAGAGATATGCATTTTGATACAGACTGAACTCTGCTAAAAGGTCTATTAGCTGTTTTCATTTTTTTTTTTTTTTAACATTCTGAGTAAGTTCAATTCCATTCTTAGACATCTGAAAGTAATTGACAGGTGCAAGACCTCAGGCATTATTATGAAAGTATGAAAGCACTTTGGATATAGCACAGAATATATAAATACACATGCACTGTCCACACTGGATGTTGCACCTCTTCTGTCTCAACTTACTTCTTGGTGTTGACTGCCTCACTACTCTCTCTCTCTCTCTCTCTCTGACTGCGGATCCTTTGCACTCTGTTTCTTTCAGCCTCACTTTCTCCCTCTACTCCCTTTCTCTATTTCTCCCTCACTGCCCATGACTGCTCCGTTTCTTTGGCTCCTCTGAATGTTTCTTGCTGTACTTGCCTCCCCAGCTATAACACGTGGAAGCCATTAGTCATACTCATCTTCTGCTACTCAGATATTCTTCCAGTGGCTGAGTGCACACACTAAAAAAGAAGCTATTTCAGGATGGGCATGGTGGCTCACACCTGTAATCCCAGCACTTTGGGAGGCCAAGGCAGGTGGATCACCTGAAATCAGGAGTTCCAGACCAGCCTGACCAACATGGTGAAATCCTACCTCTACTAGAAATAAAAATTAGTAGGCATGGTGGTGGGTACCTGTAATCCCAGCCACTCCAGAGACTGAGGCAGAATAATTGCTCGAACCTGGGATGTGGAGGTTGCAGTGACCTGAGATTTTGCCACTGTGCTCCAGCCTGGGAGACAGAATGAGATTCTGTCTTTAAAAAAAAAAAGTGGCTATTTTAGAGAACAGGCAGAATTCCCTTTACACTCATGAAACAACTGAAAACCTCTTTTTATATTGTGTTATATTAAAAAATGTCTACCTTTTCAGCCTACTGGCTTAACAGTTGGAACAAATAGCCCCATTACATTCTATTGTTCACAAACACTCTGCTTGCATCCACAAAGCACTAATGCCTCGAGATTGTAGCTCTGGCTCCTGTTCTGTCCCTGCATATCCTTACACAAGCAGCCTAATTTATTGATTTTAATTTCCTCATCCTCAGTATGAGAGATTTAAAAGACATGATATTTTCATGGCCCTTTATGACTTTGAACACTATGAGACTATAATGAATCTATCAGTCAAACAATAGCCATTGAAAAAACAGAGACACCAGTTCAGAAGTTGTATTGTATTTTTCATCTCTTGTACTATATTTTTCCTCAAATTTCCATTGTCTTTCCACAGTGTTCCATGAGTCTTAAACCTAAACAGTGAATCATCTAGTAAATGTAATGAAACACAGTAATGAATATGTGCATACAATTATAATGATATTACAAAGCATAGTATAAATATAAAGTTGTATGACTCCCTTAAATAAAATTACATGGGGCCAGGAAATAATTGTGTCCTATTGTCTCTAATAATGTCTGATCTCCCCATGAGGAAAGAGAACTTGGACACCTATATGGAACCAACATAACTCTGTTTATGAAAGTGAGGAAGTTATATGGTACGTGACTACAGTTTGGGGTATTATTTGAAACAAAGTATCTCAAAATTATCTGTACCCAATATTATACTCATCACATCACACAACAGTAGTGCTGGAAGGCACTTCATAGATTACTGACTCCAGATACCTTGTTTAACAGGCGCTGAATCCATGGCCTTTGAGCTTAAATGGTTAATAACATCACAAAACTGAACAGAGGTAAAGCTAAGCATAGGAAATTGTGTGTAACTGAGTTAATAATTCCCATTTCTTCCATTAATAAATCACATATGCTTTCCTAATCAAATATTAAAATCTATTCTATATCCTCAAAGTAAATTTTGCAGTTAGGAGAGATGCTAAATTAAACACAGAGGTCATTCATTTTAAACACATTTATGTAACTTCTGACTGAAAACCACTTTTAAAATGTCTCGTATAGGAAATATTTGGATTAATAAAGAATAACTTACTTTCTAAAAATGACCAAGTAAATCTTGAAATTTGGGGTCTACAAATCAAACACGGGCTGGTTGGATTTTTGTCTCCTTCAACATAGCAGAGTCCATCAATAATGCAAACATTTTCCTAATGGAAAATTTTTAAAAAAGAAAACATCAATAAAAGTACACCTATAGTTAGCATATAGAAAAAACTGTTCAAGGAAGGATGGCTGTACATGTACTGATGATTCCAAAGAAAGCACATACATCTATGTTGATACTCTGTAAGCATAAGTGAATATAAGAAAACAAATTACCTGAATATGTAAATGTCTATAAAACTGATCAATTTGGAGGTAATGAAAGTATATATAACTTTTACCTTTACAAAGTTATAGCTTATAATTTATAAATAACATGGGAGAAAATCTCTCTTTTGGTATTTTCACCGCTGAACTCATTCTGGGAGTATTTTATTCATAAAGAAATAAAAGTAACTTCTTTTTTTTTCTCCACAGTTTATAAAATCACATTAGATTATAGTTATCTTCCATTTCCCTAGCAGCCCACTGAGGTCTGTGAACACAGTCAACTAGACCGGATCCTTGGCATAATTATCCACACTTGATAATGGATATCATTACACCAAACATGTGAAAGAGATGCTGATAAGCACAGAAAGAGCATTAAATGTAGCAAGTATTCTTGGGGAGAAGACTAAATTTTATTCAGGAGATATAAACTTAGCTCATTTTACAAAATCTCCTTTAATATCACTTGGAAAATTGCACAAAAGTTAGAGCAAAATAGCTCCAGGAGGAGAAAACAATCTTGAATAATAATATTTTCAAAGTACTTATGGATATATGGAAATGAAATATTTGGGAAAAAATAAAAATCAAACAATTTCTCAAAACCAGAGATTTGGTCTGATGACTAATCTCAAGAAAATACATTTTAAACTTAGAAAAAATAATACTTTAAAATTTTCATGTACATAAATATTATTTGGATGCACCTCAGTTTTGAAGAGTCAAGAGATATTTTACCCATGGAGTCTGTTGAGTCAGCAGTTCACATGTGAGACAGCCCTTCTGATAAATACGGTAGGCTGGATATAGCTCGAAAAGAAGTTGCGATTGCAACTCAGCTCAGGCTGCGCTGCTGTTCTGTAATCCATCAAGTGGCAGGTATTTACATGCTCCAATAAACTTAGTTGCCAGGAAATACTCCCCATAAAAATATCAATTTTATACATTTTACAAATTTTAACCAAATGTACATCATTTGATGCAAAGAAGACTAGGTAACAACATGAGATCTCTTATTGGAAAGTCATTACTACTACTGAAAAAACAATGTAGGTACGAGTGAAGTAGTAAATAATTTAGTCTGGACTTCCTCTTACAATTTTTTAGAAGTAATCTGACATTTCAAAATATTAAAGGTAGGAACCTCTTCCTAGCAGGCAGAGTAACAATTTCAGTTACCCTTATATAAACTTGAGGAAGGCTTTTCTCTATTAGTTTTTCTGGTATGAAAGTGAAAAAACTACAATTAATGTGACAAGAGCATAGGAAAAGAAAATACCTATGATGTAAATGTGAAAATAAATGAAAAAAATACATACCTTTATAGTACATGAGTCATTTTTATAGAGACCACAAATTTGACAAGCACCATCATATATGACCATTATTTTGGGATTACTGAATTTATAACCATCATTAGATACCTGTAACATAATAGTTCCATAATGAGATGATTTGTTCTAAATGTTCTAAATTCATTATGAAATGTTATATATAAGTATTTACTTTGTTTATAAATATGAAGATGTCTTTTTTATTTTTTACCTTCAACTGCCACTTCCCAGTTGGTTTCCCACCCACCAGATCCATGGTATCAAACTGCTGAACATCAGTGGGCAGCTGACAATCAACAGCTCTGCTATTTTGGAAAACAGTCTGTGTATGGATGGGTTCTCCAGGCATCCATTCACTGCTATTATACTGAGGACATAGTGAGAAAGCAATTAACTTCTGTTAAATTATGGAAATATTTTATTAGTAAATTACATATAATCAAAACATAAATTTAAGATACATGCCTAGTATAATGTAATATATAACAGAGAAACTAAAGTCATATTGGGAGTGAGTTTTATTCAGAATAATGGAAAACATATATATGATAATATGATGCAAATTGCTCCCAATGAATCACGCATTTCTTGGCAGTTCAAATCAAAGAAGTTACCAATATTGGTCATCTACAATGGATCACTATGTGATGACTTTTGTAGCAAGAGGAAACACTTGATACATAGATGATACACAGTGGATTGATTTTCTGCCCAGAAATTCCTTCATTTCTCCTGCAAAAGCTTCCACCACCTCATCTACTTGAAACTGTCCTTTCTGCCCCCTACACAGCTCCCAGGGTCTCTCATATTCCTATATGACCAATCTCCCTGACTATGCCTGACTGGTGCAGGGGCGGACCTAAGCTAGGCCAATATTTCAACTACTCATGATATTTTAACTTTGTGCCAATGGCGATGTCATGTCAGTTGGCCTCTGATGGCTTGAGTTGCAGGACACAAAACTATGGAGTGGTTGGTGGCCATTTTTTCACTATGGAGAGAAAGCCAGTATATAGTGAAATGGGAAAATGAAGCCCACAAACAAAAGCTGAATTGAGACACACACACACACACACAAATGCACATATACTGAGTCTTCATGGTGTTCAAGATTTTTCTTGAGAATTCAGCTACTTTCTTGTTCTTGATTCGCTAAGAAATATACCATCCTCATAATAAATATTTTTGCTCATTAGTTTATTAGTAATGTGAAACTAAATAAACTCTAGTTCACCCTACTTAATAACTCAGTGAAATATCATGCTTAAGCTACACTTTTAGTATTATTTTTCAGTATTGAAAATGTGTTGGTGCCAAAAGAGGAGAAGCCAGAATAATGTTCCAGGTACTGGTAACTGCGTAGGAAACCAAAAGCTGTATTTTGCTGTCAAAATTTAGATTTAGATTTTTCTTTGAAATTTATTATTGTAAAATGTTTTCAACCACTCAGAATTTGTCATAGAGCATGCTGATGCTTCAATATTGTGGGTCAGCAGGAAAAGGAAAGGAAAACATGGTCACTCTAATCTGCCGCTAATAGAAATTACACTTTTGAAGATTTGATGATTGAAAGAGTGAGTTGCAAATCTTCATATTTAAGGGAGTGTGCAGAGTCTAGCCTAGCAGATCTATCAGTGGTTTCCCTCTTGTAGAGAAAGAATGGCAATGATTTCTCAGAGTAGTCATGATTATCTACACTTAGGTGAATGTAGGGTCTTGGTTTCTTGTGTGGAAAGAAGACTGCAGCCAATGGCTGGCAATATAGAGATTATTTCCAACTTTCTGTTTTGAGGGGCCTAACCAAAATGAGGAATATACAGTGTTCTATTTCCTTTTCATTCATCAACATTTTGTGAGTATATATCATGTGCTGAAAATATCTCAGTGCAAAAAGATCACAAAGAAAATGACAGACAACATAAAATTTTATGATTGCATTAAAAAAGACTCAAATAGGACATAATACAAATGGAGTTATTAAGTCTAACTAACTAGCACAGTCAAAGAAGGCTTCAAAAAAGCAAATACTTCTCTTCCTGAAAATAAAAAAGGAGACTGCTATTTGGACACTGGGAGCAGAGGTGGAGAGAGTGCAATTCACATGAATGGAGAGAATAGTATATGAAAAAGACAGGGATGTACAGAGTAGCATAAACAAGAAGTTCAAGCCTACAAATGTCGACACAAGAGCTAAATCATAATGTGCCATCCATTTCTTGGATAACATCTTGCATTTAATCCTATAAATTAGCAACTTTAAAATAGTATTTTGTAGAGTCTTGACTGCTTTAGGAGAGGAAGTAAAAGAAATGCTTAAGTGGTTGAATCTCTAGTTGCCTAAAACTACTAATACAAAAGTAGAAAAAAGCATGTAAAACATGTTACACTTTGTATATAAAAAAGAGTTATCTATCCATTTTTTGTACCAAAGAAATATAGTAAGGATTAACCAGAAAATAATGACAGTAGAAACATACTTTAATGAAAAGAAGGAGTGATGGAAAGCAGGTGGCAGGGATGACAAGAAAGTAACAATTCTATGTGTATGCCTTTGTATAGCTTCGACTCTTGGAACTATGATAATATTTCATATTCCCTCCAAATAATTAAATAACTAAAATCAACCAGAGTGTGGAAGAAACTCAAAATGGAAGACAAATATTTTTAAAACCCAACTGTATTATAAATAAAACAGATAACCACTCTAAACAGAGTGGAAAATAGTTAATCTAACTCACTTTGGAAACTAGTATTTGCCTTTATATTGTGACCTTGTTTCATGAATTTGTTTTTCATGGAGGAAAGGGTTAGCATTTCTGAAAATGACTTACATATACACTTAGATTGAGAAACCGGGTAAATATATTGTGGATGATGAGAGCCAGTTTTCACTCGTAAAGAAAAGAGTTACAAATAAAGAAAGGAGAAGGCTAGAATGAACCTTTTGGCACTGCATTGAAATTAGGAGTATCAGTATCAACTCATAGAGATGATAGACAAATAGATAAACAGACAGATAGGTAGTTATGTGTGTGTATAAGTGTCCATACATAAATTTTCTAACTGTACCCTTTAAAAGGGCCAAGAAGCAATAACTACCCTGTAACAAGAAGCACACCTTGCACCCAAGTCTTGGATTTTAAATGACCCTTTTTGATAAATGGAACTACAGTCTTTAGAGAAATGGTTGATTCTAGAGTTGGGATAGGAAAAATATGAGTCTGGAAAATCATATGATGCCAGAACGTGATAAATTGTTCAAAAAATTATGGGAGCAAGTTAAAGGACATGAGAATCAATCTGTAATAGCTCCCAATGGTCAAAGCTGCAATAATTTAAACAGTCAAATAAAGAATGATAGCATTGAGTTATAATTCATGAAATAAGTTTCCATTAGTCTATACTGGCATGAGTAAATAAATGAATAAATAAATTGGAAACAAGGAACAGCTCTTCTTTTCAGTAGAATTCCAAATAATATGTGTAGAAGAAATGATGGAAATAGAAAATCACCAGTGGTAAATACCACAGTAATAATTGCTACAAGCAAAAATTACAGTTAGATGCTAAAATTAGGAGAAAAGAACATTTGAGGAGCTATCCTATATTTCCATAATCTAAAAGTTCCTCCCCACAACACGTTTATTAGTTACAATGGGAAAAACAGGAAGCTTACAGTCAAGACACGTGGCAAAAAACCCCTTAAGTAAGTGATCAAAATTTACATTGCCCATGATTAGATATATCACATCATGAAAGGATGCACTAAGAATTGTACAACATGGCATGACTTCAGTCTAACCATAAAAAAGGAACATTCCACAAAATAAATGGCCAGTGCTCTTCGAAAGAACCAAGTGTGCAAAAGATGAAGAAAGATGGAGCACAGTCACAATATTCAAAAGAACCAAGTGTGCAAAAGATAAAGAAAGATGGAGCACTGTCACAATGTGAAAGAGACTGAAGAAACATGACAAAAAGCAATACAAAATCTTAGACTGGATCCTGAATCAGAAAAAGGACCATTATTAGTGGGACAACTGGTAGAACTGAACAAGGTCTGTAAATTCATTAATAGTATTGTGTCGAGGTGAACTTTCTGGTTTGAACAATTGTTTTATGGATATGGTTTATATATAAGATATTAACTTTAGGAGAAACTGGGTGAAGAATTATTGGAAACTGCATTATTTTACAATTTTCTGTGAGTCTTAAGTTATTCCAAAATAAAAGTTTTTAAAAATTACTTCATAAAATGGGAAGTCATTAAAGATTTTGCATGATCTGATTTCCAAAATGCTAGATTTTCAAGAGGAACCCAATCTTCGAAGGGAACTGAAATTTGAACTAAAAAAGTGAGCAGGAATCGATTCATGTTGACTGAACATGTAACAGGGGAGCTGGGAGAAGATATTAGCTTAGTGGCAGCGCAAGCACCTTCCATACAAAGTGAATGCAAGGTTTTGAGCAGGGCCCATGTTGGTAGGGTTGGGGATCCTAAAATAGTGGCACATTAAACAGGCTTGACTGGAGGTGTGAATGAAAGGTTAGAAAAGCCTTTAAAACCCAGCACTGGGCAAGACTGGGGCTAGGAGAGACAGACTTAACTTCAGCATAACGTAAAATAGGCAGACATGCATTCTAACTTTAGTTTGGGCAAGTGAACATCTTTCTTTCCGTAGTTCTTGATTCGGTTTGGCTCTGCGTCTCCATCCAAATTTCATCTCGAATTGTAATCCCCAAGGATCGAGGGAGAGACACAGTGGGAGTTGACTGGATCATGAGGGCAGTTTCTCCCATGCTGCTCTCGTGAGAGTAAGGAAATTCTCATGAGATCTTGATGGTTTAAAAGTGGCAGCTTCCCTCTTAACTCCCTCTCACCTGCCGCCTTGTGAAGAAGGTGCCTGCCTCTGCCTTCTGCCATGATTTTGTTTCCTGGGGTCTTTCCAGCCGTGTGGAACTGTGAGCCAATTAAACCTGTTTTCTTTATAAATTACCCAGTCTCAGGTAGTATCTTTATAGCACTGTGAAAATGGACTAATACAGTTCTGTATAGTGTGTTAGAGAATTCCAGATTTTACTCTGTATTATCAGAAGTTTGGAGGAAGTGGGAGGTAGTATGAGAGTAAATCACAACAAACAATGCATCTGAAGGTAAGTATGAAATGTGCTTTCCAACAGAATATAAATCTACAAATTTTTTTCCTGGCAAATCACTTAATCTTCATGTGATGTCATATGATTTATTTTGCCAAGACTAATATAATGTCTAGTCACTTAAGTGATATTAAAATTACTGACATGTACCTTTCTATTTTGTCTTATTGCTTCATTGGGATTAAAATATTTCATGGCTTATTTAGAAAGGCTCTACCCATAAAATCCTGAAGTTAGCATACTTGTGTTTAATTACTTGATAAAGACACATACAAACCTATTACCTTCTGTAAATTCTCAATCTCAGAGTCACATTTGGCTTCATCAATTTAGAGAAAAAGTAAGAAGAATGTTATAATGTGTTTTGCTGTCTTAAGTTTTCAGCTTATCCACATATACTTTTGAAATTCATAGAATTATCGTTAAAATAAAATTTCCATTTGAACAAAGAAGATCATTTAAATAATCATCGAAAATAAGGTATAATATGATATACTAATGTTCATACTGATCATGTCTGTTTCTGTGGCCTTCAGAAAGATAAATACTAATTTTTTAGAGGTGGGCATTTTCTGTCTAAAATCCATAGTAAGGAAAATATAAAGAATAAATGCTATTAGTCCTCATTTTTTGGTTTGTAAAAGGGAAATGTTCATATCCAGTTTATGCAAGATGTCTTGGCTAAAACCAATGTCTCTTCTTTATGTTTTTACATGTCAAGAAATACAGAGGCTTACATAAATCAAGCTTGATATTCTTTTAGCTTTTTAATATAAGTGAAAATAGTGAGCTTATACTTCAATAAAAAGTTTATAAGATATTTTAATAAAGTTAACAAAGAAGCGTCAACATTATGTAACTTAATCATTTTCCTGTTAAGCTCTCTAGATGTAACATCGTTTGGATTTATGCTGCTAATTGATAGACCAAATTAATCCAAGATAATATTAATCTGAGTATCTCATACACTCTATTGTTTCTCAACTCTATAATTAACATACCTGTAGCTTAGTAACTTCACATTTAATTGAAGGTAATTCTTTGAAGCCTTTGCCAAAAACTCTCACCATCATACAATCAGACTTTTGAACATCACAGAATCCAGCATTCCCAAGCTCTGTAATTTCAGGAGCTTTGTCTTTGGAAAAAAATATAACAAATACTACATAATTTCTTTAATTTCAGAAAAAAAAAACTATTTCCAAGCCCCAAATTAAAAGCATATGGAAAATAATATTTTAAAGTATACCTAAAATGCTACTTACAACACTAATTAAGCCATTAAATGTTGAGTAATCTGGTATTAGAAGAGGTATCTACCATTAAACCAATAATAATATTACAGACACTACCAGTCCTAAAAACACACGTTTCACTAATGTTTAATATTATTTTATATCAATTAAGGACAAATATTAAGAAATTACCACTATAATAAAGTACATTTTGGTTTTGCCATTTTGGCTTGTGTCACATAGCTGGGTTATAGAAAAAAATACTTCCATAATAAAATACAGTAGTTAGTAATGCAATGTATTAAAATTTCAAAATGTCATCTGTATCAGTAACATCTGGTTGTCAAAATGGATAAATGCAGTGCGTAAAAGTTATTAAACCCTTTGCCTATGTACTGGGAAAACCTAAGTGAATACAACTCTACTAGCGGTAGGTAGAAAATCATGTGTATTCAGAACCCTAAAAATCTTGATGAAATTTTTTTTTAAATCCTGGGTTACTTCAGTCCATACTTTCACAAATTCAACAAATGTTTAGTAATTTTTATTTATCTGTTATTATTCTAGGTACTGGGGATGTAGTAATGAACAAAACAAAAGTTTCTGCCTTCATGCAATTTACATTCTAGATGGAGATGGGAGGATAAAAAAAAAACTAATAAAAAGATAAACATAAATTATATTACATAATTGTTTTCAGGAAGATAGAAAAATAATTATATTAACTATATTAAAGGAGATTAAGACCATAGAATTATGTAAGAAAAACAAGTTTGTTTTGAATGACTACAGAGGATTTTTTGATAATAAGACATTTGAACAGAGAAGTAGAGAACGTAAATCATAAAGATCTGTGGTGGGAGAATCCTCCGGTGAGAGGGAGCAGTGAGTGCAAAGATCCTGAGGTGGGAGCAGGCCTGGCTCCTTTGAGGAGCAGCAAAGCTGCCCGTGTGGCTGAAGAACAGTGAGCTAGGGGAGGAATGCTAGATGAATTCAGTGAGAGAGGAACCTCAGACTACCTAGGGTCTTCTACACCATGGGAGGGATTGTGGACTTTACTCTGAAGGAGATGGAGAGCCATTCGGGCTATATAAACACAGGAGCAACATGATCTCACTCACATTTCAGTGGGGTCACTTTAGTTGCTACTGTACAGAAAATTAGTTTTGGGAGAATCCATGATAATCCGAGGGGGAAATAATGGTGGCTTGGACTATGGTTGTAGCAGGGAAAGAAATGAAATGCTTTGAAGCTGGAGCTGGATTTGCTGCTAATGAATTAAACTTGAGGCATGAAGGAAAAGGACAGGCAAAAATGGTGCAAGTTTTTAATGTGAGCAAATAGGAATGAAGTTTGCATTTACTAAGAAGGAAAAGGCTGTAGGTGGAAAAGAGCAAGATGGTAATAAGGGGAGGGAAATCAGGAGTTACTGGTTTACTTATTAAAGGAAACAAAACTTTTTACAGTTTCTTTGTCTAAAATATTAAGACAAAATAGTTTCTACTGTATAGATAGATGCGTTAGAGAAAATAGTTTTAAGTAAATTAGTATAATTAGAAAAACAATATAAACACAGTGCTTTAAAAATACTAAATTTGAGTTCTGGGAAAATAATGATTCTCTATAAGGTAGAGGGCCCAGTTGTGTGTAAAGGCCCTGAAGTTAAATGAACTTGGCATTTTCAAGGGACAGCTTAGAGACCAAAGGGGCTGGAGTGGAACGACAGGGTGACAGTAGTAGGGAATGAGTTTAGAGAGACACTGAATGACAGATCACACTGTGCCTTCTAGGCTGTTATAAGTTACTTTGGCTTTTACTCCAAATAAGATGAGATGCTGTTGGAAAATTAGTAATGTATTAATTATTATGATTTGGAGGTTTTCTCTATAAAATCTGAATAAACACTGTTAGAATACTGAGGGTGAAATAAAGATCAAATACATTTTTTATAATGAAATACCATATGCAGTATCAAACTTTGAGAGTATTTACTTACCATAGGAATCACTGCAATCATAGGAAGTAAAGCTTGGGGAACATGCACACCCCCATTCCATACACTGCCCATTGCCGCTGCATAAATTGGGACATTTTAATACTAAGAGAATGTCTTCAACTGATGTTCCATACTCTTCTGTGTTATATTTCCCCTCCTCCACAATCCTCTTTTCACATTCATTTTCTAAAAGGGCCACACCTGCTTCTGCCCAGCTAAGATCATCTTTTAACAGAACATCCTTCACACACATATCTATAACACTGTCTATTCTCTTGCCAAGAAAAGCAAGACAGAGCCTTCCTATGCTGGAGTTGGCTAGAGTCTGCTGACAGAGGGTCAAAGTGCTGTACTCAGTGAGGCCAGAGGGTGTGGGCCAAGAGGGGACAAACTCTTGCTGTACATCCTCAGCATGGTCCTCTGGGAAAAAATAAGTAAGTTCCTCCAGATCCGTTTGGCTGAGACTCGGGAAAGCAAACAAAGGAAGGAACTCATAAAAGTTTTGCCGTTTCCGTCTGTTTTGTCGATTGTACCTCATTTCTTGGCTGGGGCTTTCCTGGCCTTGTGCATGTTTCTTAGTGTCCAAATATTTTAGTGCATCTTCTTTCTCATTTCCAGGATGTTTTTGTACATTTAAGTCTAGTTTAGTCAGGTTTATGTGGTTGTTGTCTTGTGGAAAGAAATTTAGATTATATTCTTCTTGAGATGTATGCTTGTTTATCTCTCTGACAAGAGTGTCTGAATTAATATATTCAGAAGTGACATCTAGTTCTGGTATCAAAGAAGGTAAGCTGACATGACTGAGATCTTTGCAATCCGAGACAATTTCTGATTGAGAAACACTGCCCAGATCATTGGAAGACGGATACGCTACAGTGTCCACTGAACAGCTACAATAGGATGGCTTTCCAGGTGACGTCAAAGAAATTGGCAGTGTGTCAAACATGCTTTTTCCTGGTAAAATCCTTCCAGATGTAAAATAGGAAAGAATAGTAATTTCTACATAGACATTTTTTCCTAATATGTGTTGCAAAAAAGCAGAGTGTTGAGCCACCACTCGTTTTAAGTCTAATATTAATACAATCGCAAGTGGCAAAACAGTGTCTTACCTCCATTCATTAATAAAAGCAACATAATTGTTAAAATTTTGATCAATTTGGATCCCATTTTTGTCATGGAAATCATTCTCTGGATTTTCATCAAAGGTTCCACAAAGTCCTAGAGTGTTTCTGTAATCTACACCAGGGGCTCTGATCGTTAGACTCATGCCCCATTCACCAACATCAGCACGGATGAAAGCCCCAGAAGCAAACCAGATCTCAAAAACAGAAATAAACAATACAGAAATAAAAGATGTTGAAGCAATATTCAATCTGGATTAAGAAAAATCTATGATTTAAAAGTAAGAAATAGTTATTCCCTCAATATAAAAGAGAATAAAATACTGATTTTCTTGACTACAACTTTCCTCTTAACATTCTAAGTCAAAATAGGGGTTTTGCATATTGCTGACCTGAAATTTGAGGACCATACTGATCTTTTATTGAAATATATTGCTTGCAACTTCTTTCTTTAAATAATTTAAACTAAAATGAGATAATTTATACAATTAATACATTACAAATATTGAGGAAGATGTTTACCAAGTAATGTTTCTGATAATTATTTAATACAGAATTAGATTGACAAGTAATTAATTTACACAGATGACTATAATTTTAGAGGAGTACATGTTCCTACAGCTAATTAGCATTCTCTAGCTGCCAGTAGACAAACAGAATCAGAAGCTAAATTATAACTAGAAGGTAGTTTGAGGAGTTGGCAATCTGAGCAAGGAGAGTTTGCTGAATGACCCTAGTAGCCTGTGAAATCTAACTGTGAACCACCTCTCCCATCACAGGAGTATCACCTCTTCCAGACCGGCCACTTTGATGTACTGTATACGTGGAGAAGCTATCTCTTCTAAAATCACTGAAGATACACCACTGTGTGTGCTCTTCTGGTTGTTTTCCCCTTTTAATTTTCTTAAAATTTAAAATAGCTCTTTTTTCTCTTTTACAAAATGGTCTGTGCTAGTTACATTAAATTATTTAAAAAACACAAATTTTACATTCCAAACCAACTTAAGGTAGCTAATATTAAGATTTTGGTGCAAATTCTTCAAAAGCCTCTTTTATATTTTGGGCATATCTTTGCCTGTCAATAAACCCACTCACCTACTCCATCATTTTCATGACCACAAAGTGTTCTACTATATGACATCACTATATTTAGAGTTTTAGTTAAACCTGTTTATTGATCACTACTTAACCATAACTTTTTCCTCTTATAAGGAAAGATACAATAAACATCACTGGGGGTATGCACATCCTTAACTATTTTTTTACAATAAATTTCCAGGGTAAAATTCCTTGGCAGAATAGCACACATAGGTGCAGGTTATATATGATATATATGTTCCCTGGAAAGACTGTTACTAAATGTACTATCTCTACTCTTCCTGATA
Source organism: Rhinopithecus bieti (assembly GCF_001698545.2). Lineage (NCBI taxonomy): Eukaryota > Metazoa > Chordata > Mammalia > Primates > Cercopithecidae > Rhinopithecus > Rhinopithecus bieti. The sequence goes on from NW_016804242.1 coordinate 251,368, forward strand.
TTGTATGAGAGATGTTCAATCTTTATTTATTTATTCATCTATTTGACTACTAATAAGGTTAAATTTTTTGTATTTTTATTGGTTTTTGTACTTTTGAACATATCAGTTTTATTTCTTTTGTGGAAAGGTTTTTTATATTTGCTCATTTTAATCGGAATGCTGATTATACATTAGTGATGCATGAGTTTTTTCTATCTGACCTATGTTTTATATGTAGCAAATATTTTCCCAATTTTTGAATTGCATTTTGGTTTTCAGTGGTGGAATTCAAATACATAATGTATTTTCAAAAATGATTTTTCACTTCAGTAAATATTATACAAACATAAACTTAAATTTTTAATACTTTATTTAAATTTAAATTTTACTGACTTGGAATTACTTGTTTGAAAGATGAGTGGAAGGTGGCTATGACCTGAAAATACAAATAGTTTACTCACAGATATGAAGTATAATCTTTAAAAAAATATTAGCTTGCCAGGAGTAAAGGAAAAAGAATTAAAAATATTAGTGAATATATAAGCTTAGGTTTGTTTCCTGACTTCATATTCTATTACACTTATCTACCAGCCCATTCCTTAGGTAGTACCACACAATATTCATTTCAAAAACTGGTTAATTATTCCTAAATATTCATTCTTAATTATGTCTGTCATCTCTGTCTAATATACTACTTATTACACATTGTCAAAAATAATTTTATTGAATAATCCACCAAGTTGTCATACTAAAATCTTAAATATGGCAGTTTAAATTTTACATGGTTTTAACTATGTTGTGTCTATTTGTGTGTGGTAAGTGAAAAAACAAAGTATTCCCTCTAAGATGATGGTTAATATAAATGCTATTTTGTTAAACAAACTAATGTTGAGAAATGATAGCTCCTAACTTAATAGAGATGTTTATCTGAAAGGAGAGAAAGGAAAAATACTTTTAATGTTAAAGAATCATACATACTGTGACTTTTCTTCCTAAGTAAGATTCACTTATCTTGATATTCCTGGTTACATCTTGACTTTTTACAAATAAATATGGTTGTGATTCACGTAGCTGACCACTGCACATATCAAAAGTGACTATATCACCTCCTTCGTGGGCAACAAACCCACAATTACATGACACTGGATAATGAAGACTTCCGCAGTCCCACTGACGTACATGGACTTCAAAATCACGTGACATACTCTTATAAAGCACAAATGTTCCAGTCTTGAAATTATCATATACCCTATCATTAACAAAAGGCAATTGCGTTAAAAAATCGTGTAAAATATCACAGTAGTATGTTACTGATTTGCAATAGCTTTAGGTATCATGAGCATTTTGTTGTGTGCACTGAAGGAAACAAAGTAGCTATAAATGCCTCAATCTCTCCCACTACTCCTTTCTTCCCTTTCACCACTCCAGTCAAGCTGCTCTCCTTGAGCAGGGCAGGCTGGCTCAATGGTCTTCTCGCCATATGTGTACCCATGTGGCTATCTCCCTTATCTTTGAATACTTGTTAAATGTCACCCTCACCAAATGGCTTTTCATAACCACTCTATTGTAATATAAATTGCAACCCCTCTTTTCAGCCTTCCCTTTCCACCCAATTTCGTTTTCTTCATAGCAAGTATCTTCCTCAGACACACTTTGTATTTTACTTATTAAATGTGTTTCTATCTCTCTTCACCTTTGCAAAGGCCAGCTCCATGAGGATAGAGAATGTTCGTTTTGTTCAATAATCCCAGTCCTTAGAACTTGGCTTTTCACCTACTTGGTGCATAATTAATCTTGTTGAATTGTCAGAATAAATTCATCACTACTACGCTTTCTTGAGGTTTTTCCACTAAAATGTCTAAGCCTTTACTTATAGCCATAAAGGATTCTTGCCTGTGAGATCAGTTCCTTCAGGTTCTTAACACCTGTTGACACCATTGGAGAACAATTTTTTTATAGAATAGTTTCTACATATTGAATAATTTTACTGACAATGATCATATTACACTTTTTTAGACAAACCACAAGCCATCTTGCATCATGAAAAAAATATTGATGCAACACTAAGACATTCTTATCATTTTCCTTACAGACATCTCAGAATCATGAATCTCCCAGAAGAATATAACTGAGTTTAAATCTTTCTATGCAGATATTAATAACAAAATAGTTTAGATTACTTTTTGGTCTTTTGCCCATTTTACTTTAAATTCCAGAGGCAAATATCCAGGTATCTATAATATTTATAATAGTTTTTTTCCTGAATATTCTTGTCAAGGCTTAGGAGTAATTAGTTTTAAAAACAATTTTAATATGTTTAATCATTTTGCCTAAACTTAGAAAACATTGTTTTAATATCATATGGAAATGTTCTGAACATCTTTAGAGCAAATAATTTAATCATTATTAAAAATTTAAAAAGCGTCTAGCAAAAAAGATTCTCTGCATTTGTAATAATATTTACTTTTACAAGTTCAGCCTTGCAAGTAATGGATGTCTTTTACTAAGAATTAGATTTTAAGGCAAAAAAATCTACATAAACTAGTATCTTGAAACAAGTCAGTAATGCCTTTCTGTCTAATTTCCATGACTAGAACCAAAAAATTATAAAACAATATGCTGTTTAAAATAAAACAACAAAATCAAAGCAAACAAAACTACTAAAAGAAGAAACTTTCAGGAAATTACCTGCCATCAAATGTAATTATATGTGGGTCAGTAAATGAATAGCAGTAAGCAGTTGGGACATCCTTTACTTTGATCTTAAAAGCAAAGATATTTTTGGTAAATATTATCATTAATTATATTTAATGATACATAAAAAATTGCTTAGCAATCTCAACACATTTTAAGTATTGTTTTATCAAAATTATTAAAATTGAATCATTTAAAACTAATTTACCAAAAAATGTTTTACATAAAAAGTTTATAAGACATAATGATAAAATGCACATTTCTTCTTAAAGTTTCAATTGCAATAATAGTTTTGTAATTTGTAAACCTGGATGCTGTCTGGAATGTAGTTGTTCCACAGGAAATCCTCATTAACTATTGGTTGCACTACAATGTTTGTAACTCTATCTCCATCTCGAGAAAAATCTGTGACAGCAGTGTAGTACACAAAAGTGTGGCTACAGGTTCCATTAGCACAGGAAGATGTCTGGTGAAGGTCCACATGACAGGAGGACAGTGCCAAATTTAAGCCTAGGTGCTCTCTACCTATATAATGAAAAAATAGGTTTAAAAATTTCCAAGAGAATATACTAACCAAAGCATGTAATAAATTAACATGAAACATTGAATTGAAAGATTATTCTCAAATTATTTTCTCTTTCTTAAAGCATATTCCAAATTTTGTCTAAATTAAGCCAAAGCTATTGAACCTACCTGATTTTTACAAAGAATTAATCAACTATAATGTATACATATGTACACATAAATACATATTACGATTTTCAATTAGGTTATAAACCTGTATGCAACTGAAGGAAATTCAAAAAGAATAAATAACATTTATTCTTCTACATATTACATATATTACAATATTATATATACTAATATGATTTTTTCTGTCTAAGATTTGCACCTTGGGCCCAGATACTTCTGCAATATTTCTTAGCATATGTGTTCATGTTCCATCCATTGTTGAATAGTAGCAATGGCTTTTAATTGTTGATAAAGGGCTTATCATCTCAAAAAATAGAAAAATCAAAACAAATGAAGATGAGCTCGTAATGATAACAAGCTGTCTTCTTTCACCTCCCAAATGTCCCAATATATTCGCAAGCTTGAGATGCTCCCTCACTTCGATAATAAAGAATAAAAGATAATTTGGAAAGGAAATTGTAGCAAAAAAAAAAGAGAAAAGAACTGCAGGAATTTGTGTAACTAAACAAAAAGAACAGATTTGCCTCCAAAATTGGCCATAGAGGAATTATACTATCATATCCAATTAATGATTCCAAAGTCCTCCTAAGAATCAAAAAAGAAAAAAGTTGTTAAAAAATGTTCTATCTTCTTTTCTTCCATACAGACTTTTAAGGTATGAAATTATGTTAATCAGATATAAGCACACTGAACTATTTTTTAGAAATATATACTTTCCCCATGCACATAAAAAATAACAGAAACATTCAAACTCTTAACCAACTCTCTAAGGTGAATACAGAATATTTCTAGCTTAGATATAGCCCATAACATCAATTCCCCAAGTCAATACATGAGGGGTTGTTCTCTTTAAGCCTGTGAATAGCAGCATAGTCTGTTTAGAAATACACTCAGACACCAACTGGTTCCCTGTGAAAGTAAAGATTTAATGCTACTGTACTTAAAGAGGTCAAAATGAGGAGTATCCAGAATGAAATCCAGAATTTTTTCTCCAGAAAACAAAAGCCATTTTAATTCTCAGAGAAAAGAACATGCACGCAAACTTCTAAAATGTAGAAATATATTTAGGCTATTATTATATTATTTTAGCAATGCATGCCTTGTTGAAAGAATTGAAAGCATGAAAATATATTTTAAAGTATACCTGTAACTGAAGGAAATCTTTGACTGACATGATTTTGGAAAACATCAATTAACATCATCCTCTTTCTGTTCTCTCCATAAACTGTAGTAATATTTGCATAATACGCTTTTCAGAGCTAACTTGAAGTAGAATTGTGTCAAATAGTCCAAGAGAGAGGGTATAATTTAATATGTCTGGGCTGTAATTAAAAATATAGTGTTGCTCGTGGTGCTTCTGAAACCTGAGTGAGTCAGTGGGTATTATCTGAGCCTGTTTACTGCCAACAATCCTAAGATGACCGCTCTTAATTCCTCTATCTCTTTAGCCATCTCTTTTCTTGAGTGCATCATTCCAAATGATTCTCTCTCTCTCTCCTGGCATTTTTTAATCCTCTTGTTTCTCTGATTTAATTATTTATAATATAGACATGAAGGTCTATAGATACCTTGTGTTTGGTATATTTACTAAAGACAATGTATGTTCTATGGTGAAAATGTATGTGGTATGCTGATGAAATCGTAATGTCTCTTAAAGGTTACATTTTAATTTATGTATCTGCAACTTGCTTTGATCTCTACATCAGAGGCTCAGTGGAAAAAAGAACATAATCAAGCCAATCACGGCTATGCATGGTTTGTCCTCGCATATTCTATCTTGTTATGTGGGAGGATTTCCTCACTCTACCCATCGACACATACGTGGCCATGTATCACAACATCCATGTAATTAGTAATTGAAATACAAGAATTTTAAGACACGAGATCCCAAACATAAATGTACATTAGGGAAAGAAGCTTGAAGGATGCATTATGAGATCTATATTTCATAAGCTTGAACTTTTAACATAACTTATCAAATGTCCCTCATTGGGGATTATTTGAAAAATCTTAAAGAGCAGTTTTCCCTCCATTTCTGTAAACTAAGCAAAGAGAAGAATAAACAGGAGACTGAGAAAAAAATAGGAGAAAAACAGAGGAGCGAGAGGAGAAAGATGATAATGAAGAGGAGATTATTAGCGATTCTTTTTCTTTTTTTTTTAAATGTATGCTTTCAGCCAAGAAGAAGAAATGCAAATTGCTTTGGCAATCATCAATTTGGCCCAGTATTAGTAATATGATTGGGCTAAAATTTGAGGTCAACATGCAACATGATTTATTATATGGGTACACTCCAGTGACTTTTCCTACAGGAAAAAAAGCATTATTGTTTGCAATCTAATAATAAGATTAAATAAAGTTAGTATATTACCTTGATCAATAGTTTGCAATTTTAATGAGATTTTGCATTCTTGATCAAGCTCACTAAATTCAGAACAAATAATAGGAATTGTGCTTTCTATCTTCAGGTAGTATTCTTTCCCATCCTCTGATATAGTGCTCAATTCAGGCTGTAGCTGGTATGAGAAAATATGTAGAAAAATTATGTTAAAATATAATTTATTTCTAAGGCACAATTTTGAAAGGGCATTTTTCTCAACAGCACATATTTTGCTAAATGAGCTGGTAATAACTTAAGCCCTAGAATATTTTAACTAAGCAAGACCATTAAAATCAAACCTACGAAAATACAAGCAGCACACACAGGAGTACATGGAGCTGCTGCACTACTCTGAGTTTGACTCACTTTGGTTCCCCAACACATTTGGCAAATCATATCCAAGCCTGTTTCAATGATTCTGGTTCTGTGGTGAGCACTGGAAAGTGAAGAGGAAAGAAATATTTCTGTTTTCTTCCATTTTATTGCTAATGTTTACTGACACACCAACAGAAGACTCCGTTTTTCCTTAAGGATTAATACTCACTATCTCAATTAGAAACTTAAGTACTTTTAATACATAAATCAAATTATTGTTGTCACTAGAAATATCTCAACACTTAGCCTATTTCTCAGCATCTGATTTCCAGAGTTGGACTTCCTGAGAACTGCTGCAATCCAGGATTGGCCCTATTCTCATTCACAGGCCAATCCTTTTTTGAGGCAGGAATATTTTCGTGCAGTCTGGAGTCTTTGCTAGCTCTCAAAACAGATGTTTCTTAGTACTGAATATTCTCCCTGTTAGCCTAATCAGAAACGGTACAAGGGTGGGGGTGCTGACCTTTGACCCCTGACACTGTGCTGAATGCTAACCAATGTAAACTAAAATGTTCCTGTATTCCCAAGGCTTGACCTCTGTTTCCCCTCACACTGTAGTTATGCAATTCTGACAATGTGGTCCACTCTTCTCACTTCTTTTCCTGGTTCCTACTGTGTGTACATGGACTTTATTCATAAACAGGGTTTATTCTTGTCCTGAGTCCTATTGTCACAATCTTATCATTCATCTCATCTTGTCGTTGAACTAGAAATGAATCTAGGTCAAACTGGAGTCCTGTGTGTGAGACCTTCCAGGTTCACAGTGCTTGCCTGCCTTTTGATATTGCCCACACATCTTCCACTGCTTATTAATTCCCTGTCACCTCTGCTCATCTGTTAGAATAGCTCTTCAGTTCTTGGGTCTGGTGCTACCAGCAGCAACCAAATCTCCTTCTCTGTTTAGTTAGCTCAATCTTTGCAGTCCATAAAACTCATAGCTCTGGGTCAATTCTACTCCAGTCAGAGACTCTGCTACTTGGCCTGGGATCTGTCTTTCAAAATGCATGATAACTAAATATCACTAGGCTAACTTTAGTTACGTGATGGAATGAATTAGAAGACTAGACCTTTTGCTTTACTCTAATTTGAGATATTTCTTTAAAAATTGAAAGTACATCTCAACTTTAGTTAACAGGACCCCTCAAACTTTGTTGTGCATTAGAATTATTGGGGCTTTTCTTCAAATACAGGGACTCATGGGTCTCAACATTCTGATTCAGTCTGTGATGAGGTACAGAAACCAGCATGGACAGATTACAGTTTGGGAAACAGAGTTCCAGAGGAATAATCTTTCTGATGCATCCCCACTGATACGTACCTTAATGCCTGCAAAAAATTCTTGGCTTTCTATGGCTATACTTTGTACATGCGGATTCTCCAAGAAAAAGACAGAAGCGCTACAGAATATCTAGGGATATAATTAAGAAATAATCACTTAGCAATTCAATTTTGGAGAAAACGTGTAAATTATCATTTTTTAAATCCTAATTTTAATTCTTCATAGATAGTATATAGAGATAATAAAAGAATTAAATAATTTAAAAGCTTACTTGATGTTTGAGAAAAATCTCATCATTACAAAATATTACTTATTCAAACCTCAACAAAAGTATAGTAGGCTTTTATTTAGGATGTTTTAAAAAGTACTTAAGGGCGGGCGCAGTGGCTCATGCCTGTAATCCCAGCACTTTGGGAGACCGAGGCATGCAGATCGCGAGGTCAAGAGATCAAGACCATCTGACCAACATAATGAAACCTCGTTTCTACTAAAAATACAAAAATTAGCCAGGCATTGTGGCACACGCCTGTAGTCCCAGCTACTCGGGAGGCTGAGGCTTAAACCCGGGAGGCAGAGGTTGCAGTGAATCGAGATCACGCCACTGCACTCCAGTCTGGTGACAGAGCAAGACTCTGTCTCAAAAAAAAAGAAAAGTACTTAAAAAGTGATATCATCATTTAAAAAATTAAAACATTTTTTCTAGAATAAATGTATATAATTTTAAAACCTGAGAGAGACATATATGTATAAGGATTAATCAATAATAATCAGCAAATTACTAAAATGATATATTCATATATAGTCACTAAGATCACTGATTCATCCAGTTGACACTAGAATTAGCAGAATTGCAAGGAAAAAAACAAAAAAAAAGTTAGTGCTTTATACTCTGGGGATAAAATCTACTTTTAAGATATGATGTTTAAAAATTGTGTTTGAAAATCAGTATATTCATGAAAATAAAATCCAACTGTTTTTTAACATACCCTGTCTCCAAGTCTGAGATTTATGCCATCAAGTTCTAAAAGAGAGCGTGCCTGAACTGTGGTCTCTTGTTTCAGCTCCTCTTTGACTTCTTGAGAAGAAATCCTAGACCAAGCTATGCGAAATCCCACTGAGTTGTTTGTAGGGGGAACATCAAAAGAACACCTACAGAAAAGCCTGGACTCAATCAACTCCACCAGAACCTCTGGCCTTCCTGCAGGTGGAGGTGGCAATGAGACAGTCAGCTGACCTGGAGAGAAAATGCGTAACTTGTAACTGGGAATCTTAGACAATGGAGACTGGCTTATGGAAAAAGCACTCAAAGACTGTAACTCTGGGATTTATCTTAAGAAAAAGCAAACTAAATTTAGAAAAATGATTATTTCTAACAATCCACAAAGTAATACACATTCATATTCTGACCCATAATCACACAAATATTGATAGCCAAGCAACTTAGGAGCTCAAGCTTATATTAATGCAGGTTGAATACCTGCCTTTGAAAAGTCTAGCTCTTGAAAAGAAATTTGTGTGATTTGAAGCAATTATCTTTTCTAACAGATGGAACAAACAAAATTAAGGTTCAGTACATTATAATTCCTTGTTATAATGAGAAATAGTCACAAGAATGTAAAATAAAATGACTTTCTCTTTTACTCTTATAGTTTTCTCTTATAACTCAACTCATCATTACTCTGGGCTGAAAGAGTTGTTCATTGCAGAGGTGATTATACTATCTCAGTGAAATATCTTAATGCTTTCATTTTTCTGAGGTTAAAGAAATTTGAAGTTTCCTCTAGGAACTCACAGAAAGATTTTATATAGTTTTGAACTCTGGGCATTTGCAAAATCAAATCTGCAGATCTGAAAGTTTTCTGGATACGTTTTTAGTTTAGTTTTGCTCTGTTTTAGAAAGGAGAAAATATCTGAGTGGTAAATTTGTAAAAGAAGATTTTAAAATGTTCTAAAATGTATAATTTTTCTATTTTATAAATATGCTAATTTTAGGACAATCACAAAACAATCTTTCAGCCTTGCCATGTAGATTTTGGAAAATTCTGGAAAGACCTTAAAATCTTTTCTGTGGAGAAAATGTACTTTTAGATATTTTACAGTGTTATTTTGTTATAGTCCCAATGACGAATTATTTTCAAATTTATCTAGTAAATGAATATTTTACTAAACATTTTAAACATTAGACCAAAGCAGTATATTCAAACTTGAAGGAAATAACAAATTACTTTTGAATATATATTTGATCTTTAAATATCATAAAGCTGAGTAAAAAGTTATCCTTAAATATAGTAGGAAAAGGACATTTATTTTAAAACAGGGAAAAGCTATCTATGGAAATGATTATTAAGAATAAGAGAAGACAAATGACTGAAAAAAATAATTTATGACAATTAAAATGTTTGAATCAACACTTTAAATAGAGAACTATCTGGGCAGATTGATCATTGCTTTCAACAGTATAGATCAAAGAAAATTTGTTATATTTAAAGAAAAAGGTTTAGAAACAACAGATAAATTATTTCTGCTTAGAAAATAAAAATTAGTATTCCTTTGTCAATTCTAATATTAGTATGTATTAAATATATTAATACATTTTCCATTTTATCATATATTGACTTTATCATATATTGACATATATTGACATATATCATATATTGACTTTCCACTCAATACTTTTATTTAGTATTACTTCCTCAAACTGTGTACAATTTATATAGCAGAGTTTTTTTAATTAATTGCATAAATGTTCTAAAGAGCATAATAAGTAGGTGAAATTTATTATTTATTCAAGAGAAAAATGTGATTTTGCTATAATACATATATATTGTAAAGAGAATTTACATCTATTATGCAGAGTAGTCAAATAATTACATTTTATATTTAATGCTGCTATTATGAATATTGTTTTATTACTTTATGAACTCAAATCACAGGGCTTAATTAAACTGACCTTCACATACAATAATAGGTTGTCAAAATATACAGAAAAAAGGGGCTAGAAAAACCATTTGGAATAGGGTGTGAAATAGAGCATAAAAAATCAATTCAGAGTGATAAATTTTGAGGATTATTATAAAACTCTTTTTAAAATACCAAGTATAATAATTTCTAGGCCTGATATTTGAACATCATATGATCTATCCTGATTTATTTTATGTATTTATGGCTTGTTCCACCATATAAAACACCTCTGTTAATTAAATTAATTATATATCAGCAGTCTCTCATGAATTTCAGGTATCATATTTGGCTAACAGAAAATATGATAAGGCTAATAATCCCATAAAAGGTTAATATTTCAATAAATAATTTCAATTTCTGCCCATAATGTAGGTAGATGACATACATTTTATCACTTAGATAATCTACTTAATTTATCTTAAGGCATATTATAGTAAGAGGATTTCTTAATACCTGAAAACCTTTAAAACATTTAAAAGTAGAAAATAAAAGATATACATTGAAAGGAAGAGAAAATTTTGATCACTATTAACATCATTGATGTTTATCTTTCAAGATTTGACACAAATACAATCGTTCCCTTAAAAAAAAAAAGGGTGCTGTTGTATAATGTACTTCTATATTTTAATGATGTTTGCAAAATATTTTGTCAGTGTTTATGCATCAGAAATATTGAATCAATCAGCCAATCAGCAGTTACTGGATGTTTGCAGGTTTTTAAAAACATTATTAGACAAATTCTGTTACAAATATTGTGCTCGCACACTTCCCTAAATAGTTCTCTAAGACATATTTTTGAAAGTAGAATTATTAGGTACAAACACATAGGGAGTTTTAAGAATGTTGGTATGAACTGCCAAATTTTCTTATGAAAGATTCTACTAATACACACACATTTGCCTAACTCTCGGTACCTCTGCCAACTCGAGGACTATTTCTTAAAGGCACAATAAAGTTATTTTTATTTTTGATAGCTACCAGACTTTGGTTATGTCAAATATCAGTATAATTCAACATCCAAAGCTGCAGAATATAATTATATGTTGAAATAGTCTAGTTTCTAAAACATTATTAAAAGCAAAATATGATACTTACGAATACAATCACCTCCTATTTCAGTTTCATCAGAGCCACATGGGTGTAATTGTGCATCAGAAATAGCTGCCAAAGGTTAAGGTTTGTATAATTATTCAGCTGGGCATGAATATATAAATCTACATATATCCAAGATGACAATTTATTGGAGGGTGTTTTAATACAGACTAAGATTTTCTTAATTCTTCTCTTATTTCATAACATATGTTTTCCTTTTAAGGGTGAGATCAAATGAAAGATAAGGAATCATATTTCAAAACAATCAAAGCTTTAATATCTTATTTTCTAAGTATGAACCTGCATTTTTAAACAATGAAACACTGACCATATCAAATGCTGGCGAAGATGTGGAGCAGCATGTGCTGGTGAGAATGCAAAATGGTACAGCTATTTTGGAGAACAGTTTAGTGGTTTCTTACAAAACTAAACATATTTTTAGCATACGACACAGAAATCATGCTCCTCTATGTTTACCCAAAGGAGCTGAAAACTTATTTCTATACAAAAACCTGCATATGGAAGTTTATAGCAACTTTATTCATAATTGCCCAAACTTGGAAGCAACCATGATGTTCTTCAGTAGGTAGATGGATATGCTGTTGTACATATAGACAGCATGGACTATTAGTCAGCCTTACAAAGAATTGAGCTATCAAGCCACAAAAAGACATGTAGGAAACTTAAATGAATATTAAGTGAAAGAAGCCAATCTGAAAAGGCTACCTACTAAGTGATTCCAACTATTTGAAATCCAGGAAAAGACCACACTATGGAGACAGTAAAAAGAGACGTGGTTGTCTGGGGTTGAGCAGAGGGAGGGATGAACAGGCAGAGCATAGGGAATTTTTAGAGTAGTGAAACTAGTCTGTATGTCACTATAATAGTGGATACATGTTGTGAGAAATTTGTCCAAACCCATAGAATTTTTGTTTGTTTGTTTGTTTTTTGTTTTTGAGATGGAGTCTCGCTCTATCACCCAGGCTGGAGTGCAGTGGCGCCATCTCAGCTCACTGCAAGCTCTGCCTCCCGGGTTCACGCCATTCTCCTGCCTCAGCCTCCCGAGTAGCTGGGACTACAGGCGCCCACCACCACACCCGGCTAATTTTTTTTTTTGTATTTTTAGTAGAGACGAGGTTTCACCTTGTTAGCTAGGATAGTCTCACTCTCCTGACCTCATGATCCACCCGCCTCGACCTCCCAAAGTGCTGGGATTACAGGTGTGAGCCACTGCACCCAGCCCAAACCTGTAGAATTTACAACACCAAGAGTGAACCTTAATGTAAACTATGGACTAGGTGATAATGTATGTCAATGTAGGTCATCAATTATAACAAATGTAGCACTCTGGTGGGGGACGTCGACAATGGGGATGGAGAACTATGCATGTGGGGGATTTATAGGGTATATGTGAAATCTAAAATAATAGTGAAACACACTACAATCTCCAGAAACGTATACAACAGTTGGTTTTATGCCAGTTCCTTGGTAATTGATTCCCCTATACTCATTTACAGGATTACACCACCAATGAGCCAAGGACAGAGGTGGTAATACTTACAACCCAATGTACTGAATACAGTTAATTGATACAAGAGCAACTATCTAAACAAAGGTAGGTTCATCAGATTGCTTCTTGAAAGAATTTAGTATTTAAACTAAAAGACAAGGAGCTGGAAGCAGAGTCAAGTTAATGATGGAGCTCTATATGAATGTCTAGACTACTACTGTTGCTAATATCTGGAAGCTGATCTATTTCTCACACTTTCTGAGACTTTCCTACGTAACTCTTCTTCAGATCCAATGACATATCCTAAAACCCTTAGATGTGATTATCTTTTACATTATTTTCAGTTGTTTTTTGTTATGTGCAAGCCAAACAGATTTGAAATAACCTTGACTACTAGACATGTACATGTATATATAAAAGAATGCAGTATTCCTATGAAACATGGGGCCAAAATACACTATTTTCTTGCCCAAGGACTCCCAAGAACTGTGCCCCATCTGTGTTTGGGGGGTTTTCTTTTCTTCTTTCTTCTATTTGCTTTTCCCAGATTGCTTTCATAGAATACAGCCAGCACCCTGGCTGAAATATTTAGTATTAGGATTAGACAATTGAGAATCTCTAGAAACATTAGCAAGGAAGAAAATAAACCATTCTGCTTAAAACCTTCTGTTTCTTCCTGATTCAACCATATGCCAATAATTAAACTATAATAAAGTAATAGTTGTCAAGAAAGGAAGCAAACAAGTGGAAATCTAGTTTCAAAGCATGTAAAATGTGCAACATTTGATACCCTATGCACAGTAGTGGAACACTGTTGGGCTGCACAACTAACTTGGGTTAGCACAACGAACATTGTAAAGAAAAGAGATGCCTGACCTGCATCATGAAGCAGTAAAGATTTGTAAGAGGTCCAAGCAGAGGGAGAAACAAGTATCAGATATGGAGAAGAGGACGGAGCAGAAAACTGCAATGATGAGACATTAATAACAGGTTGTAAAATATCCTCGTTGAGCATGCAAGCGTCCTGAGATCAACCTAGCTTTACTAGTCACTACCTGTGATGTTGGACAAGTGCCTGTTTTCTCTGAGCAATTCTTTTTGTCCATAGAATAGGGATATTTATTGCATGCATCCTATTCTGACACAATGGTCTCATCTACATCCTTCCAATATGCTAGAAAAACTCTTTCCTAGGGGTCTTTGCTCTTGCTCTACTCTGACATGATAGCTACGTGGCTTGCTTAACTTTGGGACTTTCCTTCTCTCTTTTTTAATAGCGTTATTGAGGTATAATTGATTGAATGTATTTAAAGTGTAATTAATGACGTTTTGACATATGAATATACCCACTAAAATCTAACAATAATCAAGATAACACAGTATTTCCATCACCTCCAAAAGTTTCTCTGTCCTTTTGTAATCCTTCTGCCTGCCACTCCTCCACATTCATAGACAGCAACTTATCTGCTCTATTATACAGTTTAGATTATATTTTCTGGAACTTTATATAAATACAATTGTACACTATGGACTTTATGTCTAGAAAATTGCATTCCTCATATATGTTTGAGATTCATCTATGTTTTTGACTGTTCAATAGTTTCTTCTTTTTTTCTTACAGTGAAGCCATCCTACAAATATAGTTCTTTCCCTTTTATTGAAAAAGTAGTATTTCATTGTACAGGCTTATCATAATTTGATTATCTATTAACCCGTTGATGGATATTTGTGGGTTTTTTCCAGATTTTTTTGCTATTTTGAATATAGCTGCTTTGAACTTTCATATAGAAAACTATTTAAAAACATTTGCATTCATTACTCTTGGCAAATATATAAGAATGGAATGGCTGTGTCATATGGAAGTATATGTTTACTCTTTAAGAAACTGCCAAATTATTTCCTAATGTTTGAATGTACCATTTTACACTCCCAGTAGCAGAATACAGCAATTCTGGTTGCTCCGTGGCCTTGCCATCTGTAGTATGGTCAATCTTTTTAAATTGTATATGTAATATAATGGTATCTCATTGTGGATATAAATCCATTTAACTAATGACCAATGATGTTAAGCATATTTTTATGTGCCCATTTTCCATTATTATGTCTTCTTTGGAGAAGTGTCTGCTCAAATCTTATTACAAAATTGTTTTCTTATTATTGGGTTTTGAGAGTTACTCATATATTTTGGATCCAATTCTTCATCAGATATATGAATTGCAAATATTTTTTCCCAAGCTATGGCTTCTCTCTTCATTTTCCTTCAGTGTCTTTCAATGAGCAGAAGAGTAGAAATTTACAATTTTGATCGAGTCCAATTTATATTTTCTAATGGATCACAATTTTAGTATTATATTTTTAAAATATTTGTCTAATCTAAGATCACAAATATTTTCACCTGAAAGTGAAAGTATTCTCTCAAGCTTTGTATTTTTAGCTTTTGTAATTGAGATTTGAGTCTTTGATGATTGTGAGGTCGGTTTTCTTTTACTGTATTTTGATGATATGAATCAAAGTTATTTTTGCATATGAATATTCAATTTACTAAAAACACAACTCTTTTTTCTATAAAATTGGATCTATTCTTGTGTTTAAGATCAGTTTACTGTGTGTGTCGGTGTTTTCCTGGGCTCTCTATTCTTTTCCATTGACTTATTTATCTATCTTCATGCAATTACCACATTATCTACATTATTGTAACTTTAGGGTAAGTTTGAAGTCAGATAATATAAATCTCTAACTGTTTTCTTTATCAAAATAGTTTTAGGTATTATAGGTTCTTCGTATTTCTATATGAATTTTAGAATGAGTTTGTAAATTTCTACATGAAAGCTTGTTGTGATATTCTTTAGGACAATTTTGGAACCATAGTCAATTGGAGGAGAAGTGATATCTTAATATCATGTCTTTTGACCACGAACAAGGTTTATCTGTCCATTTTCTCAGGTTTATATAATTTTTCTTAACAAAGTTTTGTAGTTTTCACTGTAAAGGTCTTACACATCCTTTGCCATACTTATTACTGAGTGTCTTATATTTTTGGTGCTATAATTGGTATTTTTAGATAAAATTTCTGATTGTTAATTGCTAGTATGAAAAAATACAAATGATTTTTAAACGTTGATCTTTTTCTCATTCAACATTGCTAAGCCCACTTAATAGCTCCAGTAGCTATTTTATAGATTCCATTAGGTTTGTAAAATAGGTGATCATGTCATCTGCATTTATTATTCATGAGGGATATTGTTATATAGTTTTCTTTTAATGTCTATGTCTAGTTATAGTGTTAAGAGTAATGCCGGCCCGACAGAAGTTTAGAAAAGAGTTTGTGTAAAATTGGTATTATTTCTACATTAAATGTTTGGAAAAATTCCCAACTGAAGCCATCTGGGCATGCAGTTTTCATTGTGAGATAGATTTTCAACTAGAAATATAATTCCTTTAATAGATATAGGGCCACTGAAGTTATCTGTTTACTTTTGAGTGAACATTGGTTGACTGTGTATTTTATTTTATTTTTATATAATTAGAAGTTATAAGTGCAAGTTTTGTTATACGAATATGTGTAGTCTGTATATTTTAAGAAATTTGTCTATGTCATCGGTTTTCAACTGTATTGGCATAGAGTTGTTTATAATAACTATTTTTTATTACATACAGAATCTGTGGTTGTATCACTGCTCTTATTCCTGATATTGGTAATGTCTGTCTTTTTTTTTTCTTTTTTACTGATCGGACTGGCTAGAGAATTATTCATTTTATTGAATCTCTGAAATAACCAGTTTTTTATTCTACTGAATTTTCTCTGTTGTTTTTGTATATTCTATTGCATTTATTTTTACTCTGTTTCCTTTCATCTGCTTACTCTGAGTCTCATTTGTGCTTCTTTTTCTAATCAGTTAATGTACGAACTAGGGTCTTCAATTTGTGACTTTTCTTGTTGTTCAATATAGACACTTAGTGGGTTTTAATTTTAATGAACTTCGATTTTTTGTGATATTCTAATTTTCTTAATTTAGGGCCCAAAATATGGTTTTACATGGTAATATTTTCCTATGTACTTGAACATCTATGCTGCTATTTTGTGAAGTCTTTTCTGCATGTCATTTACATCAAACTGGTTGAAAGAGTATTATAGTCTCCTCCATTTTTGCTGTTTTAGTGTCTACATGCTTGATCAATTATTGACAGATGACGTGTTGATCTCCAGTAACAGTCGTAAATTTGTCTATTTCTCCTTGCAGGTCTCTCAGTTTTGTTTATGTATTTTGAATTTGTTATTAGGTGTTTCATCATTTGGAACTGTCATATTCTTTTACTGAACTGAACATTTTATTATTAGGAAATGACCCTTGTTTTTCCTAGGAATATGTTTTGCTTTTGAGTCTACTATGCTTAATATTAATATACCCACTCTACATTTCTTGTGATTAATGTTACCTACGTATATCTTCTTCTATCCTTATACTTTTGAACTCATTTTCCTTACTTTTTAAATGAGTTTTCTAGGCAGCCTATAGTTGGGTCTTGCTTTTTTGCCCAATTTGGCAATTTCTGCTTTTCAGTTGGGGTGTTTATATCATATATACTATATATATTTATATATATTACTTTTGTACCAACCTAATATATATATAAATCATATATAAATATATATAGCAACATGGTGGACTTAAACCTTACAATATCCACAATTATTTAACAACATTGTGAGGTTTAAATCCACCATGCTGCTATCCGTGTTCTATTTATTCTATTAGTGCTTTGTTCCACTTTTATTTTATCTCCATTGAAAATATGGAATATATTTTATGATTCCATTTTATACTCCTTGTTGGCTAATTAGTTATAATGTTTTGTTTTATTTTAGTGGAAGCTTTAGGGGATATTGTAAACATCTTTAACTTCTCATAGTCTACATAGGCTAACTTTAATTGATATGATGCCACTTCACATGTAGTATAAGGACCTAACTACCTTGCTAAGTGGAAATACAAAAAATATAACAAAGATGTATATTTTCATAGAGTCTTCTAAATAAATAATATTTCAAATATATAACCTTTTTAGAATGGCTTTGATTACAATTAACTGTAATTAATATTTTTTCTTATTTGACCTCTAGAAGGCTGTAGGGATAGATATATTGTGTGTATACACATACATATGAATTCTGTGAGGATCCAAACGTCTTCATGAGACTATGATATTAAAGTGAAATTTTACTCTCTACTATTTGCTGTTTTGCTGATTTTAAAATTAAATATATTGACTCCTAGCTAGATAGGGGCTATTGGTCGTAGAGAGCAATATGTCCAAGTAAAAAAATGACGTTTAATAGACTGCCTTCGAAGATAGAGATGATCCTGGGAATTCTTCTAAAGTAGTTATGATAAGAAGGCTTTTTCCAAATAAGCTCCTTAGAGGGGAGTAAATTTCAGTTAGCAGAAGCTTTCTTTCACCTTTTGAACTTTCTCTTTTATCCTGTCTAAATGCAGATAAAGAAGCTAAAACTGGAGTTTCATTCTGTCACCATGAAGGAAAAGATTAGTGACTTTTCAGAGACCTCAGCCTGACATTGTAAAGTGCCCAAATCACCATCAGCAGAGAACACCTGCTCCAGATATTTGTTCAGCAAGAAAAAGAAACTCTTAAGTAGATTAAGCGACTGTCATTTTTGTTTGCTATCTATGCAGTCTAATTTAAGTTCTAAATGATATTCCAAGGCAAGCTTCTATCAGCAAATCAGGAAGAATAATTCATGCATATGTCTGGTTAACAGACATTAAGAGTAAAAAATAACATTTGTCTCCCAGAATTCCTTCTCCCTAAATACTTAGAGGACTTGAATGTGGAGATTATAAGGTACTTTTGAGTGTTCTGAGTGTTCTGGGTTAGGAAATTGAGTGGATGGTAGTGACGTTAACAAAACAGAAAATGTTTTAAATTTGGAAGGGATATCATAAAATACAAATTTTTAATATTACGTTATTAAATTCAGTGTAAAAAATATTTCTGATGAAGTGATTATTTGTATTTTATGGTATTGCTTGGTGTGAAAGTTTTGTTTTCTTTTTTAATAGTTGTCAATGTTTCTTAAACTAATATAGATAAATCAATGGTTTTTCCATGAAACACAGAATTTTCCACAAATATTTGGTAATACTATAGGAAGATTTATATACATTAAATATTTTTTATGACAAGAGTGCCAAAAAAAATTCTTAAGGTTTTTCAAAAACTCTTGTCTTGGCCACCCAATGAGATTGATTGATGCATCTCTCTGGATTTTGTCCTTCCTAATGAATGGAACTAGCTGTGCTAAACTGAGCAGACGCTGCCCTTTCTTAGTAAACAGACTGCCAGTTTTAGCTGGACAGCAGCTGTGTACGGAATGTGAAGGTTTACCAGCTCACTCCCTCAGGATAATTCTCCATAGGCTTCTCAATCACACAGAACAAAATGCAGAGCTCCCTAAATGATCAGGCCTTGCTGCCCTTTCAAACGCCCGTCTTGTTATGTTCTCCCTCACTCATTGAGATCTAATATTTCTGTCCAGCTTTCACTCTTCTGAGTACAACATACTCTTATTGCCTCAGGGCCTGTCGCTTGCTGCAGCTGCTGTTTGAGCTGTTCTTCCCCTTGCTTTCTGTCTGACCAAGGACAGTTTAACCTCCAGCTCTCAGCATCAGTGCCCTTTTGTTAGACGTTTTGCTGGTCGACGCTTCATTATATATTTTATCCTCTCTCACCTTCAGTATTCTCTTCTACAGCAATTTTTAATCTTTTCATTCATCAGTTGCAATTTATAATTGCATGAATACTCTGTGCCAGGAGGGCAGGGACCACATTTGTTTTGGTCACCCCTCTATACTAAGGAGATGCTGTGTTGGATAGAAAATAAGCATGACTCCAGCAGTATATATGTGTGAAATAATTAGTGTGTTATTATTATACTTGTGGAATACTGCCAAAAAACACCTATTTGAATTAATACATTTTATAAGTTTATTATTTCGATCTTATTATAATAATAAACAATAATTTTGCCTTATTTCTTTTTTAAAGATAGAACTACTGCCTTGCAATTAATGATAAAGTAAATCTAAACAATTCAATTTTCCATAAATGTAGTATGTATTTCAGAACAGTGAAATAAAATTATATGTTGAGAACATTATCTTTCTTAGTTTCTATTATCATGTAAAGTAGACAATAATGCATTATTTGCTTAGAGATTATGGCCAATAACGATATATTTACATCAACTTTAGAGGTCATTTGGAAATAAAACATTAGTTAAAAACAGAATGTGAAATTGGAGTGTGTGTCATTGTTTTTAAGAAAAAAGACTGCATTACAAACTCATCAAAATATTAAATTTTTTATTTTAATATTTTCAACTCAAAGAAATAACCATAGGAGAAAACTTATTGTATTATTATTTTTGCTGACATTAAGGGACAGATTTCTGAGAATAAGAATGCCAGAAACTTAAAGAAATCAATTTTCTAATAATACTGGTTTCAATTCCAAAACTATGATGAGCAAAATAATTTTTGAGATTGGACATTTTATATATATGTATATATATGTGTTTATATAAATATTTATGTATATATATGTGTATATATACACACACACATTTATAAATATATTGAGTTATTTAAACCTAAAACTATGTTTCCTTTAAACTACTATAATAACCAACTAAGTGATTTTACTTGTTATGCTATAATTGTGTTATTTGGGGTTGGCTAGCTTGGGGAGTCTAACAACCTCAGTAGTAAAATGTTCACTGTTGCTGAATCAAGTGTTCGTCTGCTTTGATAACACTGTCTACAAGAGTGTCTCCCAGAACTTTCAGTGCTGTATATATGGCTGAACCTAGGTAACTAAATTGGGGTTCGTTTTACTCCTATAACTGGTTATACATGAACGCACTCACCTATCTATAGAATAAATCCCTCATTTATCAGCTTCACCATTGTCTAAACAGTCTAAGTAAAAATCGCCACTCTGTAGTTTCTTTCTGTTTAGAGCTTTTTGTATCTTAGGAATTGGGCCACTAGTTCCATTAAACATTACTAGTGAATATGTATTTGTTGAATCCCTGTTTTGTTCAGGACACTAGGTCATGAGACCCTGATGTAAAGGGCACTTTGTTTTCAAAGAGTTCATAGTCATAGTGGAGCACAGAGAAAAAGAAAAAAATTTATTAGGTCCAACTATCTATGGTGAGCTCTAGAATGGTGTGTTATGGGAGCTCTCAGCCAGGACTCTCATGTCACAACATCCTTAGTCAACACCACTAGTGTCAGGCTTATGAGTCTGAGATGTAGTGTATATCTGTGTCATGTCCCTTCTTAGATAACAGCCCAAAACAGAATTCTTGATTTCTCTCTCTTCCCAACCTGATGTGTTTGTACCCTAGTCTCTCCCTCTTTAGTTGCTCAAGCAAAAACCATAGATATTGTCCTTGATTTCTCTCTTTCCACCTTTCTCATATCCATTGCATGAGCTCTGTTTCCAAAGACATCTTAGCTTAATATCCTCTTCTTTGCCACTAGTCCGAGTCATTTCCACTCCTCCCTCCTTTAAGCCACTACCATCTCTCTATTGAATGAATGCAACAGGCTTCTGGAGTCTTGCTGCAGGGATAATGACCTTTCAAATACACTCCTTAGATCATATTATTCATCTCTTTAAAAATCTTATAGGATTTTTAAAGACTGAAGCTAAGTTCTTACCAGGAACTTCAGACCCTACAGATGCTGACCTTTTCTTACTTCTCTAACCTCATCCCCCAAGATTTATTCATTCTCTCTGTTCCCACCACATTGTTTCTCCTTCAGCTCCTTGAACTGCCTTCTTCATATGTATTTAAGGACATCTGCATTTTCTATTCTTCTGCTGGAGCTCTTTTTCCCCGCATATTTTCATGACTGCCTCATTCTCCACATTCAGTGCTCAACTCAAATTTGTCACTTATTCAAAGAGAACTCCTCAGGTACCCTTTGTAAGACAGCATCCTTGTGCCAGTTCATTCCTATTGTATTGACCAATTTTCTTTAATTTGTGGTATATTAATTTCTCAAATATTAGCCTCTTAGTTTAGAATGATTTTAGATTCACATAAAGATTGCAAAAATAATACAGAATTTGCACTTATCCATCTTCCACAAATGTTAACATATTACAAAGCCATGATATATTTGTCAAAACTAGGAAGTTTACCTTAGGACTGCACTCTCAAATAAACTGAAAACTGTAGTCAGATTTTACTAATCTGAATTTTTCAGTTTTCCCAATCAGGATATCCCATTGAGTTATTCATCATTTTCTAATCTGTGACTGTTTTCTATTCTTTCCTGGTTCTTCATAATTTTGACGTTTTTGAAGAGTACTATTCAGGTATTTTTTTAGTGTGTTATTTAATTTGGGTTTATATAAACTTTTTCATGATTCGACTAGGATTATGCTTTTGGGGGAATAGTACTACAAAACAGAAGTGCTCTTATTATTACATGTTATCAGGAGACATGTGACGTCAACATGTGTTATCACTAGTAAAATTAACTGCAATCACTTAATTAATGTAATGTCTGCCAGGTTTCTCCACTGTAAAACTGGTAGATTTTTTTTTTCCTTGTCATACCCAATTATTTGGAAACAACTCAAATGCAGCCAACAATGAATATGAGGGAAGTTATTCAAAATCTTTTAGGTGAAGTAGTAGCAACAAATATTTGTAATTATTTAAAGAAGCTTTGTTTCCTTGCTTCTATTTAATTATCTACTCATATATTTATATAGTAAGGACTTAGGGATATTTACTTTAATCTTTAAATAATATTCTGTTTCTTTTTAGATATTATCTGAAGCATTCCGCTAGAATGCAAGTTTCATAAAGGCAGAGATCTCATTTATCTTGCTCATCACTGTAACTCTTGAGGCCTTAAATAATTTCTGGCACAGGATAAACATTCAATAAATATTGGTGAATGAAAGATGAAATAATATAAAATGTATATTTTTATGATAACTTTTACTCACCCTTCTTCATCCTTTAATTAAAAGAGGAATGGACTTGCAGAAACCAAAGAATTTTTAACACACTCGATCATTATGTCCAGGGAAAAAATGTGAGATGTCTGCTTTGATGCTTTCACATCAAATGTTTGGGGGTACTTTGCAATCTTGGCAAAGAATCCTAAAGAAATCTGACCAACGTAAACAGAAATTTAGCTTCAATCTAACAATAATGGTAGAACAAGTCTTACTGAGATTTGCACTGACTCCGTGCAACCTATCCAGAGAATGGTACAAATGGCAGGGTTCCATGAGTAACAGTCATGTGAATTACTGATGTTTTCTTACCTTCCGCACAATAGCCCATACATCCCTGAGTTGGCTGTAGTAAGTATACAAAAAAGTTCCCACAGTTTCTTACAGACACTGGGATTTGAAAGAGACAGCAGTCTTTTGTAGTGCTAAACAAAAACTGCCATGTTGCACAAGCTGTCAATTGCTTGATCTCCCCAGGAGATGGCAGTGTTTCTGAATCTCTCAGAGACAGCCAGATGGGGGCCTGAGTTCCACAGTGGTTCATCTTTTGCAGCACAGAAAACAAAAGTTGAAAATTCAATTTATTTTCATCCATTGTAGATATATCAACTTTGCATTTTCTTCTAAACAACCCTTAAAATATTATTAATCATTAAAAAAATTGTAACTTGCACTTGTTCTATACAATAAAAAGTAGTTTTAAGGAATACTAAATTTAAGGGTAGAAATCTCATAGTTAATATACTCATTCACAAATTCATTGTAAATATTAATAAATTTATTCCATGCATTACATTTGTATTGTAAACAAGGGAAATTAAATCTCAGATACCTTACTAAAATAGCTGATAAATTCTAAAATAAGACAAGTCAATCTAAAGTTATCTTAACACATAACACAAAGATAAACTGATCTTGGAAAGTTCTTGCAAAATTGCTTGAAATAGTATGTCCAAGAAGTGAATGCATAGTTCAGGAGGCAATAAAATCAGCGAGAAGGAAGGTATTACTCAAAATCTGGTGATGGAAAATTGTTTAGTAATTTAAAAATAACAAAGTTTGGCAGGGAGCAGTGGCTCACACCTGTAATCCCAGCACTTTGGGAGGTCCAGGTCGGCAGACTGCCTGAGGTCAGGAGATCGTGACCATCCTGGCTAACATGGTGAAACCCCATCTCTACCCAAAATACAAAAAAATTAGCCCGGTGTGGTGAAGTGCACCTGTAACCCCAGCTACTCGGGAGGCTGAGGCAGGGGAATTGCTTAAACCAGGGAGATGGAGTCTACAGTGAGCCAAGATCGCAGCACTGCACTCCAGCCTGGGTGACAGAGTGAGACTCCATCTCAAAAATAAATAAATAAATAAATAAATAAATAAATAATAACGTTTCAACCTCACATGAAGTCATCAAAATCATTTTCAGATGAAAATAGAATTAAATAGCAAAATAACCCAGGAAAAATAAGAAGAAACTATGTATGACTCAGGAAGAACCAGGACCCTTACTAAATGCATGATCTTGGACAAGGCACTCAACATCCTTCTCTTTTATATTAGGTGGAAGTAGTACCCACCTCAAAGTATCATAGTGAGGTATGGATAAAGTAATGTATATAATACAACTTCTACATAGCAATGGCTCAAAAATCGTTAGCCAGGTTATAATTCTTATTATTATTTCTATGCTTAAAAGCAAAGGAAAAACATAAAGGAAATATTGATATATATGAATGAATTATAATTTTAAAATATAAGATTAAAGTTAAATAATAAAATTATGTGTAAGTAGTACCATATTTTGTTATGTTTATTTATAATCATACTATATTTGCTATTTTATTTTAACATTGTAATATTATCCATTTAAAACTCTAAGACTACAAATGGACAAAATGTACAAATAGGTAATTCACAAAAGAAACACAAATGCCTAATACATACATGAGAATATTCAGTATTGCAAAAGGTATTTTATGTACTGTTATTGGAACTAAAATTATCACTATGTTTTAAGTGAACAATTATATGTATCAAAAGCCTCAAAACACTTTAACCATTACTAATTTAACTTGTAAAAATCAATCTTACTAAAGACACTAAAATTAAAATAATTACATGTACATTTGCTAATTGCAGAATTACTTATTATAGCAAAATCCTGAACGTCCACACATATGGTGATGGTTTAAATAAATATGATACATGTATGACATAATATTATTTTCAAAAATTATAAAAATTAATTTATAATAACAGGAAAATGATCATGCTATAACTGTAACTGAAGAAGAATAGCATGTTTTTCAATTGAACATATAACATGAACATTACAAAACAATATAAATAAGATAAAACAATAGCAAAATGTTAATAACGGTAGTTATGACTGTGTGGATAGATTATGAAGAAATGTTGTTCCACTCCTGTTCTTTATTTCCTAAGCTTTATGTAATGCACATTCATTATTTAAAACATTACAAATAGTAATTTATGTAAGTCGACATGTATTAACCTGTAGAGAAAAAAAAAATCATTGAGTTTCCGGTTGAATGCTTTAAAGTCTTAGCACAAAAAGGGAATGAGAGGGTGGGGATAGAGAGCACTTCCTGGTGGAGCACAGCCTGCTCAGTTTAACTGATCTCCAGGAAAACAGCCAGGGAAACTGGTTCACTTTTACATTTGTGTGAGGTTCTAGAAACAATTGTAGCTAAATCAGCCTTAAGAGAAAACACAAATATTTTAAATGTGGTGAAGTTCCTCCAATTTTCTCAAACTTTACTTTTAAATTCTAATTGTTTTTTAGTTCCTTACAAATGAAGTGTCACAAAAGCAACTAATGAGCAAATAAACAAAAAAGGGATAATGAGACTTAGCCACAATGCCACACTTTAAAATTAAACATTGTTAAAATTTCAATGTCTTTCCAGAGATCTTTTACATTAGTGCTTAAAAGGAAAATGATTCCTGCTTCTGCAGTATTTATAAAATGTGAATAACAATAAGGAAAACAAGCCTTTTGCTAAGACATAATCTTATGTGATGCGATCTCCCTCCAGGGGCCAATAGTAGCTGCATGACCTCTAAGTTAAAAGAAAGTCAACTTTAAGAATGAAATCACACCCAATAAGTGTATAATTATATAGGGTAAATTTGTGAGTGATGATGTAATTATGTAATTTGGGAAGCATTACACAGACATATGTCTTCAATAATATCATGCCTTTATTAGCTACCTATCACAACTGAACACCTATTTATGCAGAATTCACTTGGGAAACCAGTCAGCTGAGAAAGACTGTGATAAGGGAGAAGATCAGGTACATGACTTTTGGTCATGTGACTCATGCTTAGTGTCTGTGTTCACATCTTTATAATGAGGTAACAATAGCTACCTCAAAGCATCACTGAGAGAACTAGTGAGTTTACATATGCAATAATGTCCACAAGTGCAGGGAATTTATAAGTTGCAAAATAAATGTCAGATTAAAACCCTTCTTCCACTTTGATCATATAAGTTGGATGCTGAGTTAATGGCCTTAGTGTTTTGACAGATTTAGACTTAGTCTCATTCCTTAGATCCTGTGGATAAAAATGTGGTCGCAATAATAAGAGTTGAACTGAAAGGATAACTAGTCAGAGTATGATAAGTAGAAATAATGTCTATTTCACGACAGTATCATCAGATGAATGGGGACTACAAATGAATTAGGGGAACTTGCATTTGAAAATCATGCTAACGATAAGTACAATTGTCAATAGAATTTCAGAATGGCTTGGATAAGTAATACAAGTTAGCTGAGGGATTACCCAAGAAATCACACTTTATGTTCATTCTTCTGCTTATTTTTTGAAGCATTTTGGAAGAAAATGTATTTGTCAAATGAAATAAGAATGAAAGAAGTCACCTGGGCTAGACAAGTCAATACTACGCAATGCTATACAGGACAATGCTATGATCAGAATCATATCATGTTGTAAAAAGAGTAAAGTTTATGAAAAGTTAAGTTTTCAAATAAAACACATCCGATGTGAGTTCATGTATAAAACCTTTTTAATTTTGTCCATTTAAACCTGATGTGTTTGAAAGACATACGCTTACATGTTCACATCTATAAAGAAAAAAAGGGTATGTTGGCTGTACAAATTTTGGGTTTGAGGAGGGAGCTTAAGTGAGATAAGGCCATATGCCTCCAGAGTATTGAATGTGCTACAGGTACACTGTCTTCCAACTGTGATCAGGAAATACCTGGAGATTTCACTGCCACACTGAGTTCTTCTTAGTCTTAGAATAGGAGGTGCCGAGCCTGTAAGTTTTACTCCATCAGTTAAGAAAGGCAGTGAGAGGCAACAACTGACAAAACTGAAGCACTTTAGATAAACAGTATTTTACTGTTTGCAGGTAATACACCTGAGCCCTAGAGAACAACTGCCTGTATTCAAAACTCAGCTTTTTGACCTGCTAGCTGTGACTGTAAGAGCACTATGCCTAAGAATATATGTTTTCTGCACTGTTTGATGGAAATAATGATGATATATTGTATCCTAGAGTTGTATACTCATACAAGATAATGTTGGTAAAAGTGTTTCTGGACTGCATGGAACATAACATTAACTATTACTATTATTATTAGACTAGGTAATGTGGGAATAGTCTTTCAGATTAACTCAATCTTATATAAAATTGAAACAATATTTTTAGCATGAGAAATAAGCTGGCTGTAAGAAGATACAAATCTCATATGAAAAACACATAAGGAAAATCATATGTAGTAATATGTAGAAAATCATATGTAGTACTTAGGGAGTTGACATACCTCAACACATTTGGTTGGCATCTCAGCAGGTCTGTCAAAGATGAGAAATCTATACCATCCGGGGGAGAGGGAATGGTCACATATTAGGTCTTGAACAGCTGACTGCTGGAGGTGCCACGAGTCAAAATGGACACTTCTATAAGGACTCTGAAGAAACTGATGTCCCCCAGGAGAGCACTCCTGAGCTAGTATGGAAAGACAGGTGTTCTTATGTAATGCATTTTGTTTGTTGACGTAGTTCAGTCCTCAATTAAAATTGATTCCCATAATAAAAAATAAAGCAAATTAACTTACTATTGCACATAAAGACCCTCTGAAATGTCAGGGTCTGTTAGTAAGTCATAAGTGACTTAACTAATTTGCATGTTTCATAAATGCAATAAACAAATCAACAAAACTCTTTAGAATGTACTTTTGAAACATGCAAGCTTTAAAACCTTCATTTTCATTTAATTCAAACAACCAATAGAGTTGCTTGCTCTTGAGTTAGGATGTCAAGTCACAGGACCTACAAGGATTTCTCTTGAGCCTGGTACTCTGGATTTGAATATCACTATTGTTTCTCTACAACCAGTTTCTCCCAAAGTAGCCACATGCCTCAAAAATTCTATTTCTGCCAAATGCTCGAATGCAACAAACTGAACTAATCTTTTAATGCTAACTCAATATGTGTAAAGTGCTTTCAAACTAAAGGTTCCTGCATTCTTGAATGCAGAAAAACATTAAAAATTTTTTAAGTTGTTTTCCAAAATTTTGGAAGTACCTTTTGCCTACTAAGCACAGAAAACAAATGGGATGGAGGGGAGCAGGTTTGAAGGGGAAACAAGAAAAGCCCATGGCGAAAGGGAGAATTCTTTAGTCTTTTTTAGGAAACCTTTTATCTGAGTAGTCTTTGGCCTGGAATATACTTATTCCATGAAATCCACAGAGGCCAAACAAAAAGCTCCACTTTCCAGCACTAAAAGTGGAGAGAAGAGCAGGCAGTGAAACAGTTATCCTAAAATGCAACTCTTGTTTGAGGCTCCTGTGTTCCCAAATTACTGAAATAATAAGCACCACAAGGAACTGTCTGTATTTGAAAACTAGAGTATCTTGTTGGCACAGTTGATAGAAAATCTTCAAATATTATATATTATATTTATTGATGGAAAACCTGTAATAAAGATGGCATCTATGAAATTAGAAAGGTGAAAGAAACAATTCAGTCATTACTAAAAATACCTCATTGGGCCGGGCGCGGTGGCTCAAGCCTGTAATCCCAGCACTTTGGGAGGCCGAGACGGGCGGATCACGAGGTCAGGAGATCAAGACCATCCTGGCTAACACGGTGAAACCCCGTCTCTACTAAAATACAAAAAACTAGCCGGGCGAGGTGGCGGGCGCCTGTAGTCCCAGCTACTCGGGAGGCTGAGGCAGGAGAATGGCGTGAACCCGGGAGGCGGAGCTTGCAGTGAGCTGAGATCCGGCCACTGCACTCCAGCCCGGGTGACAGAGCAAGACTCCCTCTTAAAAAAAAAAAAAAAAAAAAAAAAACCTCATTGTGGAAAAAGCTTATCTAACTAAAAAAAGTATCAAATACTTACTATATAATTTTAAATTACAGAAGTGTTTATAAAACAAAATCAATTTCTCAACTTTAATAAGGAGAACAAAAAATCAGAGATACTAATTTACAAGCGGATCTCACAAGTGTAGCCTATGAAAAATAAGTCATTATAATTAGAATTATGTTTCTGCTTTGTATTTTGTTTGTAGTTATGGCAATTAAACTATACAAAGACATTATTTTCCAAATGATCTCTCTACATAATTTTTTTTAGTACAAGATATTGGAAGTCAACACAAAAGGCTCCTCTTTCTTTTGTCTATAAATCCTCCATAGTTGTTAATTTCCCAGAAGGCTCCAATGTCAACACGAAATAAGTATTTTATAAAATATGTATAGATAGAAATCAAGGAATGTGCTATCATTTCATCTAATTTTGAAATATCTCTAATACCCTTCAAAACAAGGACATTGCACCAGGTTACAATCTTTTAAAAAAGAGATTTTGAAAGAGATTCCTAGTAAGGTGTGCATAAACTATTAAAATGTTTTCTCTGATCTCTTTTCTACAATAGAATTTTGTCTCGGGAAAAAATCAATAACTCCATCTTTATTTTGTGTAGTATTCCTCCTTACTCAGCACCTTTGTAGTTCTTGCATTTCTTCTGGTTTAGCTGCTTTGTTTCCTAATACAAAGCCGAAAATATAAGATGTATAAAAGAAATCACTGCTTGACATCAACAACATTAGAGAATTGTGTAATATTTAACTCAAAATTTTATTTATTTACTTTTATTCAATATTTATCTTATAGGATAATTTTAAATTCATATATTTTATATCTATTATTTCATAACTTTTTTCTAAAAATCTACTTATCTTATTTACACTGTTCAAGGACTATATAGAAAGTTTAGAAATCTTATTAGCAATAATCAAGCCACATTTTCAAAGCTTGATTCCAAACTTAGCTCTAGATTGCATGACATAGTTGAGTGAGGATTATATTGATGGCTTGGGCTCTCATTTGTGCATCTGAGGACTCTGCTCAACAAATACTAAAAGAATAGCTCTACAAGCCCATCTCATTCATCAGTCAAGTTCATGGCATGATATACAGAGCTTTCTGGCAAACTGACAATATAACTTTTCCCCTAAAAAAAAAAAGTAGATATAAAATATACATTAAATTTATACTTCTATTCATCCTGACTACTTCCTGATATGATTTAAGAAATTTGGGTAATATATAATAGAATTTACAGTACTTGAATTTCAAGTATTTTGGAAGAATGTGTCAAATTATAAATAATAGAGCCATAGTGATAACATATGCAAATAATTTCCTTTTTTTGTTTCTACATACGAGGTAACCTGTATTAGATTATTTTCCAGTTTAATGTAATGACCAAGACTAGAATTCTACAAAATTCAGAACTGGTTGATACACAATATATTAAGAAGCCAAATAAATCATTTTATTTTTAAGAGATAAACATGCATAACCCTTGGTGACAGGTACTTCATAATAACTGAATTTGTAGTTATAAAATCTTCTGTATATTATCCTACAGGAATTCCTACAGGAATTTCAAGTATTTTGAAAATTTCAAGTCTTCAAAATCTTATAACATCTTCAAAGATTTGAGAAAGGGAAAAGCCACGTTTGATGCCCAAACATAATGAGAAATAAAAAATAATTTAGTTTCTGACATTCAAAATAGAATTTTGTTGGAAAATCATTCCCATGGTTTAGAAGAATCCAATGTCTGCCGGATGCAGTAGCTCACATCTGTAATTCCAGCACTTTGGGAGGTCAAGAGGCCAAGGCAGGTGGATCACCTGAGGCCAGGAATTGGAAACCAGCCTGACCAACATGGAGAAAGCCATCTCTACTAAAAATATATACCTATATATTTTGTGTATATATATAGTATGTGTATATATATACACAAAAATATATATATAGTATGTATATATATACACACAAACTATATAGTGTATATATATATATAGTGTATATATATATATATATATACACTGTATATATAAATACAAAAATACAAAATTAGCCAGGCATAGTGGTGCATGCCTGTAATTCCAGCTACTCGGGAGGCTGAGGCAGGAGAATCACTTGAATCCGGGAGGTGGAGGTTGCAGTTAGCCAAGATCACGCCACTGCACTCCAGCCTGGGCAACAAGAGTGAAACTCCGTCTCAAAAAAAAAAAAGAATCAATGTCATAAAAATGGCCATACTACCCTAAACAATCTAAAGAGTCAAGACTATTTCTATGAAACTACCAATGTTGTTTTTTACAAAATTAGAAAAAAGCTACTCTAAAATTCATATGGAGCCAAAAAAAAAAGTGTCCCAATAGCAAAAGCAATCTTCAGCAAAAAGAATAAAGTCTGAGGCATTGCATTACCCGACTTCATACAATATTATAAGGCTACAGTAACCAAACATCATAGCAGTCATTCAAAAACAGACACACAGACCAATGGAACAGAATAGAGAACCCACAAATAAAGCCACACACCTACAGCCATCTGATCTTTGACAAAGTCAACAAAAATAAGCAATGGAAAAAGGACTCCCTATTCAATAAATGGTCCTTGGATAACTGGCTAGCCATAGGAAGAATAATGAAACTGGACCCCTACTTTTCACCATATGCAAAAATTAACTTAAGATGGATTAAAGATTTAAATATAAGACCTCAAACTGTAAAAAGTCCTAGAAAAAACCCTAGGAAATACCTTTCTGCACATGGGCCTTGGCAAAGAACTTATGACTAAGTCCTCAAAAGCAACTGCAAAAAAAAAACCCTAAAATTAACAAGTTGGACCTCATTAAAGAGTTTCTCCACTATCAATAGGGTAAACAGACAACCTACAGAATGGGAAAAAATATTCACAAACTATGCATCTGAAAAAGGTCTAATATCCAGAATCTATAAGGATTTTAAATAATTCAACAAGCAAAAAACAACCCCATGGAAAAGTGGGCAAAAGACATGAAAAGATGCTTCTCCAAAGATGCCATACAAATGGCCAACAAACATATGAAAAAATGCTCAATATCACTAATCATCAAAGAAACGCAAATCAAAACCACAATGAGATATTATCTTATATCAGTCAGAATTACTATTATTAAAAAGTCAATAAACAACAGATGTCAGTGAGGCTGTGGGGAAAGGGAACATTTATACACTGTTGGTGGGAATGTAAATCAAATCAGTCACTATGATAAGCCGTCAAAGAAATGAAAAAAGAACTAATCTCAAAGAATGGAAAAAAGAACTATCATTCAACCCAGCAATCCCATTATGGGTATACACCCACGGAAAATAAATTATTCTACCAAAAAGAAGACACATGTACTGGTATGTTCATCCCAGCACATTCACAGTAGGAAAGACATGGAATCAGCCATGGTGCCCATCAACAGTGAATTGGATAAAGAAAATGTAGTATACCTGAAACTGGTCCAATAGTCCCACAGAACTGATGTTTATGGTTTCTTTTGAATAAACATAGAAATTGACCCTCCCAGTCTTAAAACTTCAGACAGTTACAACTGTCTTATCTGAGTTCCTTTCTCAGGAAACCAACCATCAGGCCTAGCAACTGAAACTTACCAGATTACCACATCTGGAAAATGAGATTCCAGAGCCCTACCCATCATGATTGCTTAACTGACCATCAGCTTCCTGTTGACCAACTCATCTCCCTTATTCCTCCCTAATTCCTGTATTCTTACATGTAGCTATAGCTCTTCTCTGCTATATAAATCCAATTTTAATCAGTCAGAGAGATAGATTTGAGACTGATCTTCCATCTCCTCAGCTGGAGCACCCTATTAAAGCCCTCTTCCCTAGCAATACTCATTTTCTCAGTGATTGGCTTTTTGTGCAGGATTATGCCTATAGTATAGGAGAAAAAGATATGATTGGCTTTTTTCTGAACTCCTGGTATTTCAGTAATACATATACAACATGCAACACCATGCAGCCATAAAAAAGACTAAAATCATGTCCTTGGCAGCAACATGGATGCAAATAGAGGCCATTATCCTAAACAAACTAATGCAGAAACAGAAAACCAAATACTGCATGTTCTCACTTATAAGGGCAAGCTGAACACTGGGTACCCACAGACATAAAGATGGGAAAAATAGACACTAGGGACAGGGACTACTGAAGGGGGAAGGAAAGAAGAGGGTAAGGATTGAAAAACTACCTATTGGGTACCATGCTCACTATCTGGGTGACAATATCATTTGTACCTCAAACCTGAGCATCGTGCGATGTACCTTTGTAACAAACCTGCACATGTATTCCTTGAATCTAAAATAAAAGTTGAGATTTTTTTTTTAAATAGAATTTTAGGTTCTTCAACAATGCAGATGGTTAAAAAGCAAGAGAAAATAGAGAGTGGCTAGTTTGCTAAATCACTTTACATTGGCCTTCTTTACATATCAAAAGACAAAGTGAGGGCCTCTTCTGAATACAATTAGATTGAAAGTAAAAGGATAGAAAATAATATATCCTACAAGTAGCAACCAAAAGAAAGGTGGTATGGTTGTACTACTATCAAACAAAGAAGAACTTAAAACATAAAAGTCTTACCAGAGATGAGGGACACTTTATAATGACAAAAGGGTCAATCCATGAGGAAGATAAAGCAATTGTAACATAATTGAACCTAATAACAGAGCACTGAAATATATGAAGCAAAATCCAGCAGAAACTGAGGGGAAAAAATACATATTTTAACAATAACAATTGGAGTCTTTAATATCCCACTTTCAATATCAATTTTAAAACAGGCAGCATAATAAATAAATAAAATCAGAACAACAATATAAACCAACTTGACCTAGCAGACATCTATAAACACTATTCCTAAAAATATTAGAATATAATTTTTCCCCAAGTACACATGGAATATTCACCAAAATAGGCAATCTACTAGACCATAAAACAAACCTTGATAAATTTAAACAGAAAGCTGGGCATGGTGGTACGTTCCTATAAACCCAGCTACTTGGGAGGTTCAGGTGGGAGAATTGCTTCAGTCCAGGAGTTCAAATCCAGCCTAGGCAACATAGTAAGAGCCTACTTCTAAAAATAAAATAACATAAAATTAAAACAAAATTCAAAAAGATGAAATTCATACAAAGTATGTTCTCTGATCACAATGGAATGAAATTAGAACTCAATAACAATGAAATTTAAGAAAACTTTACAAATATGTGGAAATTAAACAACCAAAATAATCACTGAGTTAAATAATAAAAGAAAAAGAAAACTAAAAAATACTTGGAGAAATGTTAAAATGAAAATACAACATACCAAAATGTATGGAATGCTGCTACAGTAATGCGTGGAAGGACATGTATAGACAGGGATACGCCTATAGTATAGGAGAAAAAGATATGAACATAACAAGTTAACCTTGCACCTTAAGACACTGGAAAAATAAGAGCATACTAAACCTAAAAGAAGAAGAAGGAAGGAAATTTTAAAGACTGGAAGGAAAATTGATGAAACTGAGTATAGAAAAACAATAGAGAAAAATCAGTGAAACCAAAAGCTGGTTCTTTGAAAGAATCAACAAAACTGACAGATCTCTAACTAGATTTATTGAGAAAAAAAGAGAGAAAGATTCAAATTACTATAAGCAGGAATGAAATAGGGGACACCACTGCAAACCTTATTAAGGGATACTATGACTGTTATACACCAATAATTAGATAACTTAGATGAGATTGGCAAATTCCTAAAAAGACACAAACTACAGAAAGAACTCAAGAAGAAAAATAAAATCCAAATAGATTTATAACAAGTAAAAAGATCAAATCAGTCAAAAAACTATCCACAAATAAAAGACCTGGCTCACATGGCATAATGCTAAATTCTACCAAACATTTGAAAAATTACCCCGATTCCTCTGAAACACTTTCAAAAAAAATAGAAGAAGATGGAACACTTTCCACCTCATTGTATGAGCCCAGTATCATAGCCCATTATTATGGTTACCCTGACACCAAAGCCAGAAAAATATATAACAAGAAAAGATGACTACAAACCAACATATCTCTGGAATATGGATGAAAAAATCTTCAGCAAACTGAATCCAGAAACATAAAATATACATGCATAAAAATTATAACCAAGTGAAATGTATTCCAGGAACACAAGGTTGGTTTAATATCTAAAATTGAATTGCTATAATATACCATATAGATAGCATAGAAGTTAAAATCCACATGTTCATCTCAATAGACACAGAAAAAGCATTTTAAAAAAATTCAACACCTCTTCACGATAAAAACTCTCAACAAACTAGGAATAGAAGGAAGTTTCCTCAACTTGATAAAGGATATATACAAAACACCCACAACTTACGTTTTATGTGATAAAGAAAGACTTGGTGATTTCCTGTAAAATCAGGAACAAGACAAGGATATCTACTCTCACCATATCAATTCCACATTGTACTTTAGAATAGCTAATTCTACCCAGAGGGGCTAGCCAAGATAAATAAATAGAAGATATCCAGATTGAAAAGGAATAAGTAATACTATCTCCATATAGAAAACTCTAAGGAATCAACTTAAAAAACTACAGTATAGTATTCCCTCAATATCCACAGGAGATTATTTCCAGGACCCATAGAATGTGAGAAAATAATTGCAAATCACATATCCAATAAGAGAATTATATCTGGAATATGCAAATAACTTACACAACTCAATAAGAAAAAGGTCAACTACCCATTTTTTTAAATGGCAAAGGATCTAAGTAATTATTTCTCTGAAGAGGATAAGCTAAATGTCTAATAAGAACATTAAAATGCTTGATACCGTTAGCCATTAGGAAAATGACAATCAAGCTACAATGAAATACCACTTTACAACCATGAGGATGGGTAGAATCCAAATGTCAGTTAATAAAAAGTATTGATGGAAACATGAAGAAGTTAGAAACTTCATACACTGTTGCAGAAACACAAAACAGCACAGCTACTTTGGAAAACATCCTGGCTGTTCCTTAAGTAGTTAATCATAGAATTACCCTATGACCCGGTATTTCCACTCCTAGGCATATATCTCAGAGAAATGAAAACACATATCCAAACAAAACTTGTACCTCGGTGTTTATAGCAGCATTATTTATAATAGCCAAAAGGTGGAAACAACCCAAATGTTCATCTTCTAATTCATCAACTAATGAATGTACATACCAAATGTAGTATATCCACACAATGGAACTATATTCTATCTTAAAAAGAAATGAAGTACTGGCACATGCTACAAGATGAATGAACATTGAAAACGTTGTGCTAGGTGAAGTAGGCAAGTCACAAAAGACAACCTATTATATGATTCAATTTGTATAAAATATCCAGAATAGGTAAATGCAATGAGACAGAAAGTAGATTAGTAATTCCTTATAGCTGGGGAGGAAGGGAGGGTGATAGAGGGTATGGGGCATGATAACCAAAGGTACAGTATTTCTTCTTGAATTGATAAAAATGTTCTAAAATTGACTGTGGTCATGGTTGCATATACCTGTAAATATACTCTGAATATACACATATCTGTGAAAATGAAAAACCATAGAGTCACACACTTTAAGTGAGTGATTTGTATGGTATATGAACATCTTAATAAAGCTATTTGAAAAAAGAAGTCTCAATAAATGTATTTTCCATTCACCTCGTCTTCTAGTTTTACTCTATTAAATATAAAGAACTTATAAATGTTACCAATGTTATGAACTTAAAACCTGGTAATGGGTAATATTTGTCTTCAGTAGAGAGATTACAAAGCTATTATACAGAGGCAGAAAGGTGTTATGTGGTGTATAGTAAACATGAAATCATTTTCCTTTATAAACATCGGTCATTTTTTTCCTGGAAATATTTATCTAACTGTAATGAATAGAAGTATGGTTTTACAAGTATTTTTTAAAGTTGTTCATAAAGATTTAGTAAATCTGTAAGCAAACTGAAGAAGGACCAGAAAAAATATCATTCAGAAAATAATACATTTGATTTTAGCATTTTATTTTTAAGTTTTGCATGGGATAGTGTTTGTATTACCCTTTTCCAAAGCAAACTTACATCGGCAAAATGGGTTAAGACTTAAAAAATGATAAGACAAAACTATACCCTTGACTGTTACAAATGTAGGTAATTTTTTTTCAAACTGCAGATAGCTGAACACATATCAGACTTATTTCTGAAAAACGTAAGGAAACTTGCAATATAAGAACAAGTCCCCCTTCGTTAATATTCCTATCTGTACCAACACAAAAAACAAGCAGGAAGGGCTAGTGAAAGTTTTAGTTTAACTTCACTGTATTTTAAACTAAGTGTTCTTGATCATGGATTAAAGAAGTAGGAGGGGAGTATTCGCTCCACAGAGATGTCTTCTGCAGTGGCAAAACTGATTCTAACATATATACACAAAAACCATAATACAGTGTAATACGGATATGCCAAACTTAAGTTGGTGATTTATTGTAGGGATAAAATGTTCACCAATGAATTATTTCCGAGGGTCGGGTTAGAGGTGGAATTCGTGCAGTTTGGAATTCAACTCTGTTTCGAGAATTCGGGTCTACTAGCGGCTAGGATACCTGGCAGATCCGGCCAAAGTTTCTCACAGTAAATTAAAAATCAAAGAGCAGAATATCAACAGGAAACAACCAAAAACAGAACCGAGGGTCGTAGAGTAAGAGGAGGCAACAACAGCATGTGCGCAAAAGAAAACTGAAGCGTAATAGGCTAGAAATTGACCACTTCAAGGACAGCGGAGGGACAGAGGGGAGGCGGGTGAGGAACAAACATCGCATGCGGCCTTAAAACGCACAGGGACGCTCCCCATGTCAGGGGAGAAGTCTGGCCCAGTCCTTCCACCGCCCAGGCGGCGCCCCTGCGCGCCCACCGCCGCGAGCCCTACCTCGCCGTCCTTCCCCCGGGGCCAGGAGCATCAGCGCGGTCGCCAGCACCCAGGCTCCGCCAGGCATCGCTGCTTCCGCGGGTGGGGCGAAGGGCGTCGCAGAGCCTGGGCCGCGAGTGACAGGAGGATGGGGCCACCGCAGCCCCTCGGTCTTCCTTTCTTGGATTTTCTCAGTCTGTTCCTGCTTGGAACAGGGAAGCTCCGCGTCCTGGTTCTGTGGCGCAGCCAGTCCTTTCGTTGGTAGAGCCTTCGCGCAGTCCCTCTAGGACTCCTCCCTTCCCATTTTGGCGGCCGGCGGACCTGAAAGCCACGCCCAACCTGTCCCCATAGCCCAGCGAGTCCTGGCAGTGGCTCCGTCGCCTTGGATGTCATCGTGCAGTCGCACAGCCAGGAGTCAAACTACCGGGATGTAGCTCTCGGTGTGCTGCGTCTTGCTGTTCTAACAGAGGCTGTATGAAAACTTGGTAATCCTAGAAACTGCTCAGATGGACCTCCCGTAAAAGAAGCCCCACAAGGTTCCGTTGAAAGAGGCAGTTTCCCATGATTGTATCTTCAGACGGATTCCTAACTGCGCAATTGGCGTTGCTGGTTTGCACCGGAAGGCGAAGGCGCTGAAGATGCTCCTGTCACCTTAGATCTCAGTGATGAACGACACTAGGAGGGAGTAGACACTAACGTTGCAACAGTAGATGCCCTTTCTTCTGCCCTGTGACAGTTTTTCAGAAGTAGAAAGGACTGCGTTTAGACACTAGCCAAACCATGAGGTTTGTCATCCGTATTTGCCGGTGATTCCCAGAGCTCTTACAGTTGTCCAGTGATGACCCAGGACCCTTTAGCACGTGGCCACACGGCTCCCAAGGTTGATCTGGGAGTTATTAGATCAGAGAGCTCTAATGTCTTCCCCCAACCCTCGTCTTTACGTTTTGTTTTGTTTTGTTTTGTTCGAGACAGGGTCTCACTCTGTCACCCAGGCTGGAGTGCAGTCTCACAATCACAGCTCTCTGGAGCTTTGAACTCCTGGCGTCAAGCAATCCTCCCCCTCAGCCTCCCAAAATGTTGGGATTACAGGCGTGAGCCACCGTGCCAGGTCTAAGCTTTTCAGAAGTATTGTTGCCTCTGCAGAGGAACAGGGTCCTTTTTTCAACAGATTCTACATCTTTTTATGCCTGGAAATGAAACCTCACTCTCCTAGTTTTTCCCTGACTGTCTCATTCCTTGAGTCTCCCATTCATCACCTTGCACTTGGTTCTCACAGAGCCTTTACCTGAGAGGAAAGGGGACACTGGTCAGAAGAGGGTAGTTTGGGGGTCCAAGTGGGCACCAAGTTTCCATCCACAAATTTGGAGGCTCAAGGTTGGCTTAGGCATGGTGGTGGAAACAGGAGGTGTCCGAATGCATAAAGAAGTTTTTTTTTTTAATTATATATAAATTTTATTTTAATTTGAAAGGTAAATTAACATTTAAAATTTTAAACATCATCTCCAAAGTAAAATATTAACCCATATTGGAAAATAATTTCTTTTGGTACACAATACTTGTGTATAGCCTTCTTTCAAATGCTGAAAGGGCGCCCAATTTTCTGGATTAAAATAAAATATTACTTTTGGTGGAGGGTAGGCAGGTGATTTTTATCTTAAGGCCTAAATATGGAAGGGCAATATAATGTAGGCACAATGCAAACCCAGAGATTTGTTAGTGTACAGTATGTCTTTTGTTTCTGCTTATAAAACTCTAATAAAACAGAGATAAGAAATTAAATGTCAGTTTTCTCAATCTATATGTGAAATCACCAGGAACAAAGTAATTTGATGAGAATCAAATTATAGCAGGTCTTCTGTGAATTTATTTTCTAGCAGTATCTATATAAATGTAGTAAACTTTTATACTTTCTTGGAGGACAACATTACTAATCTGACTTCCATCAAAATACAATTTTAGGTATTGTATTCCTTATTTTTTTCTTCAGTTTTTGATTGTTTATGAGTTTATGAGTTTACAATAGACTTGGACCAAAACACAACTTCCCTCCATGTAAGATGGAAAAAAATAAAAGCAACTTAAGAATTTTTTTTTTCAAGTCTCAGTGGAAAATGTATCTAACCTGGCCTGGATCTGCAGGAATGTATTGATTAAATGTTAGTTATATCATGCCCGTAATCCCAGCACTTTGGGAGGCCGAGGTGGGTATATCACGTGAGGTCAGGAGTTCAAGACCAGCCTGGCCAACATGGTGAAACCCTATCTGTACTAAAAATATAAAAAATTAGACAGGCATGGTGGCATTTGCCTGTAGTCCCATCTACTTGGGAGACTGAGGCGGGAAAATCATTTGAGCCCAGGAGGCGGAGGTTGCAGTGAGCCAAGATAGCTCCTCTGCACTCCAGCCTGGGCAACAGAGCAAAACTTCATCTCAAAAAAAAAAACAAAAAAACAAAACTTTGTTATAGAACTGTGTGAAAACAAAAGTAATAAAATGATGTTTTAAACTATGTCTCATGAAGTTAATCAAAATTGGTATAAGATTCTTTTTTATATTTTATATTTTTTAAAATTAAAACAATGGATACATGGTACCCCAATTATAGAGAGTGACAGCACTTGTAAAATGCAGTAAATATCACTGAGAAGAATAATAAGCATGTCATAGGGAAGATGAAATGAAGCCAAGTGCTAATAAGTACAATATAGCTTAAATTAAAAGAAAAGATTAACAGGAGAAAAATTTCAAATGATAATTTTCTAGGAAAAGGAAATAACTCAGTTCTTGTCAGATTAATTTAAAAAATGATGAGCTTCAATGGAAAAAAAAAAAAAAAAAAAAAAACAAATTCAGGGGGCAGAAAAGCCCAGTGATTAAGTTCACAAATCCTAAGTTAAAAATACCTGGGCTGTAATTCTAGATCCGCTACCTATTTAACAGAATTGTAGGCTTGAACAGCACACTCAACTCCTCTTAACCTCATTTTTTCTGTCCTATATAAATGACAATAATAGTACCCCATAGAGTTGAAGAATCAAAAGTGTGTGTGCATGCCTTTGTCTGGGTGTTAGGGTGGAAGAGGGTCTGGAGAAAGAGCACTCAGAATAGCGTTTGGTCCAGAGTAGCTATTATGATTGAATGTAACAGTTTACTGTTATTAGAACAGGGGTAAAATTCTACATAATTATACTTTTTCATATCTTATTATGTAAAGGTGCATCATTTCTCGGCACTACTCTATTACAGTGTCTACATAGTTTGGAGTAAACTTCCTGGAAAATACATATTTATGTAACATATGAATTCCTCATCCCATGTTTTACTAAATGAGTGAGCCCGTTTCCAGAAATGTAAAATTGGTAGGATTGCTTTGGGGTTTGTTTGAGCTGAACACAAGTACACTCAGAAGCAGAGACTAAAACATACAGCAGCTCCTTGGTCATTACGTTTAACGTCACTTTGTTATAACATTGATGGAAAAAATCGATTTCTAGCAGGGGCCAATGTCGAGGTGGAATTGGCACGTTCTTTCCATGTCTGTGTGGGTCTTTTCTGGGTACTCCCATTTGCCTCCACTTCTCAATGCTCTCTGTGTTGGGTGAATTGGCGTGTCGTGTCTACATAGGCCCTGTCTGAGTGATTGTGGTTGGGTGTGTGAGTGTGCCCTGTAGTGGGATGGCTTCCCGTAGAAAGCTGATTTACATCTCATGCCCTGAGCGGCTGGGATGGCCACCTGTGACACTGAACTGGAGTAAGGAGGTAAATAATTATCTTGTT
This sequence comes from Rhinopithecus bieti, assembly GCF_001698545.2. Classification (NCBI taxonomy): domain Eukaryota; kingdom Metazoa; phylum Chordata; class Mammalia; order Primates; family Cercopithecidae; genus Rhinopithecus; species Rhinopithecus bieti. The sequence goes on from NW_016804242.1 coordinate 293,491, forward strand.
TTCATTAATCTTGATTCAATATATGTATAGTTTATTTAAACGTTTAATATTAGAAGTATTTTGGTCTTTTTTTAGAAGTTGGCGATGTTTTTGTAACCAGAAATATGGTATGGTAATTTAACTCATGTTGATATCAATTCGTCTGTAGTAAAACTGGTTTCATTGTATGTTGTTTCACTTTACATCACAGTTTTCAATAACCTGTGGACAACGTTGAGGACTCAACTGTACGTGACTGTAAGTGTGGACAAGTAATGAAAACTGATCAGCTGAGGGAGGAAAAAGATAAAAGTGGATGACCAAAATGAAGGTGAGGTGAGAAACATGTGAAAATAATAGAGAAACAGAGAAAAGCACCCATATGCGTGCACACACACACACACAAAGAGACAGAGACAGAGACAGACAGAGAGACAGAAAGAAAGATACGCTAATTCCTGATGACTTTCCATTCAACAGCTCCAGAATCTTTTGAGGACTGCCTATGTTTCCTGTGTTGGAGTTCCCTGAAATACCCCCAATACACTGCCTATAAGTTAAGGTTAAGTTACTTTGAATTTGTTTCGCTGTTGTTGTTTACAACCAAAAAATACTGTCTAAAACTGTTTGAAAATATAAACTGTATAAATTATTAAATATTTGGTTGTGCTTATGCATTTGCCAGAAGAAATAGAAAAATGCACTTGAGATTTGTATTGAGACATTACAGTGGTTTATTTAGGAGGAAATGGACTCGTCATTTGACCATGATAGAAGCTATCCAATCAAAAAGTTTCAGGGAAGAGTATGGTGTGTTCATTGCAGAATGAAAGAAAATCAGCAGTTAAGCTGATTTTGTTATGATAAGCTCAATACATTTCACAAGAAGATGATTCAGTGCTAGAAAGTCTGGAATACCATTGGCTTTTCTTTCCAAGTAGCCATGACCACCTATAAATGATTAATAATTTCATTGTAGACAGTTACAGAGATTGTAACTGAAAATAGCTACAAAAAAGACAAAGATTCAGTGGTACTGAAGCCCAGTAATATTTGCCAAATGCACCCCATCTCTAATTCTCATTCATAGGCTGAACTTCCTCTCTTATAGCTTCTTTTCCTTTCTCTGCATTTAAAATTTCCTTCTTTTTAAAAGTTGAAAATGAATAAGAAAAAGCTGAATAGGAATGAAGAGAGAACCAATTTTGTTTCATTAAACATAGTAATAAAGAAAAACAGTTGATAGTTGAAAAGCGGATGCCCTAAAATCTGCATTATAAAATGTTTTACCTGAAAATGATCTGCTTCATACAGATCAAGAATTAGGGGAAAAAATGTAATTTTAAAGGAAAGGAATTAAAGCAAATCACTTATTTAGTTGTCCCTAGAAAGCCCCTTTAAACTTGGTTCCTCTTTTAGTCTTCCCTGTTTGGGAAAATGACACTATTGAGTATCCCTCATCACCAGCTAGGAAAAAGGCATGAGGCTCCTCCCTTCTCTCTCATTCATGACTCCTCCTTTGTATTCAATCCATGAATAAGGAGTCCAAAGAAATCTCACACTCACCTGTTGCTCTGTGTCTTCTCTGCTACTCTGCTGGTCAAGCCTCCCCCATAACTTACGTGGATTACTGCAGAAAATACCATATTTTTTCTCTGAACTTCACTCAGGCCCCATCCAACCTACATCTCTGCCATATAATACCGGGATAAGCTTTCAAGCTGTAAATCACACCATGTCCCTGCCCTAAAACCTTTCACTGGGCTCCCAAAGATAATGGGTAAAAATACCAGAAGACTGTGCAACAGCTAGCCCCTGCCTACCTGTTCAAACTCAAACGCATTGCTTTTCTCCCACTCCCACTCTCCCTCCTCAGCTCTCACATGTGCTATACTTCAACTCACTAGCCTTGTGAACATTCCTAAAAGTTCCTAAAAGAAGGCAACCATTGCCCCTGGCAGGATTGATTGTTTATCCTACAGGTCTCAGCTGAATTTCACCTCCCAAACACCCTGTTTAAATTGGCTTCTTACCCCAGGTCATTCTCTAGTGTTACACTATTTGTTTCCATTTTAGAACTTAAACTAAATATTTAATCTGTATCTTTGCTTATTATCTGTTCGTCGTCGTCGTTGTTGTTGTTGTTTTTGTTTTTACTAGAATATAAGGTCCATACAGATAGTGGTCATGGTTCTTTTACTCACCTTGCAGCATCCCTGACATGAACGAATCTAAGATTAGTATTTTTAAGGACAGAGTTCTAACAACGTCCACATTAAAAGAAGAAATGAAACTCTGACTCTAATTTTACTGTACTTTAAATTAAATATCAATTCAACAGAAACACCCCAATTGACTTGGTGAAAAAATAAGTATTCAGGCTACATTTACTATCTTAGATGGTGGTTCTCAGTCCTTCAAACACTGTTAGATTCTGATTGCCATTTTAACTAATTACCACAAATTTTGTAGCTTCGAACAACACTATTTTTCACTTGTTTATTTTATCATATTACCTTATATGTCTGGAAGTCAGAAGTATGAAATGGGTTTCTTCTTTCTTTATTTTATTGATTATTTGTTATTTATTTTCTGTTTTATTATTTCCTACTTTTATTATTTCTCAGCATTGAGGTGTAATTGATGAATAAAAATTGTTTATATTTATGTAGTTTGTTTGACTAATATCTCCTCATTTGTACAACGTGACATTTCTATAAACATGTGCATTGTGAAATGACTACAGAATCAAATTAATTAACATATCCATTACCTCACATAGTGAACCTTTGTGTGGGATGGCAACACTTAAGATCTACTTTCTGGCCGGGCGCGGTGGCTCAAGCCTGTAATCCCAGCACTTTGGGAGGCCGAGACGGGCGGATCACGAGGTCAGGAGATCGAGACCATCCTGGCTAACACGGTGAAACCCCGTCTCTACTAAAAAATACAAAAAACTAGCCTGGCGAGGTGGCGGGCGCCTGTAGTCCCAGCTACTCGGGAGACTGAGGCATTCTTGCCAACACGTTTTATATTTTGTCTTTTTGATGACAGTCTTTCTAACTGATGTGAGGGCAAATCTTATTGTGAATTGGATTTGCCTTTCCCTCATGATTACTGATGTTGGGCATTTTTTCATATATATATTGGCCATTTGGATGTCATCATTTGAGAAATGTCTATCCAGATCCTTTGCCCATTTATTTAATTGGGTTATTTCTTGTATTGCTATTGAATTCCTTATGTTTAATATATTTTAGATATTAACCCCTTATCAGATGAGTGCTTGAAAATATTTTCTCTTTTTTTTAGGTTGATTCTTTGACAATTGTTTCCTTTGCTGTACAGAAGCTTTTTAGTTCAATGAAATCTCATTTGTCTGTTTTGCTTTTATGCCTTTGCAAAATGAGCAAATTACTTCTTGAAGTCATAGGCAAAATATTGTTGCTCAGACCAAGTGAAATAAGCCAGACACAAAAAGAAAAATACTGCATGCTCTCACTTATATGTCATATCTTAAAAAAATAAAGAGATAGAGAATAAAAACAGTTGTTATTAGAGGCAGAGGAGAGGGAAGCATAAGGAGATGTGCAGATCAAAGAATACAAAGTTGCAGATATGTAGGATGAACAAGTGTATGGATCTAATGTACAACATAAGTACTGTTGTTAATAATACTGTTGTTATGGTATTATAACACTATAGTATTATATAGTATATAGTATATAGTATTATAACACATTATAATACTATAGTATTATAGTATTATACTGTTAATACTGTTGTTAATAATACTGATGGCTTCAGGATTTTTGTTAAAAGAGTAGATTTTAAGTGCCCTTGCCAAAATAAAATAAAATAAAATAAAAATAAAAAGCTAACCTTGGGCCGGGCACGGTGGCTCATGTCTGTAATCCCAGCACTTTGGGAGGCTGAGGTGGGTGGATCATGAGGTCAGGAGATCAAAACCATCCTAGCTAACATGGTGAAACCCCGTCTTTACTAAAAATACAAAAATTAGCTGCACATGGTGGCAGGCACCTGTAATCCCAGCTACTAGGGAGGCTGAGGCAGGAGAATCACTTGAACCTGGGAGGCAGACGTTGCAGTAAGCAGAGACTGTACCACTGCACTCCAGCCTGGGAGACAGAGTGAGACTCTGTCCCAAAAAAAAGTAACCTTCTGAGATGATGAATGTGTTAAATTGCTTAATTATAGTAACCATTTCACTATGTATATGCATATATAAACATTGTGTTGTACACCTTAAATATATACAATAAGAAAGAAACTTTTCCTCTATGTTTTCTTCTATTAGTTTAAGGTCTTAAATCTTTAATTCATTTTGAGTTGATTTTGTGTATAGTGTGAGACAAGGGTCCAATTTCATTCTTCTTCATGTGGATATTCAGTTTTCCCAACATCATTTATTAAGGCACTATACCTTCCCATTGTGTATTCTTGAGACCTTTGTCAAAGATGAAGTGACTGTAAATGGATTTATTTCTGGGTGGTCTATTCTGTTCCAATGGTCTATATGTCTGTTTCTATGCTAATAGCATACTGTTTTGAATACTATAGCTTTATAATGTATTTTGAAAGTAAGCAGTGTGATGCTTCCAGTTTTGTTCTTCTTGCTCAAGATTCCTTTGGCTATTGGGAGTTTTTTGTGGTTCCATATAAATTTTAGAATTGCTTTTTTTCTATTTCTGTGAAAAATACAATTGGAATTTTGATAGGGATTGCATTGAATCTGTAGATTGCTTTGGGTATTATGAATATTTTTTAAATATTAATTTTTCTAATTCATGAACATGGTATATCTTCACATTTATTTCTGTCTTCTTTAATTCCTTTCATCAATATTTTATAGTTCTAAGCATACAAATATTTCACATCCTTGATTAAATTTATTTCTAAGTATTTTATTTTTTGATGCTATTGTAAATGGAATTTTTAAATTTTTTTCATACTTTGTTGATGAATAGAAACACAACTGATTTTTGTATGTTAATTTTATATCTTGCAATTTTATGGAATTCATTTATTAGTTCTAACAGTTTAGTAGAGGCTTTGGGTTTTTTTATATAAAATGTGTCATCTGCAAACAGATAATTTTACTTCTTCCTTTTTTATTTGGATGCATTTTATTTCTTTTTCTTAATTGTTTTGGCTATCAATACAATATTGAATATAAATGATTGAAGTCAGTTTCACTGGGCTAAAATCAAGGTGTTAACATGCCTGCATTTCTTCTGAAGTTTCCAGGGAACAAATTCCTTTCTTTGTCTTTTCCAGCTTCTAGAGGCCTCCTGCTTTCCTTGGTTCATAGCCCCTTTCTTCATCTTTAAAATCAGCTACATAGTGTTTTCTCTCCTCCCTGGCCTCTGTTTTATTCCTTAAATCACTCTTGGATTCTGATCCTCCTTTCTCTCTCTTATAAGGAAACTTGGGTTTATACTGTGCTCATTTGGATAACCCAGGATAATCTTCCCATCTCACGTCGGCAAAGTTCCTTTACCATGTAAAATAATGTATTCACAAACTCCTGGAATTTACACCTTGACATATTGGGGGCTAGGAGGTTGTTATTTGGTCTACCACAGCTGGGATTTCAACACCTCAGCTATCTACCACAAACACATTAAGGTACTAGTATTTAGCTAGCCCAAAAAGTAGAAACGTAAGTTTTATTTATCAGGAAAAAAAATTAATAGAAATCTTTAATGCATTGTTTTCACATCAGCAAAAGAAGAGAATTGTACTATATTATTGCAATCGGCTCTTATTATTATAAAATTGGAGTATTTGAATGTGGAAAAATAAACCCGATGATACCAAATGTTTTGCAGAACACTAAAAAATTACTTTTCAGATGTTTTGTTTTTGACATTTTATTTAATAAAAGCAATTTTTAAATGGCTATCTTAAAGAAATTAACTTATTTCAACTTAGTATTTTCCACATTGTGATTTTAAAATGAGATTGGAATACTAAAGTTCCTTTGAATGTTGATGGAAAAGATGTATATTTCGCTTTCAACAGCCATGTCTATATATACTAGAAAGTAACACAGTTTGCATCTGAAGTATATATTAGAAAATGCCTTTGAAATCAAAGTTTCTGGCTAGTAAGTGTCATGGCTTTATTTGAATGTTATTTACTCTTCTACAAGCCTTAAATAAAACATTGCAGCAGGTGGCAAAGCTATGTGACATTTCTGTTTTGTTTATATTATTTATGTAATCATCACTTTCTAAATCACAAAGCATTTTGAATCTCATAATTATAACTTGTAATATAATGGATAGTTTGCAACTAGAAATGGATAGTTATAGTTCCAAAACAATCTCATAAATATGAGCATATTTAATTTTGTCCTGCTGACCCAAAAACCCACCCTAATTCAGTTTGAAATGAGCCAGACATTTCAGAATATACAATCTCATTTTTTAAAAGTTCTGTTGAGATGTAGTTTACATAAAATAAAATTTACCTGTTTTTGGTGTATTACTCAATGAATTTTAGTATACTTACAGAGCTGACCACACATGACCAGAGTTTAATTTTAGAACATTTTTGGCTGGGCCTGGTGGCTCACGCCTGTAATCCTAGCACTTTGGGAGACAGAGGTGGGCATATCGCTTGAGCCCAAGAGTTCGAGATCAGCCTGGGCAACATGACAAAACTCTGCTTCTACAAAAAATACAAAAATTAGCGGGCATGGTGCCATGTGTCTGTAGTCCCAGCTGCTTGGGAGGCTGAGGTTACAGCAAGCCCAAATTGTGCCACTGCACTCAAGCCCAGGCAACAAAGCAAGAGCCTGTCTCAAAAGAAAAAAAAAAAAAAAGGAACATTTTCAGCACTAAAAATAAACCTCATGCCAACTTGTAATTACTCTCCATTCTAACCTCCAATCCTAGGCAACAAATAATCTTTCTCTATATATTGGCCTTTTTTTTTGGACATTCCTTATAGATGGAATCATACATGTTCTTTTGTGTCTGACTTCGTTCACTTTTTGAGTTTGTCTATGATTTCTTAGTGCTTTATTCCTTTTTATTGGTAAGTAATATTTTGCTGTATGGTTAGATCACATTTTGTTTATTCATTCATTAGTCAATGAAAATGTTGGGTTCTTTCTACTTTTTGGTCATTATGAATAATGCTTGTTTGGGTGAGGGAGAACGGAAAAAATGGAGGAAGGTGAACAAGATGGAGCAGTACCTGTTGTTTCCAGGTTCTTCATCACCAACTTACCCGCGCACGGGAAAATGCAGCCTGTGCAGGGGAAAATGCAGATCAACTGAGCATGCGCCGCATGACCTCAATCTGAGGAAACTGAAACTTACCCGGCCATGCCTATGGGGACACCCCTATCACGCCCTTATCCAGCCCACTGCCCTCCCCCTTCCAGTACCAATGCATAAAAGTCCGCTGCCGGAAGGAGCTGGCGTGTTTTCTTCCGACCCCGCATTCGTGGACCGAAGGACCTCACCCGAGAGTGCCGGCTTGACTTCCCTAGCCCCATACCTGAGGACCGGGAAACCTCGCCCGAGAGTGTGTGCATATTTGCAATAAAGGGCTGCCACTTTCTTATGTACTTTGGCCTCATGTTTAATTACTTAGCTCTCCTAAATTAAGTTACATTAAATTAAATTAAGACAGGTGGTGCCGAACCCGGGAGGAGACCCCTCCTTAGGGCCCCCCCAAGGTCCAAGGAGCCGCCTCCTTCCACGCCATGGACGGACCAGGACCTAGACATTGCTTTCCACACCTCCAAGTCTCCTAGGGGTGAGTACCTCTTGCCTCCCTCTCATACTCCTTGGCCAGAAGTCCTGCGCAGGCCCAAGGCTTTTTGGTCACCAGGTGACCCACAGGAGAGTTCCCAAAGGTAGAGACGTCTGCCCAAAGGAACTCCATTCCAGTCCACGTGAGACCCGTCCAGGACAGAGACATCCGCCTGGAGGTAATCTCCATTCCGGCTCCAGGAGCCATCCGGTCTCTAGTGGCTCCAAAGGACGCTTTGTAGCCAGATAGAGTTCGGTTTCCGCCTACCACGAGAGAAAGGCAATGGGAAATCCCCAATCCAAAATACCAAGAGAGACCCCTTTAGGGTGTCTTCTGGCCAATCTCAAAACTTTACAATTAGAACAAGATCTTAAACGAAAGCGACTAATTTTCCTCTCCAAGGTGGCATGGCCGCAATACAAGTTAGATAATCAGTCTCAATGGCCACCAGAAGGAACCCTTGACTATAATATTTTACTTGATTTGTCTAATTCCTGCCAAAGGCTAGGAAAGTGGTCAGAAATCAATTATGTCCAAGCCTTTTAGGACTTGTGCTGTTGCCCGGACCTGTGCGCCCAATGTTCAATGGCCCAGGTCTTGTTAGCAAAAACCCGGCCCTCAGCCCCCACCTCAGCAACTGAGGAGGACTCCACCTCCATTTCAGATGGGGACGATGGCGGGAGACCTCCCTCCCAACCTTCCAACCCCACCCCCATGGACCTCCCACCACCCGTCCTGACGCCCCTCCCTCAGCCACTCCCTTTACCCCTCCCTATGCACTTCCCACCGCCCCTCTCGACACTCCTCCCTCAGCATCCACTCCTCTCACCTCTCCCATTGCAGCCCATACCCGTTCAAAGACTACTATACCAAACCTTACAAATCAGCCTTCCACTAACCAACCTAACCCTGCCTCCCCTACCAATCTACTGGCTCCCCTCCGAGAGGTCGCCAGAGCCGAAGGGCTAATTAGAGTCCATGTCCCTTTTTCCTTGGCTGATCTCTCCAAAATTGAACAACGACTTGGCGATTTCTCAGCCAACCCCATGCAACGTTCCAAAAAATGTAGGTACCTTTGTCAGGCATATGATCCAACCTGGCATGACTTACAGGTCATTTTGTCCTCCTCCCTTAACCAAGAGGAAAGAGAGTGCATTCTCGCAGCCGCCAGGCAACATGCAGATCAATGGCATTTAACCAATGCCACCGTCCCGTTAGGAGAGACGGCTGTCCTGTCCATAGAACCAGATTGGGACTACCAACCACAGCAGCCTGGCTGCCATAGGAGGGACATTATGATTCAGTGTCTCTTGGCTGGTATGCAGGCAGCCTCTAACAAAGTGGTAAATTTTGATAAATTAAGGGAAATTATCCAGCACCCAGATAAGAACCCGGCTTCCTTCCTAAATCGCCTTACAGAGGCACTGGCCCAATTTACCCAGCTAGACCCCACTTCCCCAGCCGGGGCAGCTGTCCTAGCCTCCTATTTTATTTCCCAGACAGCCTCAGATATTCGAAAAAAAGCTAAAAAAGGTTGAAGATGGGCCTCAGACTCCCATACAGGACCTAGTAAAAATTAGCCTTCAAAGTTTTTAACTCCAGAGAAGCAGCAGCTGAGGCCGCAGAGCTAGACAAGGAGAAAAGAAGGGCTGTGCTTCACGCACAAGCTTTAATGGCTGCCCTCCAACCAGCGTTGCCCACTCTGCCAGCAGGGAAGACACAGGGCAAGTCTCCTAAGAGCTCCTGCTATAAATGCGGAGACCCAGGACACTAGGCAAACCAGTGTCCCCAGGCCAAGCCGGCCACTCCATCTCATCCATGCTTTAAGTGTGGCACAACCGGGCGTTAGGCAAAACAGTGTCCAAATCCTCGCCTGCCTACCACGCCGTGCCCAACTTGCCAACAGGAAGGACACTGGAAGTCTGATTGCCCCGCCAGCAGGGCAGGCATTGCGCCTCAATGTGGTGCCTCTCCTCGAGGGTCGGAAGGCTCCTTCCAGCTCCTACACCTGGACAACGACTGACAGTGTCCACACTCGGAGACCCCGGTCACCCTTGCTGAGCCCAGGGTGACGCTACAGGTAGCAGGTAAGCCAATTTCTTTTCTCCTCATTACAGAGGCTACCTACTCAGTTTTGCCATCCTATAGTGGACCTAGCCAACTCTCCACTATTTCAGTAGTAGAAGTAGACAGTAAGCCATCTATGACCTCAATGTTACACTGTTGCCTAGACTCAATGTTAAACTGTTGCCTGGACTATGCATGTTTTGCCCACTCTTTCCTCATCATGCCCTCATGTCCCACCTCCCTCTTAGGACGAGATATCTTAACCAAACTCTCCATAGAGACACATCAATCGTGGGTTACCCTACTTTCCCTTGCCCTTACCAGACTATAGGCGACACCTAGAAGCCCTACAGGCCTTAGCCCATTTGAACTAGTTTATGGGCGCCCTCTTGCATTACGAGAACTTCCTACCCTCCCCACGCTGTTAGCACCCTACCTTCCATACCTTTCTCTTTTAAGACAATTACTTAGAGAACACACCGAAAGATCACTTCCCCCACCTACATCAGGAAATCCAGACACCCCCTCGGCCCTTTCTCCAGGTGACCAGGTTCTACTCAAGGATCTACATGCAAAGGGCTTTATTCCTAAGTGGAAGAGTCCATATACAGTAATTTTTACCACTTCTACAGCAGCCAAGCTTTTAGGTCACAGTTCCTGGGTCCATTTTACCCAGTTGAAGAGAGCCTAGCCCCCTCAGGCTAAGTGGCAGTCCACCCAACTGTTGCCCACCCGTCTAAAAATAACCAAGATAGAAACAAGCTAGATGAGCCACATCCTCCTCAAATTTTCCTGTTTCCTCACTATTTTTCATCTTAACAGACTTTTCCCTCACAAACCCCATAGATACCTTCCTCCCCGACCCATCCCCCAACTAGTGGGTCTCCTGACTTTTTACCCTCATAGAAGACCTAGCTTGGCAGGGTGCCCTTTGTGATTTCAGCAATGTTGAACTTACTCTCTACACTTTTGCCACCATTATTATGGTTCACCCTAATCCCCCTAGTTACTCCTACTGATCCTAACTTTGTATCTAAATTTTCTATAACTGAAACCTGGTCTACAGGCAACCAGGTACACTCAGTCATGAAGGGCACTGCAGAATGTCCCCCCCAGGGCTGTCAATCTGCCCTCTCCCTAAACTTTTCCCTAAGTTCCATCACTGGAGGCCTCCCGGCCATATATTTCTTATGACCAAACAGAATATAATTGTAAGAACTACCGGCAAGAAACCAACCTTGGGTGTCCATACAATTACTGCAAAATCCATCCTTTGTATGACTTCTCTGCACAATCCCAACATAAAAATATGTTTCAAAGCCCTTCGCCAGGAACATATGGTCTTATTATTAATGATCCCTGGGACCCTCGGTAGGCCCAGGGAGTAAAAGGTGGACTATATGCATCATCTTCTTCCTCATATCCCACTGCAACCATCCAGGTAAAGAGAATATATGTTCAGCAAGTACAACTCCCTAACGGTGTACAGGCCCTACAAAATTTAACCTCAGTTGTAAAATTTCATGAACAGAAAATACAGAAGCTGTTAAGCCCCCCAAGCCCCCCTAATAATGAGAACCCATTCTCATGGCTAACACTTATTCGCCAGGGACTTAACTTAACCCAGGCTGCTGGAGTAAGGAACCTCTCCCACTGCTTCCTTTGCGCTGCACTCAGAAAAGCTCCCTTAGTGGCAGTCCCGCTACCAACCGCTTTCAATATCACCACCGACTCTACCAGCTCCTCTCAAGCAACATCCTTGCCTCAAGTCCTACTATACCGTAATCCACAGAGTCAAACCCTTCCTTTTTGCTACTCTACTCCCAACTCTTCATGGTGTAATCACACCCAAGCTCCCAAGGGAATCCAGACGGCCCCCGTTGGCAGCTACTTCTGGTGTAACCAAACTTTATCTAAAACTCTTAACCCCACCTCCATCACCCAATCCCTTTGCGTTCCGGTGTCTTTAGTGCCTAGCTTAACCCTATATAGCGAAGGGGAATTGTCCGAACTAGCTTCCCAGCTTACCACTCCCAGCAATAAAATCCAAAAGTAGGCCGTTTTTCTTCCCTTAGTCATCGGGGTTTCCCTAGCATCGTCCCTAATAGCCTCAGGACTTAGGACAGGGGCACTCGCCCACTCAATTCAGTCCACACGGGCTCTCTCCACTCAGGTCCAGGTAGCCATAGAGGCTTCAGCTGAAAGCCTGGCCTCTTTACAGCATCAGATTACCTCAGTGGCCCAGGTAGCAGCACAAAATAGGCGAGCATTAGATCTTCTTACTGCCAAAAAAGGAAGAACATGCCTCTTCCTAGGAGAAGAGTGTTGCTATTATATAAACGAATCAGGCCTGGTTGACACAAACGTCCAAACATTAAACAAAATCAAAAAGGAGCTTCAACAATTTAATGCCCCCTTAACCCCCAGACCACCAGTATGGCTGCTGCCTGTAGTACAGCAGATGCTTCCATTCCTAATTCCCATACTAATCCTCTGTCTTATGTCTTGCTCCCATTCTAATAAAATTTCTCCGAGCCAGGGTCCAAGAAATCACCCAAGTCACCTTCAATCAAATGCTCCTGCATCCCTACACCCAACTGCCAACCTCAGACCCTAACTACGCCCCTTAACAGCAGGAAGCAGCCAGACAGACAATGGCACTCCAAATTCTTATAATCAATAAGAGGTTGGACTGCTTGGGTGAGGGAGAAGGGACAAAATGGAGGAAGGTGAACAAGATGGAGCAGTACCTGTTGCTTCCGGGTTCTTCATCACCAACTCACCCATGCGTGGGAAAATGCAGCCCATGCAGGGGAAAATGCAGATCAACTGAGCATGTGCTGCATGACCTCAATCTGAGGAAACTGAAACTTACCCGGCCATGCCTATGGAGACACCCCTATCACGCCCTTATCCAGCCCACTGCCCTCCCCCTTCCAGTACCAATGCATAAAAATCCACTGCTGGCAGGAGCCGGCATGACTTCTTTGGCCCCCCGCATTTGTGGACCGAAGAACCTCACCGGAGAGCGCCGGTGCGACTTCCCTAGCCCCATACCTGAGGACCGGGGAACCTCGCCCGAGAGTGTGTGCATATTTGCAATAAAGGGCTGCTGCTTTCTTATGTACTTTGGCCTCATGTTTAATTACTTAGCTCTCCTAAATTAAGTTATATTAAATTAAATTAAGACAATGCTGGCATGAATGTAAGTCTTTGTGTGAACCTATATGTTTATTATTTTGGGTAGATTTCTAGAAGTGAAGTGGTGGTGTCATATGAAAAATCTTTGCTTGATTGTTTAAGAAACTTCCAGCCAGGTGTGGTGGCTCATGCCTGTTATCTCATCACTTTGGGAGGCCTAGGCAGGCAGATCACTTGAGGTCAGCAGCTTGAGACCAGTCTGGCCAACATGGTGAAACCCTGTCTCTACTAAAAGTATAAAAATTAGCCAGGCATGATGGCACATGCCTGTAGTTCCAGGTACTTGGGAGGTTGAGGCAGGAGAATCACTTGAACCTGAGTGATGGAGGTTGCAGTGAGCCCAGATCACACCACTGCACTCCAGCCTGGGTGACAGAGCAAGACTCCATCTCAAAAAAACAAAACAAAACAAAACAGAAAACTTCCATACTGTACTGCAAACAAACTTGTTTTAATACAGAAAAATTTTTTGCATATCATACATTTGTTCTCAGCTTGTAAGTATTCTTTTCCAAAATAAAATTCTTCAGAAATGGTTTTATTAAAACATTAGGTAGTTTTTTCCCCCATGATTTAATTTTGAAACTGTGTTAGCCACAATGTTATATTAAGTTTTTGTGTTTTTTGTTTTTTTTAAGACGGAGTCTCTTTCTGTCACCCAGGCTGGAGTCCAGTGGCATGATATCGCCACTCACTGCAAGCTCCGCCTCCCAGGTTCATGCCATTCTCCTGCCTCAGCCTCCCAAGTCGCTGGGACTACAGGCGCCCGCCACCACGCCCAGCTAATTTTTTTGTATTTTTAGTAGAGACGGGGTTTCACCACGTTAGCCAGGATGGTCTCGATCTCCTGACCTCGTGATCTGCCTCCCTCGGCCTCCCAAACTGCTGGAATTACAGGCGTGAGCCACTGCGCCTAGGCTATATTAAGTATTTTTTTAAAAAACTGATTACCTCAAAAATATCAATGCACTCCATTTGATGTTTTTTGTTTTCTTTTTTTTTTAATTGTTTGATACATAATAGATGTATATATTTGGAGTACATATGATATTTTGACATGTCATGTAATGTATAATAAATCAGGGTAATTAGGGTATCCATTACTTTAAATATATATCTGTCTTTTTGCTGGGAATATACTGGTATTATTCTCTACTAGCTATTTTGAGTAGGTTATTGTTAACTATAATCACTCTATTTAATTTGTCAAACACTAGATACACTCTTCTCTCTGCCTGCGTGGTTCGTTTTGTTTTGTTTTGTTTTGTTTTGTTTTTTCCAGACAGAATCTCCCTCTGTCACCCAGGTTGAAGTGAAGTGGCACAAATTCAGCTCACTGCAGCCTCTGCCTCCCAGGTTCAAGCAATTATCCTGTCTCAGTCTCCTGAGTAGCTGGGATTACACTGTCTGCCTGCATTTTTGTATCCATTAATCAACCCCTCTTTATTCACTCCCCTCCTCTAACCTTTCTCAGCCTCCGGTAACCACCAAAATATCCTCTATCTTCATGAGATCCACTTTCTTAGCTCTCAGGTATTAGTGAGAAAATACGATAGTTGTCTTTACGTTATTTCATTTGACATAATGACCTCCAGTTCTATCCATGTTGCTACAACTGACAAGATTTTATTCTTTTTCTGGCTGAATAGTACTCCATCATGTATATATACCACATTTTCTTTATTTATTCATCCAGTGATGGGTAATTTAGGTCGATTCCAAATATTAGCTGTTGTGAATTTTTGGCTACAATAAACATGAGAGTAAAAATATCTCTTCAATATGTAAATTTCCTTTCTGTGGCATGTATATCCAGTAGTGGGCTTGCTGAATCATATGGAAGTTCTGCTTTTAGCTTTCTGAGGAATTTGTATCCTGTTTCCCATAGTGATTGTACTAATTTACATTTCCACCAACAGTATATGAGTTCTCCTTTTATCTCCATTCTTGCCGGTATTTCTTATTTTTTGTCTCTTTGATATTAGCCGTTCTTACCGAGGTGAGATGATATCTCAATTTTTTAAATTTACATTTCTTTGATGATTAGCATTGTTGAGCATTTTTTCATATTCCTGTGGGCCATCTGTATGTCTTGAGAATGTCTACTCAGAGTTTTTTTTCTATTTTTTAATCAGACTTTGGCATTTTTTTGATGTTGAGTTCCTTACATTTTCTGGTTATTAACCTTTTGTCAGATGGATAGTTTGCAAATATTTTCTCTCATTCTGTAGGTTTCTTCTTCACTTTGTTGTTTCCTTTGCTATGCAGAAGATTTTTAGCTTGATGCAATCAAGCATTTTTTCTATTTTCTATTTTCCTTAGCTTGCCTGGGCTTTTGAGGTCTTACTTCTATTTTTCTCTTTCCTTAGCTTGCCTGGACTTTTGAGGTCTTACTTAAAAAATATTTACCCAGAGCATTGTCCTTAAGTATTTTATCAATGTTTTCTGCTAGTAGTTTTATAGTTTCAAGTCTTAGATTTAAGTATTTAATCCATTTTTATTTCATTTTTGTATATGGTAGGAGATAAGGGTCTAGTTTCATTCTTCTGCATATGGCTATTCAGTTTTCCCAATACCATTTATCGAAGAGATTATCCTCTCCCCAATGCATGCTCTTGGTGCCTTTGTCAAAAATGAGTGGAATATAATGTAAATGTATGGATTTTTTTCTGGGTTCTCCATTCTGTTTCATTGGTTTATGTATCTGTTTTAATGCCAGTATCATACTGTTTTTGTTACTATAGCTTTGTAGTATCTTTTGAAGTCAGATAGTGTGATGTCTCCCACTTTGTTCTTTATGTTCAGGATTGCTTTGGCTATCTGGGGTCTTCTGTGGTTCCATTTGATATTACATGAAATAAAGTTAAGTAAAATATCTTAAAGATTTCTGTTTGTGTAAAATTTGAATGATGTATTTTGAAGTTAATCTCTGAAATATTCTAAAACTCTTATCATAAATATTCCACCTGAATATCTTGCCAAAATTGCTGAAATTTCTGTTTTTCTACATGAATGACTTGCCTATTAGCAACTCTTTTCAGACTTCTCATACTGCTTATAACACTAAATGGAAAACCAAAGACTTTAGTATATTTAATTAAATTCCTGGATTTCCTAATATTTTATGCATATATGTGAATTCTCATGAGATGAAAAAAAATTATTGGACTGGCAAACCTGAATTCAAGATTGGGATCTAGTACTTTAAAATCTAGATAACTTTAGGTAAGTTATTTAACAACTCATAAAATTTACTTCTTGATTAGTAAAGTAAGGCTCATAACCAGTTAATACCAAAATAGAGAAGTGTTCAAGATTATCTAATTGATGGCAATACTCACCTCTGTAACAATATTTTGAATCTAATATTGTGAATCTGTTGACCCTGCGTGATGCACAGGAAGGGATTTGGCATTAAAATTCTACCCAATGAAAGGCTTTAAGACAGATACTGATTCTCTGAACCCA
Source organism: Rhinopithecus bieti (assembly GCF_001698545.2). Taxonomy (NCBI): domain Eukaryota; kingdom Metazoa; phylum Chordata; class Mammalia; order Primates; family Cercopithecidae; genus Rhinopithecus; species Rhinopithecus bieti. Next base: position 309,997 of record NW_016804242.1, read on the forward strand.
ATATGTCCTCACATTTGGAGGATTTGAAATCTCAACATGAAAAGTCACCTTCCAGGACCCCATTGACCCCAGGACACAATGTGAGGAAGTTCAGTGCAGTGGTTACAGTCATGAGTCCTGAAATCAGATTGTTTTGTTTTGATAGCTGGCTCTGTCACTTTTCACCCAGGTAACTCTAGACAAGATACTTGATTTACATTTGACTTCTTTATTTATGTGTAAAGTAGTTAATAACAGTATTTGTCTAATAAATGTATGTTGTGGATTAAACCAAACAATACACATGAAGTTGTAGCGTGTACAGTATGAGGAACTTGTAGAATACATGGCTGAAGCTTTTGTTATTGTCTATCATGTACCTATCAATGAAAACCCATTAACTCAGTATATATTTTCATTGTAGCCTGAAGAAAATGAAATTATAAGAAACTTTCACGAAACTTAGAGATGGCATATGGCCTTTACAAATTCTCTCACTCTTTCTTCTCTCACTCTCGCTGTCATTCTCTGTTTTTTTCTCTCTCTGTCTCTGTTTCTGTCTCTCCTGTTTTCTCCTACTCACCTCTTATAATTTAGCCAATACATCACCTTATGCTCTCTACCTTGTTACATTGATGCCCAGGTGTAAATGTGACATTAAACATGATATGAAAGTTATTAATATCTGAAAAATGAAAATATACTGGTACCTATGATTGGTGTGGTGTAAAAATTAAATACAATTATAAATACATACAACATATATTTATGTATAATATTTAGCATAATGCCTGTCAAATACTGAATGGTTGACAGAGATACTTTCTGTGTGTCTCTGTATTATTTACAAGCGCAGTGACTGAAACATCCTGTTCAGTTGTTTGTGACAGAGCAAATATACCAACTAGAATATGAGATCTAAATGGTCATAATCACCATGCTAGTCGTCATTTAGCCCTAGCAAGTCTAAACACTTAGTGCTCAACAGAGCCAGAGCCATTGATCTATGAGTATTGCCCAACTTTTTCTCTATGTTTGGCAAACTTTTTCTCCAAAGGACCAGATAGTAAATATTGTAAGCTCTGTAGTCTCTGTTGGGACTATTTTACTCTGTCATTGTACAAGAAACACAATCATAGCCAATACATAAATGACTGGGTATGGCTGTTACAACAAAACTATTCTCAAAAACAGACAGCAGTCAATTTGACCATAGTTTGCAGATCCTGCATGGATCCCTAAAAGATTACATGTATTGTTATCTACTTGCCTTCCATAGCAAATTTTCTTCCTTAATTTCCAAATATATTTTTTTAATTGAAACTCATTTCAAACCTAGCTAATATTGCGTTTTCTAATCTGCCTAATAAAAATAGAAAAAAATCTGTATCTGAATCCAAGTTACCTATTTTAGAGCTGGAAAAGTCATCTAGATTAATTTTAAGATTAGGAATAATCTACGTAAAGAAAAGTGTATGTATCAAAGGCGTTGCCAGCTCTGCAGAAACAAGTTTGAAAAATGGCTGGAGGGTAGGATGGATATTTAGATGTCCTCAGAGGCAAGTTGGGAGACAATTGTGTGGCAATGGTTTGGTGCAAAGCAGCTGGGAGAGGTGGGGACTATGGCATGAAGAATGCATTGGCCATGTAAAGGGAACAGCTGCTACCACCTGCTGATTGTTGTACTGACAAAATTTGGGTTTATTTTGCCAGATAATCTTTTTTTATAAAAGCCAAAACATTTTTTCTTTTTGAATTTTAATGTTTCACATTTGTGAAAAACTCCAATTGTGAATTAGTTCAAAACAAAGAAAAAAGAAATGTTCAGACCTAAGAAGCAACTCTAGGGAGCAGCTGCCAATTAGCAACCTCTGCTCAAGATCAAAGTCCTCATGTTATTGGTAAGAGATGAAAGAACACAAATTGTCATTTATTTCTGCTGTTGTTATTGTTGTTTTCTATTTCAATAGGTTTTTGAGTAACAGATGGTGTTTGGTTACATGAATAAATTATCTAGTGGTGATTTCTGAGATGTTGGTGCACCCATCACCTGAGGAGTGTACACTGTAACCAATGTGTAGTGTTTTTTCTCTCATTCCCTCCCACCCTTTCCCCCAAGTCCCCAAAAATCCATTGTATCATTCTTATACCATTGTATCCTCATGGCTTAGCTCCCACTTATGAGTGAGAACATGCAATGTTTGGTTTTCCATTCCTGAGTTACTTCACTTAAAATAATGGTCTCCAAATAAATTGTCATTTCTTGAGTAAGGCTGCGATTTGATCTCTGACCCCACTGTCGAAATGCACTGTCACTAGCACATTGTCTTTGATTTTGGAAGAAAACTGGGCTAATTATGTAGCAATTATGGGTGCTGACTTTGCGTTGGGCAGACCTCATCTGGAAATGTCAACTCCGGACCCTGTTATGTCTCAGCTTCCTCACTTGTAACATAAGAGAAATGAATGCAAACCTCATAGGGCAGTGGTAAGGATTAAATGGAATAGTGAAGGAAAAGCATTTAGCCCAGTTCCTGGCATAAGGTAATCACCTGATAAATAGAGCTACTGTTAAATTTTAGTTTGGAATTAAATGTTGATATGAGGTAGGGAGAAAAATGCAGGTCTAATTAGCTTCAATGGGTAAGTGTGACTATGCACATATATGTATTTTGTCTTTCTAAGTCTATAAAATAAATATCTCCAAAATTTTTTACATAAATCAGAACTGTTTCTAAAATTTTTTAGCTTGCAATCAAGAAAAAATAACAATATGAGTTTCTGTAGAAGTGTCCAAGGACAAGATTGTAGCTCTCCATGTGAAATCAAATCATATAGGAGTGCCTCTCTGCCAGGTAAGCATGAAACATTGTGTATCTCAGTTTCACCTTTAATATTCTGACACAACCTGGATGAGGAAGAAACTATAACTCAAAATAAGCAAAGAGACAAACATAATTTACTATAAAATGAAACTAAACAAAATTGTCATGTTGAGGAAACATGCAGGTTCTTGTAAATTGTCATGTTGAACAACAGCTTTAATGATAGACTTCAAATAAAATGAAGCCTTTGAAAAGACCTCTTTCTTCTCTTTTGACTACCAAAGAAAATTCCTAGTCTTGCACTAGGGAACTGAGTTTCCTGTTCATTATATTTTCAGAACCAGAAATTGTTTCTATTGAATAATAGTTTCAACTCCAGGCTGCCATGAAAAAGCATATGTCACTAACACACTATAATAAAAAGATTTTGTAGATGATAGAGGATATTATCTGAATTAAATGAAGAAAGGTTTCAAAAGAATATAAATTATTATGTTCAGGTTTCATTTCTTAAAATCAAATGTATAGCACACTATATAGAGACAGGATATGAACAAGAAGATTCCTGGCAGTACTAGCAGAAAAAAAAAATCTTTTTACTAGTTCTCTTTAAACCTCAATTTCAAACAGTGATCATTTCTTATAAATCAGTATGACCTATTTCTAATGATAATCTCTAAAAGCAATAGAGTAGGTGCCAAATTGGACACACAAATTTTTACCCCTCTTAATTGCATTAAAATTTCCAATAAATTGAAATTTTTTTATATTTTATTTAAATACTTATGCAGGCCATGATTTGTTCAGTACTGTAACTGAGACAGAGATGATAATGTATGAGTCACTCAAAAATAGTGAGAAAGCTGTGTTAGTCAAAGTTCTTGCAGGAAACAAACACTGTGATATTATAAGTAGAAAGGGATTTAATAGAATGATTGGATGATCATGAAGTTATTGCAAAGGCTAAGAAACATAATGTAGTCTGGGTCCCAGGCATTTCAGAGCACAAAGATCTGACCTGATACGAGAGCTACTACCTCTGCCCTTGTCAGGAATGTGGCTCACACAGTTCTCAGTGGCTGCAACATTGGTGAATGGAAAATGGAACAGAATCTGGCCACCACCCTTACTAAAATGCCCCTAGACATACATGAGACTGAAGAAGGGGCACTGGAATGGAGCACTGCTACAGAAAACCTACTTTTCTGTAGTCTTTTCTGTGTGGAGACATAAATGAAGCAACAAGATGAACGTGGCTTCACATGTGCCTCTCAAATTCCACACGAGTAAGTCAAATGGTAGGAATCCAGTTTGCACCTGGAATACTACCTAGACCAGGTAGTAGACGCAAAGCATTTTATTGTTTCAGCTGCTGTGGTACAAGAAAGGAGAATAACAGGAAGTGGGAATGAAAGTTGAATACCATCTGACAATATCCAAGACAAAGTTAAGGAGCCAGCTAATCCCAAGAACAAAATATTAGCCATACCCAATAATCCTTCAGTTGCCCCCACCTTATTTCATTTGTCTCTTTGGTCCTTCTGATAATTAATCCTTTTTTTTCCTCAGCAATGTTTTCTGTGTCCTCAGTAACCCCATATTATAACAGAGGTCATTTACCCTCAAATTCTTCATTGAATCCTTACTCTACCTTCTTGTCTTGTCTCTGTATGGCCACACTGCTTATGAGGAAAGCGCTCCGTGTTGCAGTTCTAAGGAAAGCATTCATTAGTCCAAGTTTGAAAAGTTACAGTGTCAGCATTCTCTTGAATTTTCAATGTCTCTCTCATTCCATTTTTCCTTTAAAATATCCTGATTCCCAACTCTGATGATAATGAGATCTAAACACACTTTTTACCCCCTCTCACTACTGACCTTCTGCCTACTTAACATTTGTTGAGGACTTCAGCATCTGGACCATAGGTTTCTATCCTGGAATCTGAAATATCTCTGAGTTATTTACATAGATTGTGAATGACATTTCTTATATTGCTGAATTCATCATCTTTTCATTCTCCAACTTTAGTGACTCACCACCACTCTATTTCAACACATTCCAATATCAAATTTCTTCTTGATGAGTTGACATTTTAATCAATACATAATATCTTTCTTTGTAGCTTGTAACATATTTTTGTTTTATAACCATTTTGTCTGATAGTGATACGGCTCCATTGTCTGGGGAAACACTCAGGGTCCTTGGTTTCACACCAAGAAAATTAGCAATATGAACACACGTGGAGTGGATTAAGGAGTAGAAAGTTTAATAGGTAAGAAAGAAGAGAACAGCTCCCCTGTACAGAGGGAGGAGGGCTCTGAATGGAATAACCCTGCCTGCCAGCAGAAAGCTGGTGGTTTTATTGGGAGGCTCGAGAAGGTGGTGTCTGATTTGCATAGGGCCCAGGGGATTGATTTGACCAGGTGTGTCATTCACATAGCCAGCAAAAAAACTGGCCCTCCCACTCTAACCTTTTAATATGTAAATGTGGCTACCTGGCTGGTCGCCATGATGCCCATACACGTGGCCTCTACTTGGCTGGCCACCATGATGTCCGCACCCTTGACAACAAAGAAAAAGTAGCGGAACCACCACATTGGATGGACCTGGCTCTTAGCCACTTGCATTTACCTGTTTTTCCAGGCTGCTTTCTGTTAGAAAAGAATTGTTTTGGGGACTGATATTTTTATTAAAAGAAAAAACCTTACAGAGGACTCTTTTTACCCTTTCTAGCTGCCTAAAATAATTTCTTAGTATTCCTGTAATAATAGGATACCCACTCCAGATCTCTTTTGGTTACTAATTGCATGAAACATCTTTTTAACATACTTTCACTTTCAACCTATTTGTTTCTTTGAATGTAAAAATGAGTCACGTGTAGATAGCATAAAATTACTACCATTTTAAAATTCACTCCATCAATCTCTGCTTTTAATAACAGAGTTTAATCTTTTTACATTTAAAGTAATTACTGATAAGGAGAAACTTAATTATGATATTTTGCTATTTGTTTTCCATTTATTTAATATGCTAAATTCCCCCCATTACCACCTACTTGTTGTATTTAACTGCTTTTTTTTTTTTTAGCATCCTGTTGTGACTTTCTTGCTAATTTTTTTATATATTTGAAATTATGTTCTTAGTGACTACCCTGGAAATTACAATTAAATTCCTAAACTTATAAAAATCTATTCTTAATTAATACCAACTAAGTTTCAATAGTACACAAAATTCTGCCTCTATACAGTCCATTTCTCCTCTTTTGTGTAGTTGTTACAATTACACTTTTATAGATTGTCTACCAATTTGCAAATGTATAATTATTATTTTAGGCGTTTTAAAACGTACAAAAAGAAGGGAGTTACAAACCAAAATTACAAAACATTATCTTTGGTATTTATCTATATAGTTACCTTTACTAGTGTTTTTTATTTCTTTGTTTTGCTTTTTTACTGTCTGGTATTCTTCCATTTCCACTGAAAGGACTCCCTTTAGTGTTTTTTATAGGGTAAGTCTACTACTGACATACTCCAACTTTTGTTTATTTGGCAATGACTGAATTTTCAATCATTTTTGAAAGGTATTTTGCCAGATGTAGGATCATTGGTTTTTTTTTTTCTTTCAGCACTTTGAATAAGTATTCCTTTGCTACTGTCTATGGCCTCCATAATTTCTGCTGACAAATTCGCTATTAACCTTATTGAGGATCCCTTGTACATGATGAATTGCTTCTGTCTTGCTGCTTTCAAGATTGTTTACCTGTGTCTTTGGGCAATTTAATTACAATATGTTGTAGTTTAGATCTCTGTGTTCATCCTTCTTGGAGTTGATTGAGCCTCTTGGATGTATAGATTCGTATCTGTCATCAAATTTGGAAAGTTTGGCCAATATTTTTTCAAATATTATTTTTGCCTCTTTCTCTCCCCTCTCTTTCTGATACTCCCATCATTTTTATGTTGGTGCATTCAATGGTATCCCAAAAGTATCTTAGGCTCAACAGTTTTTCTTCATTTTACATCTATTTCTAATGCTATATAATTTTAATTTGCCTATCTTCAAGTCTACTGATTATTTGTTCTGCCTACTGACATCTGTAATTCAAACTCTGTAGTGAACTTTTTTATTTCAGTTATTTTATTTTAATCCCAGAATGTCTCTTTGGTCCTTCTTCAGAAATTTTGGTCTCCTTATTAATAGTCTCATTTTCTTTATAAATTATTTTTCCAATTGTTTTATTATAATTTAAGTTCTAGGGTACATGTGCACAACATGCAGATTTGTTACCTATGTTGTGTTGGATTGCTGCACCCATCAACTAGTCATTTACATTAGGTATTTCTCCTAATGCTATACCTTCCCCAGCCCCCCAGCCCCCAACAGGTCCTGGTGTGTGATATTCCCCGCCCTGTGTCCAAGCGTCCTCATTGTTCAATTCCCACCTATGAGTGAGAACATGCAGTGTTTGGTCTTCTGTCCTTGCGATAGTTTGCTCAGCATGATGGTTTCCAGCTTCATCCACGTCCCTGCAAAGGACATGAACTCATTCTTTTTTATGACTGCATCTGCATAGTATTCCATGGTGTATATGTGCCACATTTTCTTAATCTGGTCTATCATTGATGGACACGTGGGTTGGTTCCAAGTCTTTGCTATTGTGAATAGTGCCGCAATAAACATATGTGTGCATGTGTCTTTATAGTAGCATGATTTATAATCCTTTGGGTACACACCCAGTAATGGGATTGCTGAGTCAAATGGTATTTCTGGTTCTAGATCCTTGAGGAATCACCACACTGTCTTCCACAATGGTTGAACTAATTTACACTCCCACCAACAATGTAAAAGTGTTCCTATTTTTCCACAACTTCACCAGCATCTGTTGTTTCCTAACTTTTTAATGATTGCCATTCTAATTGGTGTGAGATAGTATCTCATTGTGGTTTTGATTTGCATTTCTCTGATGACCAGTGATGATGAGCATTTTTTCATATGTCTGTTGCCTGCATAAATGTCTTCTTTTGAGAAGTGTCTGTTCATATCGTTTACCCACTTTTTAATGGAGTCGTTTGTTTCTTGTAAATTTGAGTTCTTTGTAGATTCTGGATAGTAGCCCTTTGTGAGATGGATAGATTGCAAAGATTTTCTCCCATTCTGTAGGTCACCTGTTCACTCTGATGGTAGTTTCTTTTGCCGTGCAGAAGCTCTTTGGTTTAATTAGATCCTGTGTGCCTATTCTGGCTTTTGTTACCATTGCTTTTGGTATTTTAGTCATGAAGTCCTTGCCCATGCCTATATCCTGAATAGTATTGCCTAGGTTTTCTTCTAGGGTTTTTGTGGGTTTCGGTCTAACATTTAAGTCTTTCATCTATCTTGAATTAATTTTTGTATAAGGTGTTAGGAAGGAATCCAGTTTCAGCTTTCTACATATGGCTAGCCAGTTTACCCAGTACCATTTATTAAACAGGGAATCCTTTCCCCACTTCTTGTTTTTGTCAGGTTTGTCAAAGATCAGATGGTTGTACATGTGTGGTGTTATTTCTGAGGCTTCTGTTTTGTTCCATTGGTCTATTTATCTGTTTTGGTACCAGTACCATGCTATTTTGGTTACTGTAGCCTTGTAGCATAGTTTTTTTATTTGGTTTTTGTTTTTTGTTTTTTGAGATGGAGTCTTGCTCTGTCACCCAGGCTGGAGTGCAGTGGTGTGATCGTGGCTCACTGCAAGCTCCGCCTCCCAGGTTGACGCCATTCTCCTGCCTCAGCCTCCCGAGTAGCTGGGACCACAGGCGCTTGCCACCATGCCCAGCTAATTTTTTGTATTTTTAGTAGAGATGGAGTTTCACCATGTTAGCCAGGATGGTCTCAATCTCCTGACCTTGTGATCTGCCCGCCTCGGCCTCCCAAAGTGCTGGGATTACAGGCATGAGCCACCAAGCCCAACCACCTGGTAGTATAGTTTGAAGTCAGGTAGTGTGATGCCTCCAGCTTTGTTCTTTTGGCTTAGGATTGTCTTGGCAATGTGGGTTCCTTTTTGGTTCCATATGAACTTTAGTTTTTTCCAATTCTGTGAAGAAAGTCTTTCTCCTGCCTGATTGCCCTGGCCAGAACTTCAAACACTATGTTGAATAGCAGTGGTGAGAGAGGGCATCCTTGTCTTGTGCTGGTTTTCAAAGGGAATGCATGCAATTTTTGCCCCATTCAGTATGATATTGGCTGTGGGTTTGTCGTAAATAGCTCTTATTATTTTGAGATACGTTCCATCAATACCAAATTCATTGAGAGTTTTTAGCATGAAGGGCTGTTGAATTTTGTCAAAGGCCTTTTCTGCATCTATTGAGATAATCATGTGGTTTTTGTCATTGGTTCTGTTTGTGTGATGGATTACGTTTACTGATTTGCATATGTTGAACCAGCCTTGCATCCCAGGGATGAAGCCGACTTGATCATGATAGATAAACTTTTTGATGTGCTGCTGGATTCGCTTTGCCAGTATTTTATTGAGGATTTTTGCATCGATGTTCATCAGAGATATTGGTCTAAAATTCTCTTTTTTGTTGTTGTATCTCTGCCAGGCTTGGTATCAGGATGATGCTGGCCTCATAAAATGAGTTAGGGAGGATTCCCTCTTTTTCTATTGATTGGAATAGTTTCAGAAGGAATGGTACCAGCTCCGCTTTGTATCTCTGATAGAATTCAGCTGTGAATCTATCTGGTCTTGGACTTTTTTTGGTTGGTAGGCTATTAATTATTGCCTCAATTTTAGAGCCTGTTATTGGTCTATTCAGAGATTCAACTTCTTCCTGGTTTAGTCTTAGGAGGGTGTATGTGTCCAGGAATTGATCCATTTCTTCTAGATTTTCTAGTTTATTTGTGTAGAGGTGTTTATAGTATTCTCTGATGGTAGTTTGTACTTCTATGGGATCAGTGGTGATATCCCCTTTATCATTTTTTATTATGTCTACTTGATTCTTATGTCTTCTGCTTCTTTACTAGTCTGGCTAGTGGTTTATCTATTTTGTTAATCTTTTCAAAAAACCAGCTCCTGGATTCATTAATTTTTGAAGGTTTTTTTGTGTCTCTATCTCCTTCAGTTCTGCTCTGATCTTAGTTATTTCTTGCCTTCTGCTAGCTTTTGAATTTGTTTGCTCTTGCTTTTCTGGTTCTTTTAATTGTGATGTTAGGGTGTCGATTTTAGATTTTTTCCTGCTTTCTTTTGTGGGCATTTAGTGCTATAAATTTCCCTCTACACACTGTTGTAAAAGTGTCCCAGAGATTCTGGTATGTTGTATCTTTATTCTCATTGGTTTCAAAGAACATCTTTATTTCTGCCTTCATTTCATTATGCACCCAGTAGTCATTTAGGAGCAGGTTGTTCAGTTTCCATGTAGTTATGCAGTTTTGAGGGAGTTTTTTAATCCTGAGTTCTAATTTGATTGCACTGTAGTCTGAGAGACAGTTTGTTGTGATTTCTGTTCTTTTACATTTGCTGAGGAGTACTTTACTTCCAATTATGTGGTCAATCTCAGAATAAGAGCAATGAGGTGCTGAGAGGAACGTACGTTTTGTTGATTTGGGGTAGAGAGTTCTGTAGATGTCTTTTGGGGCAGCTTGGTGCAGAGCTGAGTTCAAGTCCTGGATATCCTCGTTAACCTTCTGTCTCATTGATCTGTCTAATAATGACAGTGGGGTGTTAAAGTCTCCCATTACTATTGTGTGGGAATCTAAGTGTCTTTGTAGGTCTCTAAGGACTTGCTTTATGAATCTGAGTGCTCCAGTATTGGGTGCATACATATTTAGGATAGTTAGCTCTTCTTGTTGAATTGATCCCTTTACCATTATGTAATGGCCTGCTTTGTCTCTTTTGATCTTTGTTGGTTTAAAGTCTGTTTTATCAGAGACTAGAATTGCAACCCCTGCTTTT